>NC_047164.1:3270205-3613539 GCF_009819705.1 Hippoglossus hippoglossus
AATAAATAAAGAACAAATAAAGGGAACAAACTAATAATTATAAGTAAAAACACATGTGGAGATAAAAGAGGCTTGTATGCCAAACACTCAATAATACACTGTATGTATATAACAGGAATTAGGAGTCTGTGTGTGAATGTGAATGTTTATTATTGGGTTTTACAGTATTTCCTATTTCATCCTCATTATATGGTCTTTAAAATCCTATTGTATTTGTCTTTGTCCCAGTTTGTTAGAACAGGATCCAGGCCCCAGCTGTTAATGAGCTCACTGCAGAAAAGACCCTCTGGTGTTTTTATGATGTTTGAAGATTTGACTTAAAGAGTTTTAAAATTTTAATTGAGGGTTTTTCTGGGGGTTTTCTTATGTAACTTTTATTTGACTGGATGTTCTCTCTGGTTTTTTTTCCACAGGCAAACACAGAGTCTCAAAGCTGCAGAGAGGATTTCTCTCCAATGTCGAGTAATGCATTAATGTCTTCAGTATATTTTTTACCAATTTGAATATGAAATACATAGATTTCCTTTGGGTTATTAGAAGCACAATGTCAGTGGACTGTTGAGTCCAACGTTTTAGGAAAATAATAACTTGTTTTCTCACTAAGATATATATAAAAGAACTGATGCCTCTATTGCTTATGAAGCTACAGATTGGCAATGTTAGCTTAGCTTAGCATTAGGACTGGAGGCAGGCGGAAACAGTTAGCCTCAGTCTATCAAAGGCAGAAATATCCACCTACACCAGCAGCTTTAAAACTCACAAATCAACAAGTTACATCTTAGGGTTGTGAGGAGTAAATGAAGCATGTTACTCAGATTTACTTTCAACATCCACTGCAAAAACGTCAAGCCCTGTGATTATAACAGTGCTTGACAACAAATTGGAACAATTATTATTTATTAAAAACTGCAGTTCCTATGAACAAATACTTCAAATTGAGTCTAAAAACAGCTGCAGTGTTCAGTCGCCTCTGTCTCGCTGTTATTACCTTTGTTATCACCACTTCTTCACTTCCCGTGACGTAGCGTGATCAGGTGTTTTTGACCACTTTGTTAATATCTAAAGAAATACTAGGTAGATTTGGATTAAGTTAAATCAGGACATGTTTAGAGAACTGATTTCTATGAGTGTGTGGAATCTGCTGTGGCTGGAATGAACTTTGTTCTCCTTGTGCCAATCAGAGAAGTTTAAACTAACCACAGCCTCTCAACTCACAGTCTCACTTCTGCCTGACGGTGACGTTCAGCCTGTAGAGGTCCAGGCTTTGAGGTTAAGTTAAAGGTCACTTAAAGAAAAAGAACTGAATGAACACCAAGATATAATCGTTTTTCGGAAAAGTATTAAATGTCCTTATCCAAGTATGAAGTAGAGGAACCAAGACTGGATTTTTTGTTTTTTATAGTTAACTACAAATGTCAGTCGGATTTTAAATGAGGTTTTCTTCCCCCGAAGCAGGACCTGGTTCTAGTTTCACTGCGGCTTCGGAGTTTCAAAAACACATTTGAGGATCCTGTTCACATACTATTACCGTTTCAGTTTCTCAGTTTTTATTATGACAGAATTTTTGCTCTCTTTATTTTTGGAAAAATACCTTCATCATTACAATAATAGAAGAATAACAACATACTTAGTTCTTAATGATTCATTCTCAGTAATGAATTCATATTGAAACGTGTCTCTCTTACTCAAAATAACATTAGATTTGTATCTATTATTAGTATAATCGTTAAATTGTGATTATAACATTAGTACAGATAGTATTTATGATAGCAACAAAGATGTTGGGCAGTTCCTTCATGTCAGATTTCACTAATCACTAAAACTTTGCTGTCCTTGATTCCTCAGGAGCAACAACTACCAGGAGAGACGCCCTGCGCCCAGCGTCACACCTCCTCTTCCTCCTCGGACACAGTTTCTCATTGAAGGTCTGACTCTGCTGGATCTCGAATGGATCATATGATGCAACACTTCCCCTAAAATCCACCCACACCCTTCTTCTTCATGCTCTTACAACTAAACCACACATTCTCTGCTCATTTTTACCACATCATCCCAACAACTGGACACAAAACCTCAAGAAATCTAAAGTTTGATTAGAACCCCCAAAATCTGAAGGGCAGATAAGCACGAGTACATTTGCGGTGTCACATCGGTTCGGCTTCACAAAGCAAACAATCATGACCACAGATGACGGTAAAATTAGACAATGTAAAGGGAAGTGAAAAAAAAAACCTGTCTGTGAACTGGACTCAGGTCTGAGACCAAACACATCCTTGATTCAGTGGAGTGAAGTATTACAGTCAAATGTTACTTTGCCGTGAAAATACGCAAAGTAACCGACTAAAAGTAAAATGACTCAGTGCAGAAAAATAGTCCTTTGACTATCGTTAGATTTGTGTTATACATAAGTATAAGCGGTATTTTACTGATTGAGGTATATCTTATTTTTAAACTATTTTAGTATTTTAATTTGGATTAATCCCCTGTGACCATTTTATTTGATCAATGAATTACTTCTTTAATAAACATTAGAATTCAAATACTTATCACATTAAATTGGATTAATATTGAAAACCAATTCCCGTAAATGGCTATTTGTGTTCTGTATGCTATATAACTTCAGTTTATTCAATAGGACAGTAACATTTCTTTAATCTAATACTTTGTTATTCTCTCAAATACGATGGACTCTGAACTCTTTGTGACTCTTGTTGTTTCAGAGTGCCAAAGCTATGAAAACCTGGCTGAACAAACGGACAATGGGGACTACGAGGAGGCGCTGACGGAGTTCGAACAGGCCCCGGACGAGCAGTTGGACTATGTGAAGGTGGAGAATGAGAAGGATCTCCTCCCTCCTCCTCCTCCTCCGTGCCAGGATCCAGACGTAGACAATGACGACGCTTCCACCGAGGACTACGACGACATCGGAGGCGAGGATGAAAACCAGGATGAGGAGGACTACGACGACGTGGGATAGAGAGATGAAGAGATTAACCTCAGTGACACTTTTGACTCTGGACCACTTTGCCTTTCCACAGAAATGCTTTTGATCATTTGTATTTTTTGATATTATTTATGAAGAAGGAAGTAGAGTTAGGTGTGGTGTGAGAAAAGCACAAAGAAAAACAGTTTAGAGGTTTTTGTTCTTTATCACAGGAATCTTCAGCCAACTTTACTTTTATCTATAAACATAATCTCTATGAACAGATTCTACATGTGAGTATTTAGAACATCCTGTTGGTGAGGGACAATATTTTGCGGCAGGAAGTCGTCTGGTTTCCGTCTCTAGTTTGACCGAGTACGTTTGAACAGGCTTTGGTTGCCTACACATCACAAAATCTAACTCACCAGAGTGTCAGTCACCAATCATCCGGTCTCCAGGGGGCCAGCTCCAACCACCAACCTCCACCGGATCCTCAGACCTCACACAATATTTCTTCTTGTCTCCTTATTATGTCTGGAACCAGCCAAACTTTACTGACATCGCCCGCAGCCACCACAGGTTCCTGTTTCTTACTTTCTTCATTAAAAGTTGTCAGTGGTTCTGTTTTTAGGTTCTGAGTACTTACTTCTGCGCATTACTCAGAACCTAAAAACAGAACCACTGAACAAAGTGATTCAGCTGAATTTCTGTAATTAAGTCCTGCAGTTATAAAGAACGTATGATGTTAGGATGCTTATAGGACAATTATCAAATCAATAAAAAAAAAATACTTCTCCAGACTCAAAGAGAGTTTAAGAGAGATAAAGAAAATGCGTAAGAAAGTTTTTATTTTCTCTACTTCTGTTTATGGCTGATTTGCCCATCACACATTTCCTCGAATCCACAAACAAGAGCGAGCGCCTCGTCCACCATAAAACCAGAGTTTACACACACAACCGCTGTTTGGCAGCAGCTGCAGCAACAGTCAGCAGAAAGTGGTGGAGCTGCTGCCACTGCTGGTCGTCCAGTCAGAAACCGAAGCTGGCTTCGTGTCCTGACCGCTGTGAAGTCAAAAAGTGCTGTCACAGTTTGGAGGGGGGGGTGGGGGGAGATGCTTTAATGACATAATGACAGAAAAACTGTTGGGGAAAGAAAAACTCTTCTGCCTGTAAATAAAGAGTGAAGCAAAAATACAGATGCAAATAATGAATGATTTTACATCTCTGGGCCTTGTGCAGTCGAGAGGTTTAGAGAAATGTGTCTTCGGTGAATCTGGAAACTAACAAGTCAAAAACATTCAACACAACTATTTTATAAGATTGGAAAATTTCCTTTCATAAGCAAGAAGATGGAAATAACAATAAAAAGTTATAACAATAATGGTTAAAAAAAAACTTCACATTAACATTTGTTGACAACATGAGCAGAAAAAACTATAACAATGAAATAGATCAAATCATATTAATTAAGTAATAAGATTTGTCAGTGTAAATAAGAGGAAATATCATTCAATCATGAAAGTTTACACAAAAAGAGGTTTAAAAAACGTTTTTAAAAACTTAATAATAAGAGCTTGGTCGTCCACTGTTATCAGATGTGTATATAGATATAATTGGAAGTATAAAAAAAATAACAATACTACTATATACAACTAATACTAATATACAATGTAAACAGAATATGTAAAGTGTGGATAGTTGGATTCATTGTAGTGAATTATATAATATTACTGCATGTTTTTAATCTAAATTCTCACCCTGAGAAGAATCCATCAAATTAAACTACAATATTTCATATTTAAGTACTTCAGAAATATACTGGAGCAAATCTTTTGAGCTATTCTCCACCTCTGCCTAAAATAGATTGATCTGCGATAAACAAAATATCAAATTGAAATTATTCATGGCCCCAAGAACAATTTTACTTTTTTAATTACCATAATTTTTTACTTTCTTTTTCACGCTGGTTGGCTTGAGGGCCCCCTGGTGGCTGCACAGCTCAGAGAGGCCCCTCATATCCAACCTATACATTGTGTCTATGCCTTAAGCCGTACCATGCTGAGTCTGATTATTAGACATGGGGGGGAAAGCACTTAAAATTAATTTGGATATGTTTATGACAAAAAAAACCAAATCCAATAGTTTGGTGACCTACATACATGAAGTAATCCGTCACACACACCACATAATAACACACTCAGTCCCCACTCGCTGCTTCACTTGCTCCTGAGCTGTGTGATGGGGGGGGGGGGACTGGGCCACAGCTCAGGGTTTAGAGAAGTGAGGGGCTCGCCACAGAAATGACGCAGCACACAAAGTGGGTGAAAGACTCAAACGGCTCAAAAAAAGTGAATTCAGCAAAATGAGGAAGAAGAGCTCAGTTACAGATTCACTCTCAGCAAACTGACGAGCCTCCGGTCAAAGGGTTTTCTGGAAGTTCGTCCTCTGTCTTAAGTTAAGTTATACAAATAAAGTTTGACTGATTGATTGATGGTTTCTGAAGTGTAGCTTTGGTAGAGATGGTGCAATTAGTTTCATTGTACCTGTAACGACTACATGACACTTTTTGAGTTGGTTTAATTAGAAAATAGAATTGAGTGAGGACTTTAACTTTGAAAGGCTAAAACCGGAAGTCAGGTTACAGCTCAAGGCATTAACTAACAAAAGGCAAAAGCTACAATTGGCCACAGTCAATTATTAGATAGTGTCAATAAATATATATAAATTCATTGAATACAATAGTTAGTCTAATTTAAGCTAATATGTTTATTTGATTAAAAGAAATTCTGTGGACAGACGTTATTCTCGTCGAGCAATTTATAGTAAAACACTGTGGGAATGATGGTTAACAAAGGGGCCCATTCTCTCACGTGTGCCCCAGGGCACAGCAGCAAGTTAATCCGGCCATGTTCATGGTAATATCCTGTTTGAAGGCTTGACTTTGTGCCAGTTGTAGATACACTGCAGCTTGACTGTTTGTAGAAAGTCAGAAACACTTAAAAGAATGAGACAGCGTAGAGGCAACATTAGTGTTCCTCTAATTCAATCTGGTTCAAAGAGCATGAGCAATTTAATATAGTTTATAAGGTTTTAAGGCCACCGCATTTGTAAGAATTAATTGTAAAAATTGCTGGTATTTAAAAAAAAAAAAATTTGTTTCAAGACTTTTACTGTTGCCGCTGTGAACTTTGAAACAGACCATAAATACATTTGATTTAATTTCATTTTAATACCTTAAGACTTGCTTGAAATAACTTTTTGCTAAAATATAAGTATCATTTGTCAATTGAATCTAAATACCTTAACTATGAATTATTTACTGTCTTTATACTTTTAGCTGCATCGTGACAGGTGCTATAAGCTATAAATAAAATGTAATATTATTATTATCATTAATTGTATTATTATTATTATTATATTTGGTCTATATATTAGTGGGATCATGACAGGGATCAGGAAAATGTTTTATTTTGACGGTGCGTACCGGAAGTGTAACGCTGAAGCGCTTCCCCCCGCTTCACGCTGCATGCGGGCGGATCGCATCACATTCCGACGGGAGCGATGTGAGCGCGGCGCGGATCCTCCGCCTCTGAACGTCCACAGCCGCAGCGCGAGGGGGAACATGTCCGGATCGAAGGAGAACAACTCTTGTCCGGACGGCTACAGGGCGCTGAGCCCCGCGGAGCTGCGGGAGCTGCTGCACAGCGACGGCAAAATGGACCAAATCATCCGCCTCAATGAAACGGTGGGTCCCCCACCCCCCCAAAGTGCTGGGAGCGATCCGCGCTGCGTTCCCGGTGCGGTCGCCCGGCTCCTCCCGCGGTTCGCGTCCTTTTCTCCGCTTGTTTCTCCCCCTGGGAATTCACGTGTTTCTGGGTGTTTTGGGTTCATTTGCGTGAAATGTGTGTGGGGGGGGTTTCGCGTAAATCCGCTTTTTCGAGGCTCATCGATTGTCTGCGTGGCGAGTGGTCGGATTTACAATTCGTTCCCCTCTCGCTCCTGATATTTACATTTATTAGTTGTATGAACGCAAACGCAACACAAAGGGATTCACGTGTTTTTCTTTGCGTGTGTTTGTTTTAATCCACAAGTGTCCAGGAAGAACCGCAGCGTGGCGTGAACACCCCGAAACGCGCCGTTGTGTTGCGCCGAGCTCCGCTTTGAAATCTGGCAATTTGGTTTTTTTTGTCCGTTTGTGGACGCGCATTCTACCTGGAAGAGGATTTGACATAACTTTCAACATTTCAATAAATAATATCAAATTCGGCTTTACTTCAATATACATAGCAACATCCTTTAGTGTAGAAATGCAACTTTTACAACTAGTCCTCCAATGCCTCCTTCCCTCAAAGGATTTTCTAAAAGGCTCTAGCGAGCCTGTTTAATTTCAAGTAACATTTCACTTTTCCTGCACTAAAATGATTTTTTGCTGTGCTGGATTAATGCCGAATTGTAGAGAGGTGTCAGGGCTGTAGAAAACATCCTCATTCGGATAATTTCGTGCGTGCAGGTTTGCGTATGAGCGTAGAAATTCAAAAACTGCTGGGACTTCAAAGGAGTTCCACGCGCATTTGTCTGCATGTCAGTGATGCACGTCTGGGAGGGCTACATGATGACCTTCCTTGCGTTAACCAATACTCCATCCATGTTCTCTCTCTCTCTCTCTCTCTCTCTCTCTCTCTCTCTCTCTCACACACATTCTTCTACCTATATCTTAGTGAGGACTCTCATTAGCATAATGCATTTGGCAGCCCCTAACCTCAACCATCACAGCTAATTGTCTAAGCGTAACCTAACCCTAAAACCAAGTCTTAACCCTCAAACAAGCCTTTGTAAAAGACCGGCTAAAATGTCCTCACTTTCCAAAAATGTCTAAGGTCTATGCTCCTCACAAATATTTAAGTACACACACACATTTCCTAACTTTTTCATGGGCCCCATTTTCATGAGGTGTGCCTTGGGGGTGCTCAAACCGAATTGACTCACTCAATCAGGATTCAGCAGGCTATTGAATTTCATTGCTTTTTCATGGCTGTGGGTGGGGTGACAACAGCGGTGGGTGTAGTGAAACATAACCAGTGAGGGCAATTCGTCATCGTACACGTTCTCGCTGCGTTAACATACATATTAAATAAGTGAAACTTCTTGAAATACCTGGCAGGCACGTTGGGAACAGCCAAACTGGTCCTGTGCGATAATGTCTTCGACCGCACTCTTTGTCCTTGATTCATTAAGACAGCAAAACCCACATGTCATTTGATTTTGCTTAGAAACAAGAGAACGCCACGACTCTTTTTGTTCTTTGGCAAAGTGTGTGACATTTGAAACCTGGCTCTGATAATGAATTGGGAGGATGGAGCCACAGTGGTGGAATCTGACTAAGGGGTCATACAACTCTCCCCTGGGAGTCGAGCTCAGTGACTCAGAGACTCGATCCGGCGAGCTTGCGGTTGTTATAGCGAGTATTCACGCATCGTCTCATTTATCTGTCACTAAAGAATAATATCAAACTCTCATTAGCGTGCTCTCCTGCAGATACATCAAAAATGCGAACCATATGTTGTCGTGGCTGCACAAAATGATGATTTCACAACGCGTCTTTCTTCTCAGCATGGGCTCTGCGAGCAGGACGCTTCATTAATTTCATGTAAATGATGACTGTTATGTAAACTGCTGAGTTTAATCAATCATAATGATTCACGAACGCTACAGCCGCCTTGGCAGTGTTTCCTCTCCTTCTCTTTATTAACTGTCCAAACAAGAAGCGACATGTTGGGCTCCTACAACAATCTCAAACATCAGGTTTTTGTTGTCGGTGCCACCGGAGCTTCCTCCCAGAGTCGCAGTTTTGTTGTGACCCTTAACCGCGGAGATTGGTGGATAAATATTATCATAAGTACTAAAGAGACCAGTGTTCAGGTAGAAATGTTTGGTGAGAGAACAAAGACTCACTGTGACCTCACATGCACTGTAGCTGCTTTGCTGTGGTGAGGTTTGGGGTTGAGTGTTGCAGTCATAACACACTTGATCGAATTGGGGGAGAACTTTAACCTGGACATGAAACACTTCCTCAGTCGAGCTCGTTGTTGTTGCAGACTTGAAAGTGGCTTTAACACCTTTTTTTTTTTGAAAAACGGTCAAGCCCAGAAAGCTGACAGTGAAACGCTGCTCCTTCACATTTGGAACAGGAGATTATGCAGAGTTTGCCTTTCATATATAAGGAGCATGACAGCAGATTGTCCGGGTCAGGCACGTTCACAACAACAGGAAAATGTCCGGAACGTTCAGGCGAGGGGTGGCGTCCTGGAAAAGTACGCAGTGGGCGGGATGTGATGTATAAAATGTGTTTTTTGTTATATCACATCTACACCAATGTCGGACCTTATCGCCTAAAGCTCTGAAATCTTGTCTTTCCGAGTTGACGTCTTTGTCGGCGTTTTCTACGTGTAAATGGATATTTTTCATCCTGACATATTGTTGTCTTCCAGTTTCACAACCATAGTGTGTTAGAAACATCATCTACACGCCCACTGGTGAACAGTATTTTCTGTAACTAAGCAACCAACTGCAGAGAAGACAATCCGCTTCCTGTTTATAGATTAATGGCACATGTTGTGTTTTAAGGTGTGTGAGTGTGCATTCTAAAATGCTCATGTGAGTCCTAAGACGTATGGATGAAGTTCTAAACTCATCCCAAATGGTGTGAGGAGAGAGTTGAGTTCATTCTTTCCATTCCACATTTTGGAGAACATGCATATTCCCTTTATTGCAGAGCAGGACTAGTGTTACATGAAGGATTCTCTTTCATGGAAAAGACTTCACACCCCATCAATTTCATCCGTGACTTACGCCTTTGGTTTCCAGAGGTCTCATTAGGTCTGAGCCTCACTTAAGATGAAAGGGAAGCACCTATTTACTGCATTTCATGTGGTCAGACACGTTGAACCGCAGAAAACAACAGCGCCGCTCCGGCAGAGAACCAGACTCTCCTAAGTGCTCCCCGAGTGTCGTTTGTCAGGGATGAAGAAAACACTATCGGCTCTGTTCTCCTGGCTGTGCATCACAACACAAAGAGCATTCACTCCCCCAAAGTCGGCAGCGGGGGCTGTTTGATGAGCAGAAAAGCCAACGCCGGATATGGAGTGTCCGTTTGGATTTCTGTTGAAGGAAATGCGACGCATGTTTGGGCTTTGAGCCTGAAACAAGCTGTGCTATTTTTATTCCTTTTTGAATGAACATCCCATCTGTAGTTTCTCACTTCATTCGACCGCAGGCCACATTCTGCAAATTCCTCTGGACTCGGGACTCCGACGTCCTTTTTGACGACCCGTAAAATGTGAGACAGATGCACCAAACAACTCCGGACCCAGTGAAACGGCCTCCAGGCCCCAGAGCGACTCGCTGCTGAATGAAAGCAGTTGAGCAAGAAATGTATCCGGCTGGGCAGAGCAGCAGGAATGTGGAGAGTGATGGAGTCTTCAAAGACGATTCGGGCTTTGTGCAGCGAGTTCCTCACAAAGTGTCATTGTGTCAGTGTTTGAGACTCTGAACCGTCTCTTTACAGTTATGTGCCGTGACTGTATTGTTTGGCAACACTTAGAGAGGGAGTGGCAGTTTTTCAATAATTTATAGCTTTCTTATGGTCTGGTGACAGTCCCCACCCTCCCCCCCCCCCCTCGACACAAGCCTGCATTTAACATATTGAATCTATAACAGGGTGAGTTTATGTCCTTTTATCACAAACAGCAAAATTGTCAATTTTAATATTTAAAGTTACAATCTGTAGGGATTTTATTATAGTGAACCCATTTTTGATAATACTTATGGCCAGTATTTGTCTACAAGAGCCTTTAATTGTATTTTCATGCTGTGACTTAACGATTTATAGATTAATTGAATAGTCAGTAAAATGAAAAATTGATTGGCAACTTCTTTTCCAATCACGTTTTAAGCAAAAATGTCAAACATTCACTGGTTACAGCTTCTCAAAGGTTCAGATTTTCTGAGACTAAACTGAACATGTTCGTGTTTTGAATGCACCACCCTGGGCTTCAGGAAGTATAACAGGCATTTATCTTTTGTTTTAATGGAAAAGCCATTAATGAAGAAATGAACTGCCAGTTTCATAGATGGTTGCACCCCTAAAATATTGGCCTTATCTGTGATACTGCTGGAATCTGCCTTTCCCAATTGGACTTTGAAGGAGTGATATAGTGCCTACAGATGAGGTGTTTCAGGATTTCCTTCTACAACAGACTTTGGGCTTTTTATGTCTGCAGAACTTCTTAGATTCACAAAAAACCCACATAATGCACCAGATGGAAGAAACACTAAAAAAGCATCGTTAGTCTCCTTTTAAGTGCGACCGCTGCTCAAGGAAATGACACAGGAAATAATAACACCTAGCAGTAAGAAAACACAGTTGGCAGGATGTGGCCCCCTCTCACATGTACACTCCTGCAAATATTTGCAATTGTTTTGTTGACTTTGGAAAGTTTAAGTCAGGCCGCCGTTGGTTAACAAAAGCTCTACTGTGTTAACACATGTTTGAATATGTCATCTCATGCCTGTATGGTCCAAGCCTGAAGAGACTACATAGAGAATAGTTAAGGTCGTATGCAGGTATTCATCAGCTACAGACAAATTAAGACCGGCTTCACAAAAGCAGCTCATAAATCTGCTGTCATTCGGCCGTGACTCCATCTTGACACCGACCGTATGAACTCATGCGTCTGCAGTGGGTGTAACTGTTTTTGTTTAATAGGCCACGAGAACCACTGGGACTGTCTTTCATCAATTTATCGCAAGGCACCATCACGACTTTCCTGCAGCTGAAAGGAAACAAAGCGTTCACAGGGTCTCTTTTGCATAAATGCTCCCTCTGCATTTTTTAACACCATGAGCGGATTCCGTTAAACGCACCAGGACGGTAATACATGGTGTCAACTGTACAATCGAGTGTTGCAGTATGTCTGAGTGTGGCTGGTCTGCAAAGGGGCTGCACGCGTGTTGACATTAGCGACTAATAATTGCATTTAATAAATAGGAAATTGAGCATTTTTTGGGCTACACATGCTTTTTATGTAGAAGAAATGTTCGCTCAAACATATTTACACCCATGAAATTGAAATCAAGTGAACTCAAGAGATACATTTTCAGGCCATAATGTCAAATAAACCACAGTAATATTAAAGCTCCTGTGAGAAAAACATCAACTCCTCATATTTGAGAAGATAAAACAGCAGATATTTGATATTTCTGTCATTTGATTGTATATAACGGAGAATTACAGACATATTGAACAAAAATAAATTGTGGAGTTTCCAGAATATACGAGAATCAAGTTGTGATTGGAAAAAAAGTCATAATATTAAAAAAATAAAGTAATTTAAGAAGAAAAATTTAATTTATTCTTGTAATATTACGATTAATATATTTAAATTAATATTACATTATTAATATTATAATTTCCCCCCTTTAAATGACCCTAATCCTCTCGTCATTTTCAGATTTGCTGCTGATTAATTTTCTAAAGATTATTTTTTTGCTGGTTAATCCATATATTTACAGGAAATCCCCCTTTTTCCAGTTCACAATTGAGCTTCATGTGCTCACTGTGACGCAGTATTATCACACGCATGATAAATGTATATGAATCCATTTCTGTTCATCGTTTTAATCATCGGGTTTCTGTTCAGTTCCAGGAGCTTCAGGTGGACAGGGAGATGCTGCTGACCACCAACCGCAGCCTGGCCGAGGAGAGCCTCGCCCGGCGACCCCGCCTCAATAACGGCAAACTCCAGCTGGCGGAGAAATACCGGGAACTGTCCAACCTGGCAACCACGTGCTGGGAAAAACAGAGTCAGCTTGGTGAGTGCACCCAAAAGACAAAGAAGGGAGAGGGGGGGGCTGGTTCTGGTTTCATATAGGTAAGACCACAGTGGTAGATTTCTGTGGTGGTTATGACAAGGTCACTGGTTCAAATTCCAGGACTGGGTTGTTAAATATCTCCGTAAGCAGGTTTTGCCAACATCTATCTGACCTTAAGTTTACTTTACTCAGAGGACCACACAAGCTTTAACAAGCTTTTACGTCCAACTGCAATGAAAACAAACCGAAAGACGAAATCGCAGAAAGCCCACAGAAAGTTTGCGTCCTAACTTCTTCGTGTTGAAACACTTCCACGTGACGTCCCACAGTGGCTCCTCATTGTCTTCCCTTGTAATTGCAGTGAGACTTGCAGCCTTGTCTGCTGCACAGTCTGAGGCACAGAAATCACTGCAACACTCTCACTAGTTCACAGTTGGGGGAAGATTCACATCAGAGTGCGGAGCAAGCTTCAGAGTGTCAGCGAGACGAGCCTTCAACTGCTCAGCGAAAGCCTCAGCATGACTGGAGTTTGGTCATGGGAACGAAATGGAGCATATCAAATGCCAGCAGGAAGCTTGCAGCAGTTGTCAAGGAATTTGCCGGGTGAAAGGGGCCTTGTCTTTGTTTAGGCAAGTCAAGCTTTTGACAGGGCAGCTCCAGGGCAGCGCCGGAGGATGTCTCCTAAGCCTCAGCCCCTAAATTTTTAAGCCTCATGGGCAAATTCCGTGCGCTCTTTACAGTAGAACCAAGCCAAGGGCAGGTGATAATATAAATCTCTCTGCATTAATTTCCAGAGGTAATGTCAACTGCAGCTTATTCCTAACTGCCAGTGAAAGCTTTTAATGGAGCAGTCGCTGTGCGCCGCGTTTACCCCTCGTGAAGAAGCCGGTTGCCAGATCTCTCCGCCTCAGCTGCCGGCCAGTGATGGAAGTTGGGAGGAATGTTAAACTTCCTGTCAATGTGCGCGCTTTACACAAGAGGCAGTCCCACCTCCCCAGCAGAGCAGGATGGGTGGGGGTCCGCTCTTCCTCTGCAAAAAACATCTGATTCTCGTTTGGTGCGACGAGGAAGAGGGGGCGAGGGGGGAAAAAAAGAGGGGGAACGAGGAGGTTTTTTTCTCGTGAAGCGTTTTCTCGGGAGGTTTAATCTCAGCAGAGACAAACTGTGCAGTGTATCGAGGCCGACGGCTGAATTGTTTAATACATCCTGCTGTTTGCTGGACGGATCTGCGACCACGGAAAGCTGGAGGAGAGCGATGTGGTTCCCAGGAGGAGTTGGAACTCTGAGTGGTTCTTAATGTCAACTCTGGACAGTTTCTCACAGCTTTTGTTGGCGTCTGTTTCTCTCTGCTTCCTCCTCCTGCTGCTGCACTGTTTACTCTGACTTTTACACTTTGGAATAGTGATGCTCAAAGCCAATGTTTTTTCACCCTAGAATACAAACGCTGATACCCAAACCTGGAGATCAGCTGATACGATGTTCAGATCATTATCGTTCCTCTTTTTATCCAAATCTACAAACTAGAGTCTGACTGTTTTATGTTTAGGTTGATAAAAAATGGTCTTTCACAGTCTTATCATCTTGGCATTTATGCACCAATATGAATTATTTCACAATAAATTTATGCAGAATGTCACTTTAGCTGTTGGCATCATAGATCATTCATAAAAAAATGTAGTTTGTTATGAGTATTATTACTTTAAAAAGATGTTGACAATACAAAGGGTGTTAATGTTGCATATATGTTGTAAAACACTTTCCAAATTGTATTTAAATTAAATTTAACTTCTATTTCTTTCATTCAACAAGTGAGCAACACTGATGTTTCCCCGAAGATAAAATAGAGTTAAGTTTTACAGTTCTTAAAACATGACATCTATATTTTTAACGTCTATGCAAAACAATTGAGCGAGAATGATAAGAAGTATTCCACCACTTATACAGGAAGCATCATTATTCAGATTTTTTTTAAATAAATGCTGCCTGTGCAGCTCCTGCACGGCTTGTCAGTAGCTGCACAGACTTCCACTTGAATGGGGACCATGAGCACAAAGAGAATAGACAGTGAAAGTCTGCTCACTAATTCATCTGCACTGTTTGTGTTGACAAGACATCGGGCTGATTTCCGCAGACAGCTGCGAGTGTTTGCTTCCCGGCAGAGACCAACAAAATTAAGCCGAATCCACTCACGGTTCAGTCGTCTTCCACATCTTCACGTCTCTCAGCCAGAGATAATATCTCCTCTGCGAACTCAAACAAGACTCAGATCAGTGTGCCGGGGCTTTTTCTTCCCAGTCCATCCGTCTCCTAGATGTAATCTCTAATTCATTAAGGAATATCCAGAGTCAGTTAATCATCCTGAGCGTCCACAGACACACAAACTGTGGCAGCTCCACAGAGACGGTGATTATTCATGTCACAGGTTTTACAGGACTGTTGTGACTCAGGGAGGATCATGTGTCACGCTATCGTCTACACAACGTTTAACTTAAAATAACCCTGTAGTGATCTATTGTAAGAACTTTCCACAACCTACACATTTTACACATCATGCACCAAACTGAATTGTTCCCAAGTAGCCACTGCCTACACACAGTATTTAGCACAGATATAATGAATGTGGTGCTGTCACATCTTGTTTGTTGTGGACCTCTGGACTCTTCAGTTGAGAACAGGTGAGAAAGGTGCGTCAGTGCCTGGTCCTGCCACACGAGGTGGTGTCAGTCTGGATCAAACTGAACCATGGGAAGGTTCGTTTGCACTGTGAAGACATGTTTTTGTTTCAATTGGCTCGCAGGTTTGCTTGCCTTCCTCACCTCTGTTGATATAATGTTGAATGACGAGTAGGTTCATTTTGCTGGTAGTGATTTCACAATGATATTACAGTGGAAATTTACAAATTGAAACAGTTCATTAATTTTCTCCCTTCAAACTGAAAGACTAAGTTTTGCATTTTATACCAGAAAGTTATCAGAAGTGACTAAACGCCGCAGCCCACGTAGATGATGACAGGAAGTACATATTTCATACTAACTTCTTTAGTCCCTAAGTTACAACGTGGAAGCAAAACTAACAATAGAACAAAGAAATGGAATTTATTCAGCCCTAAAAAGGTGAGGCTGTAATTGAGTATCAAAAACAGTACAAGAGCTAATGTGGAACGAGAGACTTGCCAGAGCTCGGGGGCAGCAACACAGAAAAATAAAGTCCAATTCATGCTTCTGCGTCGAAGCTATGCTTTTGAATTTTATTTCACTTTATTATTTTGTCCTTATTTATATTATTAAACTCAAAATATACCAACACACATATATCATTTTTCTGATGTATTTGAGACACTCTCAAAAAGACAAAATCATTTAAAAGTGCAGTGTTTAGTATTTTTTTATTTAGTCTCGTGGCCTTTGTACATACTTGTCTCACTTTAACGGAGAATGGACCAAACGTTGACAACACCAGATCACTGAGATATTTTCAGCACGGCTATGGTTCTATTTAAAACATCAATACACAGCGTTTATCGGGTGTCAGCGACGAGGAATTCAAGAGCACGAGCCTCTGTAGATTTCACACTTAATGTTTATACGATTCGACATTAAAAAAATGACTGTTATTTCAAGTGACAGCTGTAGTTTTGAGTTATGTGCACGTTCGAACGTACACATCACTGTTCACATAATAAGTGGGGAGTTAACTGTGTTTCTATGCCCATGTGGCCACTCTAGATTCCTCAGTGGGTGTTGAAACGCAGTCTGTTACTGTGCCGAAGCAGACGTAGGCGAGATGGGGCTGAAGAGCATCGGCGGAACGGTTGACAGTTGTCCAATAACAGCTTAGCAGCAGTAACTACACACAGTCTACCTACTAAATTCAGGCTTTAGAAGCAGCACGCACGAGGCTGCAGGACGAGCTGGAGATGGTCAGTTTATCAAGAGGATAAATGGCGGTTTGTTTTCCCTCAAACCACAAGTACGAAGGCTCAAGTGTAATTAATGCATTAAACATGGTTTTTATCTGCTCTAACCATCATTTGATGCAGTGTTACTTCCAAGGCCAGCAGCAGCATTTCATACTTCATATTACAAGTTTCATTAAAAACAAGTCCTGTCCACGGTGAAGTGTTTCCTGGCCTAGAACTAGGCGCTATTATATCAGAGCCTTTGTTTAAATGAACATTATGTTACATTTCAGCGACTAGTTTTACCTGAGAGAGCGTAACGTTAACCAAACAAGTCAGTTCGCCCTCAATCCTTTTTCTCTTGTGATGTTGAAAAGTACAAAACAAGGACATGATCATGGACTTTATATAAAGATGGTCGACGGCAGGTGACAACCCAGCTTTTTAGCCTCGGACTTTTACCATGATAGCATTAATTATGTGCATTAAATAAGTAATGAAGTCACCCTTACTGCATAATTCTTATAATGCATCATCTGCAAAAACACTAAAGCTCAGCATCAATGAGCGGTGACAGTGTCACGTCTTCAAACTTCACTTTGTGTTCGACCTTAAGACAAACTACTAACAAAGCTCTCTTGAGCCACAGCTGATAAAATGAGCAGAGTTTACAGCTTTAAACAAGGGATGTGTTCAAAACTACTATTTGATGGTAAGTCTCTGACCGTTTGCATTAAGGTAAATATGCGCTGTGCAAGTATATCAGCTTAACACAAAACGTCCTGGGTGACACGTGTCTCTGCAGCCAAGCTGTTCCCTTGTCGATGCTGCAGATGTTTGAGTTCAGTGCCATTTTCAATGTGGAATCTGCTGTTACGCCGTTTATCACCCAGCAGAGCCGCCTCTTGTTTGGCTCCTGGCATCAGTTTAGTTAAACCATCGCAGGTCTGTTGTGCTGCATTGTTTGATGTTATTGAGCAACTGTTGTTTTCATCTGTTTGACTGCTGCCGTCTGCTCCCCGCGACAAGACCGCACCTTTTGTCTGGTACGGTTCCTCTTTAATCTCCTGTAATCCGCGTGGTAATCCACGTTTCATTTCAGAATGAGCATGAAAGAGCAGAAATTCAAATTCTAAAACAGAAAAGATCAAGTCCAGCCTTCGTTTTCTGACCGAGCGGTTAATTTCTCTCGTCACGCCCACGAGTTCAGCAGGAAGAGGGGTCAGCAGCTACAGGACGTATTTGTGATGTTGGGTGCGGCCATCAAACAGGGATTTGGGGGGTTTGTTTGCCGTCATCATACGAGAGCGAAGGCTTTTATGTTCACTTCCTCTGGGATTGTTTCTGTCCATCTCCTCTGTAGCGAGAGAACAAAGTGCCTACAGTTTATTTGGGACTTTCCATATTGAGACTTGAGTAAAAGGATCCCACCCTTTAGCTCGATGTCAACTTGACACTTGATGGTTCTCAGGGTGTGAAGGTGTGAAAGGTCTGAACGTTCCCTCAAGTTCCAGTGCGTGATACAAACTGGAGATTTAGACATTTATGAGGTGTTTTGCCGTCGGGGCAGATTCAAAAAAAGAGTGAGCTCAGTGTCTGATACATATTTTAAGGATCCAGAGTAAAAGAAGTTGTGTGAAGATGCTGAGTGTGTTCCTCTCAGTCGGGTGAAGCCGTCAGACAAACCACAGGGTGAGAGTTTCCATTGACTGCGGCAGAGACGATGTGAATGGTACAGACACGTTTCAGCTTAGTTGTGCACAGGAGCGTTTGGGCCCTCAAGCAAAATGGACCCTTGAATATGATACCAAACCACATGATTCCAATCTTCAATTCGTTGTTTTTATCATTAAAATTATAGACAAAAGACAAAACACACATTTAGATGTTCCAGTCTTGGACCAAAACTCTAAAACTTGAACACAACTGACGCTGCAACCTGGCTTTGCATTAATGAACCATGTACAGTCAATATAATGAAACTCAAGAGGAACATGAGCTCAATATAAACTAAAATTAGAGGTGCAACCTGCCCAAAATAAAAAGTAAAAGTATGTTCAAACAGCTGTTGAGGGTTGTTTTTTTTTAGCCATGGTGGCGTAACGCTATGGACGGCAGTGTTGGTCCACCACTTAGTTCCAGAATGAAATATCTCACAAATCGTTGGAGTGATTGACATGAAATCTAGTACAGATGTAGATGTTGCCAGGGCAACAAATCCTACCAACTTTCATGGTCCTCTGAATTTCCCCATAACACCACTTGGAGGTTGAAATTTGTGTATTTGGAGTCAACAACTTAACAACATCCCCACAAGCTTCAGTTGTACTTTCTTCAGTTCCAATTAGCACATTTTCTTGCTTTGAAATAATCGTACATTCTAAACAAAAAAGGGTGCACGGTGTACATTGCACGCTCAACATCAGCGTATTAGCATCATCATTGAAAGCACCGCTGCTCTTCTTCACAGAGCCGCTAGCATGGCTAATGCTCTTAGTCACTTTTTTTTTTTTTTTTTAAGAAACAAGATTGAATTAATTGCAAGCCCCGGGAGTGTGAAGCAGTTTTCTGAAGAGGTTTGTTTTAAGCCTGTGGAGAGAGTGTTGGAGTTTGGTCTGAAGCGGAATGGATGGAGATGCAGTTAATTTATTAATCCCACAGGGAAATGCCAGTATCAATGATGGGAGAGGATCAGTTCACTGGATTCTAACTGTTCCTGTTCTCTGGTGTTCGCTTTGAAGATGCAGTGACACTTTCGCTGTCCCCGTGCAGATTATAACACTAAACCCAGTGTGTCATTGGAGATCAAACCAATGTCATTGCTTGTTTTCTGAAATTCGAGTCCAAACTGCTGGCACCCACCCCCAGGAAGTCTCATTTAATGTGGCTCAGTCATGTCTGATACCCGGGATCACGTTGTTGCATCCCAAGGCTAGTGCAGGTGAGAAGCTCTGGTTTGTCACTACACTGTTCATTCTCCTTCTGGTTTGTACAAGCAACTCCACTGCAGAGCATTATGGGATAGCGTGCCCTCCCCTGACCAGCAATAGAGTTAGGAGTGACACGGATTAAGATACATTGGGGACCGGTTCTTTCCAAATGGGAAGAGAACAGGGGGAAAAATCCTTGAAAAAGATTTAATAAACAGCTTTTTCCGACGAGGTCTTCCACTCACTGGTCCTGGCATTAGACGGCTGTCTCAGAGCCAGCGTTAATCCCATGAGCAGCATTGTCCATGACAGAACAAGCTGAGGAAAGAGCATCAACCTCCAAAACAGCAGGAAAGTCAAAGGAAAATAAGATGTCATGGATGCTGATCATAGTGTTTGATCGGCGGGACTCACCACAGCTCTGCACTGTGAGTGAATGGAAGGAGCAGATGGTGGAAGAGAAACCGATGTATAACGGCTCCTGTTGTCAGTTTGATGTCAGTTGTATTATTTTTTTTTTCCTCTCGGTGCAGGAGCATGGCAGCGTGGCACGAAGTTAAAAACAGCAAAGTGTTACCCTCGGCTCGTGGCGCTTCAGGAGGAGCCGTGAAGCCGTTATCCCACTTGAGTTGGATTCAGCACAGAGCCTCTCAGGGTTTTTCCGTGCTCTAGAATTGTGGCAGAGACGACAAACAAGAGGCGGGGGTGCTGCAGGGGTGTATCTCACTGCTGAGTCGCTGGCTAATTTTCAAGCCTCGGATACATCCGTGCCCTGCAAGGCCCCATCTGTAATACCATGACCTATTTGTGTATAATCAGCAGCAGATTGCTTGCCCAGCATGTTAAAGTGCATTTATTCACTTGATTTCTCACAACTATCCGGTGCAGTGGAGAAGGCAGCTTTATAACGGGGGGTGGGGGGGGAATTGTATTCATTATTATTGACTGATGGCGTGTTTGTGTTTCCAGCTGGCGCTCAATCAGTCGGGCTCATGGATGTCTAGCGCCCGATGATCCGGGACGATGTTAGCTGCAGGTTAACTCGTTGTTTAGCCGTCCAGGCCGTGTATTGACTTATTTCAACGGTGTCGTATTGAGCCACAACAGGAAGCTGTGTACAGTGAAAAGAGCTGTAAAAACATAGGCCGTAAATAAAGATGGAGAATGTGTCTCAACTGCACAGAACATCATGTGGAGCTGAGATACACGTGCTTGGCCGATCATGGAATTAAAACGTTTAACCTCTTTTTTATGGCATCAGTTAACTGCATGAACACTCGAACATGCATTAGTTTGAGAAGAAATTCCTAAAACCTCAGAAACCACCTTTGAGAGGAAATTATTGTGACGTGTACTTTGACTTTTTGGTTTGAACCAAGTACCGTCTGTGAGCGTGGAAGAGGGGGGGGGGGTTATGAAGTGTACTGCAGCCAGCCACCAGGGAGCGATCAAGAAGATTTGGCTCAGCTCTTGGGAACTGTCATGTTGTTCATCTTTACAAACTGTCTGTAGTCAAAACACACACAGTCCACTACCTGCTCTTCTAACAGCTGGTGAATCTAGTGGAAGCAGTTAGCAGCAGAAGCAGATGTTTCCCTCAGGAGTTTGTAGAGAACGGAAACGGAATCGGTTTAAAGGATGATGATGTTTCCACGCAGGTTGGAATCTCAGTTTAAAACATGGACGTACAAGCATGAGTGTGTGAAAAACCAGTGTGGAGTCATATGAACAGTGTGGACACACAGGCACAAACCTGGAAAAGGGGCTTTTTATCCAGTGATTTAACGTTTTTACATGATTATAAGACAAGTAAATCAGATTTTAGGAATTTTTAATGAAGCAATTGAAACAGATTTTGAAAAACCATATCAGACATAGATTTTATATATATATGTATATATACATACAGCTGACCTTTGGTGAGCAAGACAAGTTGCAATATGAATATCAATTGAGTTATGAATAATGTACCAGATTATTCATTTATATATTGTCCATGACCTTTAAATATTGCTGTAAAGAGGAAGTCTTGTTGTCATATGAAGTTAATATTGTTTCCAACGATACATCTGTGTGTAAAAGCTGCTTTTTCTGCTTCAAATTGACCTTTTCATCGTCTCAATGTGAATTAATTACCTCCACATAGAGGTTATCTCTTCACCCCTGTTCATTTGTTTGTTTGCTGTTTGGTTGGTTCGTGAACAGGATTACATAAAAACCACTGGACTGATTTTCACGAAACCAAGAAAATACTCATTAAATGTTGGCATGGATCCAGTAATTCTTATTTTATCACATTCTTTAACATTGTGAGACAAAGTTTTCTGGCGTTTCCATCAATTCCCAAGGGAACGAATTCAAGGATCTTTATGAAAGAAATCAGGCGTATTCAGAGGTGTGTGTGTGTGTGTGTGTGTGTGTGTGTGTGTGTGTGTGTGTGTGTGTGTGTGTGTGTGTGTGTGTGTGTGTGTGTGTGTGTGTGTGTGTGTGTGTGTGTGTGTGTGTGTGTGTGTGTGTGTGTGTGTGTGTGTGTGTGTGTGTGTGTGTGTGTGTGTGTGTGTGGTTTAAGTGGATTGAAGGGGACCGTTGGGCCTTGGCGCTGCTCTGCACTCTACTGAGTATCATTCTATTTTTGAGTTGATTTATTGACTTCATCTCTCAATTCGTGATGTTACATGTGAAATGCGACAGAAATACTCGTGAGGAATGACGATGCCTTCAGGGAAACAATTAAAAACCCTGCCTGCTTTCATACCTCTGCACACCTGCCCTGTCACTAGGTAGAGCGAGCGGCTGTTTGTCTCTTCTGTAAAGTTACAGTAATCTGACAGGCTCATATTCTGAATCCTGCCACGACCTGAAACTGACCCCTGCTTCCTGCTGTATTTATCTGATGCGGTATTAGCCCTGCATATGGCACAACGCGGCATTTAGGGCCCAGATTACAACCAAATCTCACATTTCAGCTTCTTCCTGCCAACCTGCCGTCTCAAAGCAGAAGCGAACTTCTCCTGTTATGTTCCTCGGAGTTTACTGGAGGACTCCTGCAGCCTTGGCAGGGCCCATTAACATGTCGACATCAGCTGTTTGCTGCGAGGTCGGTGCTCAGCCCACCGTGCGTTCACAGCAACTGTCACATCGATCAGTGTTTCCCACAGCGCGAGTCCTCCAAGACGATGTAGGCTTTGACTTCACATTGTCTGAGGTCACAGTCGAGCTGTGACTCTAAACCTGACCGGACCGGACACCTCGACAGTGGGGGGGGGGGGGGGGGGGGCTTCCGGGGCATCAGTGCCCCTCAAGGTGGATCTGATCATTCTGTTGTGGGGACAGTGTCTTCAGCTTTTTAATGACTGCAGACCTGTCGTAGTTACAGGGTGGTTTCGAAATATTTCTGATCTGGGTGGTCCAGTCCGGAGCTGTGTTGCAGTGCATGACTGAAATAAGAGAAGTCAAATTTCTAAATACATTTTACAGGTGAAGAAATATCTAACCCCGTCTCGTTCTCGTTAGTGAGGTTTAACTCTGCCGAGTCCCAATCTTGCTTACAAACCAACAAACAAAGGGACAGGGATGAAATCATGACCTCCTTGGTGGAAGTGGATGTTTGAACTGCAACTCATTATTTTCATTATTTTAAACCATCCACCGTTTAGTAGAAAAGCTGGAAAGAGCACGAGCTAACTAATCATCCAATCTGTCTATATTAAGTAACTGTCTCCGTATTGTTAGTGCATTCACATAAACCTCCCAGCATGCACAAGGTTAAACTTCCCCAGAAAAACTTTGCGGAGGCTATGATGTGTCTTTTTTTTTTAAGCGTGTCTCGAGGTCTCAGACGGTCTCTGATCAGCGTTTTTAAAATATGTGAATCTGACTGACAGATGCAGCAGAGAGAGAACTCTCGACACAACGAGGCGGAACCGGCGGCGGCAAACGCGGGTTTGCCTCGACTCCTCATCGTCTCATATCCGCTCCCAGACAAAATGTGTTACTCCATCAGCGGCACCATGCAGTCGTTAGTGCTCCGCAGTGCTGGCCTCCAGGTCCTCTGCCCCCCCACGTCGCTCTCCACCTCCTCAAATGTAGGGCACATTCAGCTTCTCCGTGCGCGTTTGTTTGCCTGGCTGTCACCTCACATTACACCCCCATCTCCCAGCAGCTGCAGTGAGGGGTCATGAAAAAGGCCACTCCTTAATACATGCTTTCTTCTTACTACAGCTGAGTCCGCGTTGACACAACGACGGTCAGAGCACAAGGAAGATGGATTATTAATGTTGAGGTCACTGCGTCACAGAGAGCTTCAAGGAATCTGGTTGTCATTATGTTTCCAGCTCAGAAGCTTTGATCTTTTTATAACAAACGTATCTCCTCCAAAGATCTGGGTGAATTATTTGATTGCCCAACTGCATTAGGAACATTCAAAGTGAACATCTTGACTCGAACCGCAGCCGCCTGCACGCTTTGTCCCTCTCTCTGTGGATTTCCCCCGAGGCCGGAGAGTTATTCGAGTCAATGCTGTGACCTTTGTTTGCCCCTCAGTTTCCAGTGAACCCAGTCTGACTTGTGGGGGGTTTAGTGTGGCTGTCGCAGCGTCTCTTGCAGGGACAGGACACACCTCCCAGTCAGCTGGGTCAAGCCTGTTCACAATGATGGCCGACTGCCGGCCCCTGGGAGTTGAACACATGCTGCGTGGGAGCGTCATACATATTCATCCTGTGTGTGTGTGTGTGTGTGTGTGTGTGTGTGTGTGTGTGTGTGTGTGTGTGTGTGTGTGTGTGTGTGTGTGTGTGTGTGTGTGTGTGTGTGTGTGTGTGTGTGTGTGTGTGTGTGTGTGTGTGTGTGTGTGTGTGTGTGTGTGTGTGTGTGTGTGTGTGTGTGTGGCAGCTGGTAACACGTGGCGTTGGTGTTACTTCCTGTATGTAAACGTGTATAGTTTGTTTTTTCACGAGGTTGAAACGACTATAAACTGAATTAAAAGTCTTAAAGGATCATTTCATTCTTATGACATCGTGGGTCCAATTTTCATAGTTTCATCCATCATTAATTCCGCCTTCATTAATTATTTAACGAAGCTAATTAAGGACATTGTACTTGCAAGAATAAATATTCTGAAATTAAATTGATTTAAATACTAATGATTTTACACCTTCAACTACAGACGTTTGCTGTGTTGGACTCTGAAAGGCAGCTGTGGGCTTTTATCTCTATTAAGCCTATATTTATATATGCACAATTGAAAGTTAAAAAGCTGTAGCAGCTCCTGTTTGATATGCACCAATATATGAACAGTCAATTATCTCCTATGGGATAGAAATGCGGGGGGGTAATTCTACAAAAATACAACACAATATGGAAATGGGAGCGTTCAGTTCTCCTCAGCGTCTCCGCTCAGTTTGCTGACCTAACGTGTCACGATGACAAAATAATTTCCCCTCAGTCCTCATGTCGCTGCTCCGCGGCTCCTGGTGTAACGTTGATACGAGCTGGTTTGAACGTCCTGTGGCAGATTGGACTGGTTCAGTTCCTCCTTTGTTCTGCGAGCGGCTGCTTTCATCTTTTTCTCGTATTGACACGGCCATAAATAATTCAAATACAGCATGTGTGCGTGAACAGTAACCTCCTGGGCGCCTCGGGCAAAGCACGGCGCCAAAGAAAGCGCTAATGTGCTTAATTATAACATTTATCCTTAATTAAGTGTTGGTTTTAAGTTTGATAGTTTATGTGGGTGCGTGCTGGAGACAGTAACATGAGGAGATACAGAAAGACTCTGATATGGAAGTCAGCTTCGTGGTCACCAGAACTGAGACCAGCTCCCCTAAATAGCTCAAAGTCAAATATCTCCAGTCCCTGTTTCCCCCTTCTTCTGGCCAGAAGCTGTCCACCACCATCTCCTCGTCAGCACATACTCTGAAAGGCTCTTTGTGATCTGGAAAATAATTTTCTCTGCTGCGGTTTCTTGGTTACTGGGTTGTTATTTTTTTTTCTTTCTTCTTCAGCTCCAGTGAAGTCATACCTCATCTCCCTCCACATGCATCACTGATGTTTCCTTTGTCGTTGCAGGAGCTCACGTCCAGAAGCACAGCCTGCAGACGATGCAGAACCTCCTGCAGGAGGAGGTGGCACAAGCCGAGGAGCATTCAGAGGTAACAACGACCAAACCAGCTCCGTTCTTTTGTTCTTGCCGAGGAGGAAAACGAACAGTCCTCCATCTCGTTGGCCGCGCCGTTGTAGTCGATTCCTGAAAAGCCTGGAGTCTCGCTGGCAGCCCGCCCACTTCTGTGCAATCTGATCCCTGAAGACATGAGGAATATACATCCACACGGAGCAGTCGACCAGCATCTGAGAGGAATATCCATCTCAGCAGCCGCGTTAGTGACCGTTAAATATGTGTTGTGTTCATTCTGCCCTCTGATGTTGCAGCTTTAAGGATTTAAGAACAAAAAACCAACATATTTTCTCTGTTAAAACGTTTTCCAGAGTAAATTTAGATTCTTCTTGGGGATGAAGCAGCTTTAGATCAGTTGGTGTCACTGTGCCACTAAACGCTGAAGACAGATCTTAAATGTTCGGGTCCGAATAAAGACACACGAGTGAGTCTATTTTTCAAACTGATGGAAAACTCAACAAAAGCGTTCATGTTTTGAATGGAAATTAACATAAACTGTAGATCAGTGGCTCCCAACATAGAGAAGTGAAACCGAGATAAATCCAAGGGGCTGTAATGAGAAATTCTAAGTTATTTTATGAAATATTTCATCTTTTCATGCTTTTAAATATCCCTCAGACAACACAGAGGCAGTGATGAGGCATCAGAAACTGATCCAGACATTCACATCACTGATAATCTGATTCAATATGTTGCAGGTTGAATTTTAAATGAGGAAAAATGCAGCCTGAAGGCAAAAACGTCACTTACAGGCACAATATCCCAAAGCGATAATCACCCGGCCCAAACACATCATGTTCTCACGTGAGCAGCTTATCTTAGATATTCATCCACATCGGAGCCAAATCACAACTAAACCTCAGAACCACCCGTCCATGAAGAGACCGGAGCTTTGGTTTTATTCACAGAGATTTGGTGACGTCTGCTTCAATGATTCTCCGACATGCATGTACTGACATGAGTGTTTACACACACACACACACACACACACACACACACACACACACACACACACACACACACACACACACACACACACACACACACACACACACACACACACTTGTTTTCATAATTGTGCAGCCTGTCCATGAGAAAAGTGTGACATACAGGCTCCATTTTAAAAAACATTTAAAATTTAAACCTATCGAGAGGAGAAACTCGTCAGTTTAAATGCAGATGTGGTTCATTAAGACGCAGCACAACACATTCAGTTCAGTATCAGCTTCTGTCTTTTGACTCTCCAGTGCCTGTACAGACGGTTTCACAACAGACTGAGCCACTGACAGAGCCACTGACAGAGCCACTGACAGAGCAAACTACTCCACAGAGAGTTAACCAATCAGTGTAAATACTGTTTAGTGGCCTTTGAACTGAAATCTGCCACAAATAGCATCAAGAAGCTCTGTTTGATATTCTAAACATCTGAAGGATTATAACTTTAAAACAGTTTTTAAAAAACGTGCCTGCAGGGGCAACAGTTTGCAGCACAGGTGTGTTTACACGGTGTCGTGGCTCAGCTGTCAATCAAAGACGTACAACTGTGGTTTTCTTCTTCTAAGTTAAAGGAGAATAAATTAATTTAAAGATGAATTTTAGTTGCAAAAGCATCAGAAGTGTTTGGTTCATTATGGGACTAATTGAATGTCCACAGTCCAGATAACTAACAGTAAACACTGGATGATGTAACCTTGTGTGTATTCTATAAGCTTTTGCTCCGTATAAACATAAAACATTGAAGTAAAGCTAACGATCGTCCGTGTTGGAGTAAAACAATGTTCATGTCTGAGCAGCACGATCATCATGTTTCTCTGCTCGTTGTTCACAAGCTACAGAAACCTTCAGCTTCAGTCTTTAAATAACGTGATGATGCACAGATCCGGTGTAAATCCTCCGTCCTCCTTCGGCCTTGATCGGGGCGGCGTGCAAGTCTTGTTCACGGATGAAATCCACCCCCGGCGCCCGAGTTGCTGGTCCAGACTGGGATTGATCTGCTCTCTAACACCTCCCCCCCCACCTCTCCTCCGATCAATACCTCCTCCCTCCGTCGTTAGCTGCTGTCCGCTGATTGATTGAGGAATGCCCAGCACAGGCCGAACAGCCACGCTGGCTGAATGCAAAGAAAACGCCTCAACACGGACACATCAGTAAATATTCGATAGACGCTTGGTGTTTTATACCTGAATCTGTGGGTTAAACAAACTCTTTAAGAGGATGGACGTGTTCACGGATCTGTCTCGTCACATATTGTGGATTTTACGACAGAATGATGTAGCTGTACGTTGACCACAAAGACAAAGGCGTCTCTCTTCAGCCGCCGTGTTCTCTCCTCTGATCTCACACATTCCAGATTAAACCCTCACAGGGTTTTTACTGGTTCAGTGGGAAACCGTCGAGCTCCTCATCAGCACGGACATCCAATACTCCAGTCTCCAAAACATCTCAGAGCTCGGACGTAGCCACTGTAGTGTTGACGTGACTGTGGAGAAAAGATGTGTGTTTTAAGCCTTTCGAAGACTTAAGTCAACATCATCTTCTGTTGCCTTAAGTCAAACAAGCGTCCTCGTTGGGAGGATTCCTCGTCAGGTACCAACTTGAACAGAGCTATCTGAAGAAGGAATCAAACTTTAACCTGTTGTCGTCCTTCGGTGCTCGTGTAAATCCCTCACGTTCCCCTGCAGCCTTACAACAGAGCTTTACTTTATGTGTCCGGATATGAGCTCTGGATCGAGGACACGCTCATTGAACTGGTTCAGGCTTTAACTGTAGTTCACAGCCTTGTTTTCTGAAGGGGCTGCAGATTTAGTGTTGCAGCCGTGGAGGTGACTTCTCTTTGTCTTTGTCAGACTCACACTGACGGCTTCACTGTATTTAACGGCTGGTGAATAAGAAATCCTGCTGCAGATCTGGATTCCTGTTATTTCAGGGAAAACAGAGTTTAACTGATGCGTCACTGATCGGTTTTCTTAGTAAACTGTGGAGAGAAAAAAGATTTTAATAATACATTGTGTTGACATAAACTATTGAAGACTGTCTCTGCACTAATCTACATAAATTCAGCCTCAGGGCGAAGTTTAAAAGTAATTTAATCTATGAATCAAAGCAAATATCAGAAACAGATGTTGCCCCTTGTCTGTTTTTATAGATGGAGAAATTCATCGTACACTTTTTTTTTTTTTATAATCTTATTTGCTCAAAGCAGTGTAACCATCCCTGTTCTGTTCTGCAGACACTGACACGGACAGTAAGTTAAACACATCATGAAAAGAATCATAGTTTTCTGTTGAATCGTCCATTCATCTTCCTCCTCTAAAGCCAATAATCAAAGTTAAAAAACTTACTTCCTGTACAAACTTCAATCATATTTCTTGCATCAGACTTGAGGTAAGAATCCAGATGTGGTTTGATGTCATGATGAAAGGAGAAGCAGGAGGTTTAATGTCGACATCCAGCTGCAGCTTTTATTTTTGATTCCGTTCACTTGTGCAAAGTCAGAACATGACGCTGCAGAAGTCGGTTTGTTTACCACACGTGACCATGAACAAGCTTCGCCTGTAGCAGCTGTCGTGTTCTCGACAGTGAGGTCAGTAGATTCACTGCAACCTGAGGTTACTAAACGCCGTCCTTGGCAGATGGAGAAGCTCTCGTGTCACAGTGGGTGAAGACGCAGTGGGAGGGGAGGCAATAAACCAGAAACTCCACCAATCACACGCTACGGTTGACCAGGGGGCGAGTGACAATTAATGGAAGGACAGTGAGCGAGGCTGAGAGAGAGTTTTACACTTCAGCAAACAGCAGCTGTAACGTTAACGTCTCAGATTTAAGCTTTAAAACAACTTTTCTAAAGGGAAACGTGTGGTTATTGCATTAATGAATAAAACCAGAGCAACTTTGAATTGATTGAAGTGTTTTCTCTGCACCTAAATCCTCATATATATTATTCCTCAGGGCGTTGGAGCTCTTTTTTTTAATAGAAACTTTTAAAAACCGCCTCTGGGCGACATCACCTGTGGTTTATTTTGAGTAAACCTTCTAGTAACCAGAGCGAAGAATGTGTTTTAATTAACTGCTCCAAACAGCAGCACTTTGTTTTTACTGTGTGAGTGAATTGTGCTAAAACTACAGCTGTGTAGTCTTTTTATAAAGTGAACATTTGTGAGGTGTTTATAAAGATTTATATCTTTAATTAGAATAGATGTGCTGGAGGCTGAGAGCCACAGACGGAGGACGTGTTTAGAGGCAGACTCACACGTTTGTCTTTTCCTGACGGACTGAAAAAACAGAATAACACCAACGTTGTTCTTTAAATGAAGGAAAAGTCCATTCGTTTAACTTCTGTTGTTTCCAGGTTACTTGAAGCTATAGTTCTGAGTAGATCCTCAAATATCAACTGTCCAAACAATTGTAATTAGAAATCATCCTGTTTTTACAAATGATCAATGAAACTAATTTGCGTACCTGTTAATTCACAGGTCATCACACTGAAGCTCAGAATGAACCAGGTCACTGTTACTGTGAACATGAAAAACACAATTAGAGCTGAAAAAAATCAATAAGGCAATCAGCAGAAAAATAGAAATCACACCACGTCAGTTTGGCTTATGGGAATTTGTGATTGACCAAATGACCAAACACTTAATTGATTTATGAGATTAATTGATTTGATGGAATATCGTTATCATCACTGAGGGGCAATTTGGCGATCAGTGGTAGTCAAAACCAAAACACTGCAATGAAACATAAAAACACTAAATGCATGATAGTCCAAACCAGCAGATCAGTGCAAATCTAAAAATAGATAATTAACTTGTTTTTCATCTACACCTAAAAGAAACCTAATTGAAGAAGGTTTTAACAATAAGTAACAACGTTCAGTTTGTCCAGGAAAAGTGTGATAACTCTTAGTAGCTAGTATGAATATCACAAAACGAGTGTAAAACAGATTTAGTATGAAGACAATTTACGTTTGATTTAACTTGATCTTCTTCCATGAGCAGATGTTTTACACTTACATGCAGCGTTAGCTCCTGTTCATACACATCAGCCTGAGCACGGCGCTGTACGTTCACTAAGTGGCGATGCACGGAGGAAAGTAGGTCAGGGGGTGAAATTAGGTTACATACATACTGAACACATTTAGAGCTGAAACAATCGATTAGGCTACGGTCAGGAAAAATCTGTTGCCGGCCATTATAGCGATCGACGAGTCCTTTAGGACAGGAGGTGATAAAACGGCCAAACTAAATATCTGCCTTTCGTCCCAGTTCCGTGTTAAACCGAATCACATTTGACTTAAGAACAATAACTGTGGTTTATGGGGCAGATTCACTTCACTCCCGAGCAGCTGAGGCTCAGACTCCTCACATCCTGGGAACGTACACAGAGAACCGTCGCACGGCTTTCAAGCTTTGCCAAATGTAACAGTTGCTGCGCACGGATCTTTGTTGACTGTGTAAAATGTTCTTACAGTGAAATATTGTAGCCGGCAAACTGTGCCAAAGTTCATGGGTAAACATCCCCGAGCTGATTAAATCCTCTTTATACTTGCAGGAGTTTGTTTGAGCGGCTCCCCCGCGGTCGGACCTCCCTTTGTGTGTTGTCCTTCTCCGCTGATGCCGGTTTGTTTTGTCTGTGCTGCTTCACAGGAGCTGCTGGAGAAGTTCATGGAGGGGAACGTAAACCTGGACGACTTCCTGGACTCCTTCCAGTGCTCCCGGAAGACGTATCATATCCGCCGGGCGCAGGCGGAGAAGATGCAGGAGGTCGCTCAGGCCAAACGCCAGCCGGGCAAAACCAAGACGGCGGAGGAGAGTAGAGTCCCCGAGGTGAAGAGGGACTCGGAGCAGCCTCAGGAGCCGCAGCGGCCCAACGGCTTTGTAGCGCAAGGACCTTTAAGAGTGTTCCAGGTACGCTACGGCCTCACGCCGGCCATCCTCCTGCCTCATTACCCCGTTTCTCCTCCTGCCTCGGCCCCGTGCTATCAGGGTAGTACCCCGCTGCCCGAACCCCAGCTGGGGCAGACCCACATCCTCAGCCCCAGCACGCCACACCCAGGACACGGCCAGCCGGTCGGCCTCAGGGTCATCGGACAGCTATCAGGGGGCTGGCCGGCGAACGGGCGGCCGGTGAGAGTGCAGCAGCTTTACAGGCCGAACCCTCAACAGCCCGAGCCGCCGTTCCGGTAAGCTGGAGGAGGGCGGGGGGGGAGGAGGAGGAAGATGAGGAAGAGGATGAAAAAAAGCCTGTTTGAGAGGAATCAAACAGTGGCTGTCACAACCACGTAAGCAAAGACTGATGCAGAGGCAGGCGGAGATGCTGACGTACGTCTCTGTTCTTCATCCATGACACGCAGACGTCACCATCAGAGGAGCCCGGGCGGAGAGGCGGAGGCAGGGAGGACTCGGCATGGTTTTTTTTTATAGCTGGTTCCATTTTGGATCCGGTGAAACGCCAACAAATCTCACATCAAACCTTAAATCTCACATTGTCCTTCTCCGTTAGTGAAGAGCAACAGAAAACGTACAGTTACAGGGACGAAGTGAGACCATAAACCAGTTTATCATTTATCAATCATCATAATTTCCGGGAGATATTAACTGTGATGGTGCAAACTAGTATTTTTTTATTGTGTGACATCACCCGGTGTTAAAGTAACGACGGTTACATTAAGAGGAAAAGCAGCAATAACTGAGCTGCAGATTATCATCCTGAAGGCGATGACACACAATCTGCAACAAAATTAAACAGAAATAAAGTGTTTAAATCTCATTTCAAACACAAACGTGAGCTGATGAAGTCCGTTAATTAAGTGTCAGATAACAAGCTGCTACTGAAACTGTAGTTTCTGGCTCCTCCGTCAACAGAAACATCTTTGAGTCATATTTTTTTTTTTTTTACTCTTTACCTGAGATAAGTTATTCAAAAACAATTCAAACCAGACTGTGGATTTGAATTCAATAAAAAATGCTATCGAGCCCCGTCCCCCTAGTGTTATTTTAAATCTTATCATATTTTTATACTTCAAACTGGAGGATGTGAAGCACATGGTTGTGAAGCACATCCACAGGGAAAAGAACAAACTGTGGTTGTTGGATGTGATGCGGCTCAGGACGCCGGGTGTCATCAAAGTGAACAATGGCATCAATAACATGGATGTTTTTGTGTAAACTCCTCCGTCGAATGAGGGGAAAACCTTCACACCTGGATCCTGGGGCGACGAACAATGGGTTTTAGATTGAAGGTGAAACAAAGACGCACTGTGGGAGCAGAGCAGGACGTATTTATTAATGAGTCCCAGACTGTAACCTGTCAGTAGTGTTTCCTGTGTCGTGTGTGTGTGTGTCTGTCTGTGTGTGTGTGTGTGTGTCACCGTCACAGGAGATTACCCAGAGCCCTCTGCCTTCTTGTGCGATTTCAGCGAACAGTGTTGCCGCTCACACATCCGTGAGCCGTTTTATTTATTCATGTAAATCCTATTTTAAATGGCTGACTTCAAAGATCCTTGTTTACCGTGCTAAATGAAGAGCTGCGTCTCCTTCACAAAAGCAGCCGGTGTTTGTGGTTCCTTTTTTTTTAATTTTTAATTTTTAATTTTTTTATTTCTGCCCCCGAACTGAGATGCAGAGTGAGGTGGAATTTAATCTCTATGAGAAAAAAAACCCACAGCCGAACATCGTCCTCTCTCTCGTTCTCCGTCCTGCAGCGTTTAAAGGGAAAAGCTTCGGATTGTAGTTGTAATGTGTCGGCTCTCAAACACACATTTAGCTCATTAATAACTCATAAGTGCATGCTTACTACATCTCGACAAAGTACATGAAAATGCCTTTTACAGGCCAGTGCCCAGTTACATAAATACAAAAATGACTTTCATACTTCTACTGTAAAGAAAGATTGCTCTGATTTTAACATCTGTCATTTTCTCGTAGGAAATATCTTGATGAATTTTGAAGTGGATGTCAAAGCTCTGAGGATTTTTCTTTAAAGCATTTTTATTTTTTATTTTTGGGTGATATTTAAAAGTTTGGGTCATGGTTTCTATCAGATAACGCTCAGAACGTCGACTGCTGAGATCTGTGAATGTTGTTTCTTCAGCTCAGCGTCTTATGGAACCACGAGGTCAGAATTTGAATAAAATTATAACCCAGGCTTTGTGTTTGTTCACAGATCTCAGCAGTTAGACTGGTGATGATGGTACAGCTGATAAAAAAAACAATGGCTAAAACTTCTTTAAAGATGAGAAAGAAATAAACTTCCTGTTTGAACAAGATGCAAATGTGCCAAATAAAGAGTTTTGTAACTTTTAAAAACCCAGCGGAGGCTTTTTGATTTGTTTGTTTTTCTTTCTTCGGACTGGATAAAAGTTTTTAGGTCTTTTTTCCTCTCGAGTTCAGTTTTTATAGTTTTTTCATTTCATGCCTCCAACCACAGGGTTTTGTTTACAGTCTGTCGTTAAATCAGTGAAGGACGCCTCACCTTCTTTTAACGTGCACACTTTTAATTCAACAGAATCCTTGAGGCTTTCTTGCAGGTCCCTTAAAGGAATTGGTTTAGCATGGGGGCGGGGGGGGGGGGTGAAGCATTAGCCCAGCTCTGTCTGACGGTAACGAAAACTACACATCAGCCCCTGGAAAGCTCAGTAATTAACACATGATGTCTTATCTGTTTATTCTGTACAACAAACAAAGTTTAAACAGGCATGTTGTGGTTTTACAGCCCTGAAACTTCCGGGATTCTGCAGCTAAAATCAATCATTTGGTTTTATGTTATTTCAGAACATGTGTAAAAATGACTTGATTGATTGTTTGGGCTCTAATCTGATTATAGTCGGGTAAGAAGACTCCAGGAAGTTTCCACGTGTCTTTTTCTGATGGAATAATCAAGATGCTCATGATGTTAATCAGTGACAGTTGTAAACGAGGCTGGAGGTGAAGTTGTTTCCTGCAGACAGAACCATGCTACCTGCTTCTATTCACAGTCTTTATGCTACGCTAAGCTAACAGCTGCTGGCTGTAGCTTCTGAGGTTTGGATGTAACTGGGCACCGGCTCCGACTCATCATGCAGTTCTGTGTCCACTCAGGGTCTTCAAGGGAGAAATCAAGATGCAGTGCGGCTTCTTTAGTTAAATGAACGTGTCGTACGCCAACCCCCCCCCCCCCCTACACACACACACACACACAGGTTCATGTCAGAGTCTTAACCATCAGAACAGTGAAAACATTCCATTGTTGCATTGAGATTTGACCGGTGTAATAATATAATAATAAAAAGTTTGAAACACCAAATTTTTCAGTTTATTTTACTGATCCTGCATTTTACAGCTTATTTCCTGGAAAACTTTACACACAAGTACGTGGTGTTCATCTCTAAACTTTATAAATTAGTTTATCTACAAGGGAGAAATGGAGAAACTGTTTTTGCTGCAGTTAAAATTCATTCTGTTGAGTTTTTAGTCAAGAAGTTATTGATGAACTGCTTCATTTCTTACTCTTCCGTCATCCACACAGTTTATCCTGATGTTGGCTGAGAGTCATTTTCTAATTTCAATTAAAGACTTTGGATTTACAGCTAAATACCAGAGAAAGTTTCCAGGAAATTATCTTTACAACACAGGACCTGTAAAGTTTTCTTTTTACAGAGATTCTCCTGAAGCAGAATTCATTTAGTTCAGACCTGATGATTCATGCGATGATCGGACGCTAGTTTGAAATATCCTCCGACTGTAAAGTGCTTGTTTCTGCGACTGTGCTTCTGTTTGTTCAGCCTGTTTTCTTGTGTCTCTCTCTCTATATCAGGGACTCGACCCAGCAGCCTTCTCAAAAACACAAAAGAAATAAACACAGTGATAAAACAGATAAATGAATGTTGCCTTTTAGAATAAAACATCTTAAGATGAAGTCCAGTCGTTGAGCCTGAACATTAACATCTCACACGAAGGAGCCGTGGCCACAGGCGCTCGGACCAGGTGACTCTGAACCATGTCACAGCCGATCAGCGCCGCACTGACTGAACATGAGCTAATAATATCCAACTCCTTTCTGTTCATGTGTGCGGAGCCGCATGAGCTCGAGTGTTGAGCTACAACGACACAACATGGGACTGGACGCACGTGGACGTCAAAACCTTTCAGAATAAAATTTGTAAAAAATCTCAAACAAACATTTGAATGCATTGTTTTTTGGATCATGTGATCAGTGGCTGGTTTTCTCCCGTTTAACTGTCTTTTCAAATTAAAAAGGATGGTTATTTAAACTGCAGGATCCTCGTATGTTCATTGTTTTTCTGGGATTACAACAAAGAAATAGTTGATTCCTGAAACTGGATGGTTTTCGTGTGACAGACTGATGATTAAAATGCTTCTTATGCATAATGCAACTATTATTAATTCATGTTAAAGGACAAAGTGGCACAAGGCCTCCGGAGTCTGTTCCATCTCCATCAGGACGTCTATAGAGAGAACATGTTAATGTATGTATGCTCTAAACATCAGTGCTGTTATATGTGGGTTACATGATGATTACATGACTGTAATGTGCTGTGACGGCTGCTCTGACTCACAATCAGTGAACTAAACGAGCTTTTATACAAATTCTTCAACCGCAATGAAGCTTATTATAACATTATACTGAACAATGCAACAACTACAGCGCTGATACACAAACACAGTGAACAACACTGGAGATAATGTCATTCATTAGTATTGTTGTGCGTCACAATAAGTTAAGTAGGTTAGAAATACACAGGAGAAGTCAAATGTACCTCGGAGCTGAACCGAAGCAGCAGCGGAAACATCTTAAATATGAATTACAATAATGTCACTGCTAAGTAGCACAAAACAAATGTGTTCAACATGAGGGTTGGGATCCCAGAAGTGGTCACGGGAGGAATCTGAGGGGTCGAGAGAGAGTTAAAGGGGAATTCTACAGAATTTGGAGTTTGTCTGTTTGTTGTGCAGGGAGGAGGGAGGAGCGAGGTGTGATCACATGCTCCCGACCCTCCGTCAGACACTTGGATTAATTTCTGGCATGACAGAAATTTGAATGAGCCGTCTTCAGGCTCTGGCACAGTTGAAGTACAGTCACGACTCAACTCTCCAAACTCCCAACAAACACGAAAGTGAAACCAGGACATGGTGACGTGTTATATAGTCAGAAAACTTGGAGGCCAGGCTGCTGGAGCTGATGTTCCACGTTTCCTCCTCCTCCTGTTAGAGCGCAGTCTAACAGAACCCGACCGGAACCTGATGTGAAACCTGCACGTAGACAAACTCTGAGACCTCAGAGGTTCTGATTCCTCAAAGTCCCCGTGGTTGAGCCGAGAACTTGACATCACTCTACATTTAAATAAGACACAGCCATCTCTAGTAAACCTGCTCATTATTCCCTTCTCCTCCTGAGGGAATCTATAAAGCTCGAGGCCGAACGTTGCATTGGTTGAGATTTACAGAGGTAATAACTGTTCCATAGGGAAACGAATAAAAGTCTCTATCTGACTGGCAGCAGGTGGGAGACTGGAAGGTCACTGCTTCGTATAAGTGGTCCAGCTGGTGGTGGTGGTGGTGGGGGGGATCCTGACCGGTCACAAACCTCCTCCGTTAACTGTGAAGTGCAATAAAAAGTACTTCATACAGAAGGTTTCCGATGTGATTTCAGCTTTGTGAGTCGTGTCGTTTAAGGGGAAAAAAATGATGTTTTGATTAAATAAATGTTTGTGTGTGTGTCTGAAGTGCATCATGTGCAGGCGGGCGTCTCCCGGGGGACGTTTTTTAAGTCGGTCTGTCGGACGCAGCTGAGGGAAAATGATGCTAAAATATTTATATGGAGTACATTAGGCCATACTCTGCGTCTGTGGGTGGTTGAGACGCTGCTAAACCACGAATCTGATGAACATTTCTGCTGGCGTCTGACCAGCTGCTCCACTGAGACGCCACCTGAACAGCTGATATACAGTGTGTGTGTGTGTGTGTGTGTGTGTGTGTGTGTGTGTGTGTGTGTGTGTGTGTTCACTGGAGACATCATTTAGGAACAATGCTGTGGAGGAGGTTGTGCAACATTTTTCTTCTTCTGTCTGAAACGACAGGATGTTAAAATGTCAGAATCTCTCGGCGGGCGTCACATCTGGAGTTTTAGTACGAGGACGAAACAAAAGTAAACACAGCTGCTTCGCTCGCTTCAATCCCACCTGGGACTTTAAAGCTTTATCTTTTCAGCCGTGATAGTGGTGTTGACTCTGCGGGTGGCAACTGGTCTGACAGTGGAAATATATCAGGAAGTATTGGATGGAAACTTTCTCCGGTGAATTCAAGGTCCCCAGAGGATGATCCCGCTGCGTTTTGGGGCCTCGAGGTTGGAGACGTGGGCTTGAGACCCAAAGGTTGATGAAACTAAAGTGACAGAACGCATCTTTGAGTGGAGACGATTTGACGTGTCCCATCTGCTAACATGAAGAAGAAAAAAACTCTCCCCTTAATGAAAGGTGGCTCCATTAGCGCCACTAATTAATTATTAATCCTTTAACAGCTATTAGCACCGTCGCTTCACTGTAATTATACAAAAAGCAGATGTCGTCTAGTATTTTAATTCATCACCTGATGCTACTGAAAAAAAGATGTTCCTCATGAATAATGTTTGAAGGTTGACTCGCTTTTAAATTCTCGTGAAGTCACATTTAAACGTCCATGATTCCACAAGCTGAAAACAAAAGGCTGCAGTTAACAGTTATTTACACAGTTAAATTCACTTTCTGATGGGAAAGTTCTTACACACTCTGAGCTTCACACTAATACAATCATGTTGACGTGTTATTGGATAAAACTCGACACTGAAGTGACCTGAAACAACACGTTTACATGTGACATCATTTACGTTTGATGCACGTATGGATCCGGAAGTCGTCAATAAAATACATTTGTCCGATCGAACTCGTCCAGTTTGTCACCAGCTGAAATCAAACTGAGAGAATAAATGTGGTTTCACAAACAAGAATTATATATTAAACTTAGAATATAATAAAAACATTTGTCCCACTAAGTTTGTCTATGATGGAATACGAGTGGAACCAAACTAATCATTTAAGTAAATAATGTATTTGGGTAAATGATGAAAATTAAGGATTAGAATGGACTAGATTCTTCTTGACTTTTCAGATATTACTGTTCAGTTGCATTTTTAATTTGCAAACTATCACATAATGTAAACTTATTTTAACTAGATAAGTTTTACTAATCACTCAAACAGCAGTTTCTCTGCAGAATTCAAGGCTGCATGTCTGAGATGTGACGTCTCAGCAAGTTGCATGTTCCTATGGTTAAAAATAAAAAAGTGAACTTCTCAACCAGAACCTCAGAGGAGCCACAGCAAGATGCAAATGTCAGTGGTTCTCAAAGGGCAACCTGGTATTTACTGTTGTTCAGTGTCGATGGAAGCATGAGGATGAATGCAAAGGTTTACTGGAATATTCCAAGTGTTCAGATTCATTCACAGTTCATCATTCAGCAGGAAAATGATCCTGAACAAACCTGAGCTGTAAGAGCTTCTCAGGGTGAAGAGGTGGAAGTCTGCAAAAAATATAGAATGTGATGATTTTTTATTTAAATAAAATTACAATTCACGTTTTCCTCTTCCTCTCATTGGCTCCTCTGGACCGACCATCGCTCCATCCATCCTCCAGACGTCCTCAGGTGAACCTGCTCTCCTGCCTCTTCTTTCCCACCCACTCACTCTTAAACCGCCCGTCTCCACCAGCTCTTCATCAGATCGTCTCCTCGTGTTCTTTCATGTTTCTGCCTCCTCATGCATCTGTTTTTAAACCTCCGTCCTCTTGAGGGAACCATCTGAGTTCCCTCACTGCGTCTTCCTGCTGATTCCACCAGCTCTGTTACAAATATATCTCAAATTAAACCGACTCAAATTACAGCTGAGGCTCGGCCCTTTAATGTAGAATCCATTATTTTATTTCAGATTCATTGTGCGGAGGCTCAGAGCCTGAGAATCGGGCCTGTGTGTTTATCGTCTCCATCTCGGGGGGGATAGAGTGTGATTGTGATCAGTGAAACCAGCCTCTGGCTCCTTCAGATTAAAAAACGCTGCTGTACCCTTCGCTCAGTCCTCTCATCTTCATCTTCATTTTTTATTTCCCCTCCTCAGCTGCTTTGACTCTCTGAGCCGATCCCCCACAACACTTCTCTTCATTGTTATGCAGATGAAGCCCAGTTTACTCGCCTCTGTAAATCCAAATGGGATGACAGCCATTTCAGAAAAAAGTGCTGGAGCCTTAAAGGAACAACCTGCCTCCACAACACACAGAGACACACAGCTGCTAAGTAACCAGGCCCGTCACTGTGGTCGCATCAGGGCCGGTCGTGTTGCTGCCAGTCAGTAAACTGAAGGGCACTGGGGGGGGGGGGGGGGGGGGGGGGGGGGGGGGGGGGGGGAGTTTGAACATCAAAAGTTTGCAGGCTGAACCTTTTCTCACATGAGTGAGCACGTGGAAGCTGCTGCTGGCAGAACTGGGACAATATGAAAAAAAAACCCCAGAATTAATTGTTTATAATAAGATTTTCAGGGTAATTCCAGTAAATCACAGCAGCGCTCCGATGCTCTCTAGTGGCCGGAGAGGACAGGAGACATATTCAGGTTCATAATTTGAATTAGTGCTGTTATTTGAAAAGGTTTTAAAAGCTCTAAAGTTCAGGAAACACATGACTTCTCTCACACGGCCCATCGCTGCTGCTCCTCTTTTCAGCCTCTGTCTGAAACACTTGGTTTTAGCTCCTGTCTCTTTAATGCTGCGGTTCCCTTACACCTCGGAGCTCAGAAGGACTTCACACCCGAACAACCCGAGTTGATGGCGTTCCAGTTGCACAGGAACAATGTTTGAACGACACATTTAATGACAGAAGTGCTGATAAACAGTAAAAACTACAGCACTGACTACTGTTGATTTGCAGAGGGGCCATCTTGGATTTCAAAGTCGGGGGTAGTGAGGTTTGTTCACCACCCCCGTTGCTTTACGACGAAGCGGTCGGAAACTCCGAGCTCTGTAGTTTAATAGAACACGGCGTAAATCGGGGTTCAGTGTCTTGCCCGAAGGACACTCCGCTCTGCCCCCTCAGCCACAGCCGCCCCCGCTCTGCTCTGATTGGTCCGTATTCAGCCGTGAATGTGGGACGTGCTGATGGTTGTTAAGCTGTAACTCGCTGCAACTTCTCATTTTCATCCACCCACTGTGATTTGATAAATATCTGCAGCACAGTTCAGTCTGTGCCGCTCGCTGTCACATCCTGTTCTAAAAGGTTCGGAATAAAACTCTCAAAAGACATTTTCTTCTGCTTCTCGATCCTCATCGTTTATTTTTTTTGCGTTTCAGATTCCCACCTCACCGACTACAGACGTTAGTTTCCCTGAGAGGTTTCGGTTTTTACACAACATGATCTACAAACTGTAGACTGGTCACATTTCAAATCATCACATGTGCAGCAGCTACATTCACAGTTTCCTAATTATCAAGGCACATGAGCCGAGTCGACAAGAAATAAAAACAGAAAAACAGCACGTTGAGCAAATCAGCAGGAATCATGAGAAAACTCTAAAGTCCTCACTTCTTTTTGTCCTCACTCAGCCTCTGTAGCGACAGATTTTCATTATAAAAGGCTCAGGCCCCTAATCTTCTCGAGTAGTACCCACTGTGCCATCCAGTATCCCCCCCCCCCCCCCTCTTTCATTTTCTACACATCAGAACTTCAGGCTCCAGCTTCCACACGTTACCTTCACAAGTCCCAACGATGCTTTGATTGAAATGAGCAGCTTAGCTCTCGCTCATTTCTGAATTTCTTTTTTATTCCAGACGGTTAAACAGCCTTGAATGTTTTTTATGCCGTTCGAGGCAAAAAGAGTTGACAGTGATTCTGAAGTCCTCATAGAATCGTTTCCTCACCGCGCGGTTTGACTAACTGTGAAACTTGGCCAAAAAGGGGAAGTAACAGACACTTTCCCACAACCCCAGATACTTTCCCGCTCCTTTTTCACATTTTCGTGATGTCCACAAAGTCGTTGATGTCGATCACCTGAAACCCCAGGTTGTCGATGCCGCTCTTCTGCTGGCTGTGGCTGTTGTGGTTCCTCTGGTCCACGTCGCTCTCGAAGCAGTGGACGCAGTGCGGCGTGGTCACCCGGACGCTCTTGGAAAAGTTTGAGAAATCCACGTGGTACTTTCCGGTCTTGGTGCGGGAGATGATGGGCAGGAAGCTGTACCCCCACTGGATCTCCTGCGGGATGTAGGAGGTCCGGACCTGGCAGGAGGAGCTGGTGGACTCGGCCGTGCCGTCCAGGAAGACCACCAGCTCGAAGTCCTGCTGGGGGAGAGTGTCGACTGAGAGCTCGTAGAAGGGACTCGACACGTTGATCACGTGGTAGAGGGTCAGAGGGCAAACGAAAAACAAGTTGTCCTTGCCAGCGTCGACCATGAAGTCGATGTCCACCTGGTCCAGAATGATGGTCTCTCCGTCCGGCGTGGTCGTGGTCCTCAGCAGCTTGCCGTAGATCTGGCTGCCGATTAACAAGGTCTTCCGAAGGTTGGCCACTCGGATCAGGAGGCACAGACTTCCTTTCTTCAGGCAGATGACGGCTGTTTTGCTGAAGGTCACAGTCTTTGCCCGTTTTTTGGGCGACGAGATCTTGGCCAAGACGACGCCGCACATGAAGCAGTTGATGAAGACTCCAATTATAGACTGGGCGACAATCAGAGCCACCGTGCCGGCACAGTGACCCGTCAGCGCCCTGCCACCGTACCCTATGGTAGTTTGGGTCTCCAGGGAGTAGAGGAACGCCGTCGTGAGGCCGTTAACATTGTCTACACACCGCACGTGCCCTTCTGTGCGGTTCTGTCCGGCCAGGTCCCCGTTGCTCTTTGCGATCCAGAACCACAGCAGGCTGAAGATGAACCAGCTCCCCGTGAAGGAGGCCACGAACAGGAGGAAGACAAAGCGCCAGCGGATCTCCACGAAGGTGGTCCAGAAGTCCACCAGGTACGCAAAGTGGTTGCTGTACTCGATGTTGCCAAACTCAATGTTGCAGCGCCCGTCCTTGGTGACCAGGCGGGATGTGCAACTTTGGTGTCCGTGGAGCAGCCGCAACATCCTGGAGCTGCAGGGGGCAAACGCAGGAGTTAGTTCAGAGCATCGAACAGTCGACCAAGTTTTATCAATTTGGCTCATGGGGGGGGGATTCACAATCTCACAAAACACTACTCCTTACATCTGTAATGTTTCGGTTCGGAGACGGAAAAGTTCTTCATTGTGGGAATAAAAATAAAATAGATTAAACATGTTTCACACCGTTTCATTATTATTCGGTTACAATGGCCGAACAGTTGAGCCGGAGGAATTTGTTTGTGGTGTTTTTGGATGGATATACGTCCGTGTACCTTTAAGGATTAGCTTTACAGATTAAAACCGACGATAATAAAATCCAGCTCATGAAACTTCATTATCTCCAAAAACACACTGTTACTTTGAGTCACTTCCACTTTCTACATTTATGCCGAATGTGTTTTCATCCACAGCTGAAACAAATAGTCCCAGATAAATGCACCATATTCCCGTCTGAGCGACATTTTAAAAACTACATTTTGCCTCATAATCAGATTTTAACCTTGATTTCACTTTCATTTCTCATGTATTTATTGATGATATATCGTGAGGTGTCCTTGGGTGTGTGGAAAAGTGACGTGAAATAAAAAGTATTATCGTTGTGACCAGTTTTCTAAAGAGTTGAGTGGGATCCTCTCGGGGCTGAATGTCACAGACAGAGCTGGGATGTTGAGCGAACTGATGGACGGTCTAATACTGTCTAGGTTTTGTTCTTTATACATAATTTATTGACAAACAGAAAAATACACAGCCGCTTTAGGCCCAATGTGAGAAACACTGTCGGAACATTTGATTACACAACCTGGAGTTTAGCATGAAAATGTGACGGCTCAGTTGTTTGTATTTTTCCAAGAACACGTAGAGCAGCTCGAGGCGTTTGAACGTCGGAGCGATTAATGGGTGACATGGGTTCACATGTGATGAATAAGAATCCAGAGCGTGAAAACGAACAGAGCACAGAACACGTGACGGTAAATCTAATTTCCCCCTTTTTTCCAGTCATTACAGCAGAAGCACCGTGTGTTTGTTTAGTACAGAACAGTGAAGGGAAAGATATATAATTGTATTTGTGTTATAATGTGAGTTCTGTACAGTGTGAACCACGTTTCTCTGAGTCACTCACATAACAGACGCTGATCAGATTCACATTCAAGAAACTTGAGAAACTTCAGAACTGAAATAATGATTTTTGGATACATTTTATCGCACTTTAAGAATAATTTTATTGATAAAGTGTTTTTTAAATTTGTTAATAACAGTCTTCAAAGTGATTGATCCCACAAGAGTTGAAGTAACTTAATAAACTACCTAACTCAAATCCTCGTTATGTCCTCGTTGAGCCTCTTTATATCTTTATAGTCTTTATTCAATGTTGTCGAAGTCTCTTTGTGCTTCTGCTGTTTTTCCCCCTGTGATTAAGATTAAATTATTAGTTTTTTTCTGAAATGCTGATGTCAACACATTCCTTGTTTCTTTGTATTTCTGATACACAAAAGTTCTATTTCACATTCAGCTGTAGACCACAGTGAGGAAACTAGACATTATTATATCTCATCTCTTAATTAGTTAACATGTTAAAGCAACTTTCCTCTAAGCAGCTGTAAATACTTCAGTAAAGACAGTCCTGTTTGAAATGAGACTAAATGCACAGATATCACAAATACTTCAAAACTCACTCTGAGTGTAACAAGAGAAAAGTTTTACAGCCTCAGTTGAAAAGTTTGGTTGGAACGTACCTGGGAACTGAGACCATGGACCCCGACTGCTCACTGCAGCTCTGCTGGAACTTCTCCTTTCTTTTCAGCAAGTGGCCGTGGAGGCGTTGGAAAGATTTTAATCCACAGTGAAATGTCCTAATCCCAGCCACATGCCACCATGTACACTGCCTCCATCCAGACACAGGGACCAGCCACAGAGCTGCCAGGGGACGTCGGCTGTGTCTGACTGGCAGAGCGACACTCTGCACTACTCCACTGAAACCAGTGAATTCACCATGATGGAGTCATGGTGAGGACGGCTGCTGCAGAAAATGTTGTGGAAGCAGAGTTTGGGGAGAAAAGCCTTCAGAGCTTTTGTGTGGCAGAAGGTGAATCCATTGAAGGGGCTAACGTGGCCGGTGGAGCACCCATGCTGTTTTTGTTTTCAACCCTGAGAACATTTGGGATTTGCATCGGGCCTCACAAAGAAATCCCTCAATTGCATGTCCCCCCCCCCCGGTCCCCATCCCCCCCCCTTGTCCAAACTGGAAGGCTGCCTCACATTTGCATTAAAATGAAGAGCTGCAGGGACCAGAGTGTCTTTGCCACATACTGCCGGCTGCACGAGGAGCATATTTCCCTGATCTGTTATGATATGAAAGAGGCCTCGCGTGGAGAGGATGCCCCCCAGCGATGGACGCAGATGCCACTGATGTGTAAGTGACGGGAAAATTGGATGATTCAAGATGCAGACTGTGTTTCTGCTGAACTGACGCAACTGCAGAGGCTCGGCTGCATCAATCTGAGAGACTGGTGAAACTTTTACAGTCGTCTCAGGTGCATCGTACACAAAAATAACATCCAATCAAATACTGCACAGCACACTGTATTCTGCAGACTAGATAGATGGATGGATAGATAGATAGATAGATAGATAGATAGATAGATAGATGACGGATAGATAGATAGATAGATAGATAGATAGATAGATGGATAGATGGATAGATAGATAGATAGATGACGGATAGATAGATAGATGATAGATAGATAGATAGATAGATGATAGATAGATAGATAGATAGATAGATAGATAGATAGATGATAGATAGATAGATAGATAGATGATAGATAGATGGATAGATAGATGGATAGATAGATAGATGGATAGATGGATAGATAGATAGATGACGGATAGATAGATAGATGATAGATAGATAGATAGATAGATAGATGGATAGATAGATGGATCGATAGATAGATGGACAGTGGACCTTTAAGTCCATGTGCATCGTGCTTTAGTCATGAAATCTGTTTCTTATCAGCGTAAAATCTCTTTCTCTGACTTTTTCTTTTAGCAATAAAGAAGGTTTATGATTTTCTCCTCCAAACTTCACTCATACAAGTTTTCAAAGGTCAAAAACATCTGATAAAAAAAAGCCAAGATTTTAGAAAAGTCTAAATTATTAACACATATTCGTTTCTTTTCATTCTTCCCTTGTCTTTGACTATTGTGGAGATAAACTCACTGTTAAATCAGCGTGTGCATAAAGTACCAGATGTGACGCGAGTGTAATTGTTCACATACTTGCTGTGTACTGCACGTACCACTGGAGTATTCCACTGGAGGATTCACACCACTGAACTCAGGATTCTGGATTTGTATTCTGTAAATAAGAAACATGGTGACCGTGGGAGGTCACATGTTTATTTCCCCCAATAATTGAATCATCTAAAGGTCATTTTCATGTGTGAGTCTCATTTTTCCAATTTGAAAAGCTACTTGTTGGTGCATCTTTAAATTATTATCACGAGTATAGAATCAGATCTTTTCCAGTAAGTAATTGTTCCTGACTTAGTATCATCACATCTTTTATTAAATCCATGTGTTAAATGCTGTGATGCTCTGTGCCGGTTCCTTGATTTAAAGGAGATCAGCACAGAAATGGCTCCATCTGGTGCAAGGTTCCTGAACAACTGTAATATTGTTGTTGCACATCTGTAGAACAATTTAAAATGTTCTATCTGAATGTATGTGCACCGACGCCCCCTCTTTAAAATGTCCACAAACCATCACACAAGTTACAAATAACATATTCTTTATTTTAACATTGTGAACTTGAGAACCCACCCACACGTAAAAAAATAAAATAGTCACATCTTATTTCAGCTTCCTGGCAAGAAAATGATAATTAAATAAACAAGGTCATTTATTGTTCCTGAGTCCAAACATTCTGTAGATTAGTATTTTATCCCAGGTAAATAAATAAAAGTAAGTGTTTTTCTTGTTTCTGGGTGATTTAAAGCTTTTGTTTTCACAGATAAACAGTAAAATCAAATAGAAAATTGAAGCATCCACTATTCAAAACACATTATTCAATTTGCTCAAAGACAATGAGTCATTTTGTGAAACCCAGAATAAAATAAATAAAGAATTCAAACCAAATAAATTAAAATAAGCAAAATATTCCAATGATTTTAACAGGATATGGAAAAGAAAGTAAGTCAGTGATCGAGGTAATATTCAGAAATTAGACAAATTTTTACATAAAATTGTTGTCAAGATGAAATGTGTACAAATTATCCCTAATTATCAATCTATTACCAATTGGTAAAATATGATGTGACTGTATACAGTATGTACACTATACAATGTACAGTTGACTATACAATGTACCTGAAAGTAACAAAAATACCTTTGAGTATAATATAAATCATTACTGTACATTAATGAGGTTTAACAAAAACTGGGTATTGTGAAGCTTTTGTACACGATTGTATTATATAGAGATACAATATACATTATACAATTGTTCCCCCCCAGAGGACGACTCAAGAACTTAAAAAAAAAAAGGCCTCGTTGTCTCAAACGTAACATGATTGATTATAGGAACATTATAGTCATCATGTCGTTGTAAAGCCGATCGATAACAAAACATCTTGTAATTTCTTGTGCTGACGAAAACGTTGAAGTCACGGCTGAGATCTGGGAACACTGAGGCACAAGTCAGGTTAAACGAGCACATAAAAGGATATGGATGTGAAATTGAAAGCAACTGAAGACCAGAACCCTAAAAACCGTTGCTATTGGACATCGCCTGGAACAGTATTGATCAGCTGAGAACGATAGAACCAGACTTCAGTGATTAATTTGGAACAAAGTTAACATTACTGACAGGGAAAACATTCACCGCTATGAAAATAAAACCAAGGTTGTCATCCTTTGTCACCGGCCGCAGAGCGAACGGGATTTTCCACATCCTCTACACGATGTTCCTTTCCAGCATCGGCTCCTGGGCCAGGATCCGTCTGAAGTTGAATCCACTCAGGTCCAGCGTTTTAAAACCTCCGTCCAGGATCAGCTCGGCCACGGCCCGACCCACGGCGGGCGAGTGCTGCAGGCCGTGGCCGCTGAAGCCCGTGGCAAAGTACATGTTGTTGACCAGAGGGTGGATACCGATGATGCCGTTCTGGTCGAAGGTGTTGTAGTCGTAGTAGCCGGCCCACGCGCTGGTCACCTGAGGGCGGGAACAAGAGCGGAGGGGCCATAAGTACCAGAAATCAGCCTCCTGGTTTTAATTCTGCAGTAAGTCATGAAATTGGAGAAGTAAGCATTGGTAGCACATTTAAATTAAATCTAATATATAAAGTGAAACAAATAAGAGATGAAAACTGTTTTTTTTGGTATCTGGTACAATTTGTAACTTCGGCCACTAGGAGTCTCTCAATTAAAATGATGACACAAGACCTAAGTTGATGATGTCATTCAGCAGCGTGGGATCACGGGAGCTGTCGTGACTCGATTGGAGTTTTAATCACGTTACGCAGCAAATGGAAATGAGTAATCCAGATCCTTAGCGAGTGACTAATACAAACAATGACAGCTAAGAGTGGGTTTTTCCTTTCGTCATACGTTGTTTGCAGCAGAAGTTATGACACTGAGAACAAACTAACTTCAAAAACGACCAATATTGTCTAAAGTAAAGTTGGGAATCCTTGAGTGAACTGTACTTGTAGAGTGATTAGAACAGAGGAAGTTATCGCAGCTTCTACCTTGAGCTTCTCAAAAGCAGGAACCCGATGAGCCAACGGCGGCCAAATCTTGTCCTCAAAGAAACTGTGATCCACCTCTAGATTACTGATATCCGGCTCCTCTGCCTGAGGGGAAAACAAATCATCAAAACAATTAGATATTCCATCAAACAGGTTATTTCGTATGTGTGGAACAAGTCGAGGAACAAACTTGAGCTGCAACGAACCTCATCTGGTGACGCACCGGCGATGTAGTTCCCTCCGAGCCCCTCTCTCCTGAAGTACACTCCAGAGTAATCGACCAGGAAGGGGGTGTCCAGACCCGGACCGTCAGGGCAGTGGAACACATACACGAACCTGGAAGAATCCACAGGCTTCAGCATGAAGTCAGACTTTGGATTCCCTCAGAGCTACGTATAATGTATTTCAAGCTGACGTTCAGTTAATTCAATTTTCGTGGTGGAGTCTTTGGCGTGAAAACGGTCAGAGTTTAAACGCTTCCCCTGAGGTTCTACTCATGTCTGAGTGGGAGAGTAGTTGGATCCGTCCTCCGGCTCCGTGACGCAGCGTGAGGAGGATTTACTGAAGGTTTTTAAAGATGAAGCTGAAGCTGGTTTTCGTGCCAAGTCCACAAGTCGAAATGTGTGTGACAATGAGGTTTTTATTAATAACTAGAAGGGAAGAACTCATACTTCCACCAAAAATGAATGGGCTCTTCATTGGGTCAGTCTCCACAGAATGTGGAAAGTGTAAAATAAATAATTATGGACCAGTAGTGAAGCCCCCGGGGTGAAGAACCCCTGGTTAACAGCTGGTTTCCTTCAGTTTCCTACTTTGGTTGGAACATGACACAGGTTTTAAATTACATTTTAACTTGGTGAACCCAGTGAATCCTGTATATGGAGAGAATGACATTAAAATTCTACCTTAATGATTTGGGGCAGTGAAGCGCTCTTCATCGCTTTCCCTCTTCTCCGGCAGCGAGTTGTAAGAAACGGTGACTCCGAGGTTGAAGTGCCGACTTAGTGTTGTGTTTGAGGGGCTTAGGGGTTCGGATTATTCCCGTGCAGTTCATCAAATGTGGAAGTAAACACCCTCGAAATTAAAGCTGACAGTCAGCGCTATGAAGTTGGACAGTTTTCCAATTTACTGGAGCGCAGAGTGCAGATGAAACTGCCAGAATACTAATGAGCTGTGCCGCGCGAGGCTCCGACAGCCAAAGGAAACCAGACATCTTGACAGCACCACTCGTTATTTAAAGGAAAAACTATAACCATCAAGTCGATGACCAACCTTTTCCGAGGCTCGACGGGCAGAGGAATTCCAGCGATGGTGCCTTTAGGGCCGAAGCCGATTCCCATGATCTGTGCCAGTTTAGAAGAAAAGGCTCCCGCCGCATTCACCACAATGGCACATTCCACCGGCTGGTACTCCAGGCTGTTCGGCATCTGCACCTGCTCGACACAAGCACACACCCATCATTCAGTGGGATGGTCCTGTGGTGGGGAGTCGGTGAAGCGAAGCACTTCCACATCTTTCGGGGGGGGATGTTAACCTGATCAGTGCTCTTTGCACATATTTCAGAGATGTTTCATTAGAGATGAGGAGATTTTTTAATGTTAAAGAAGCTTTTGTTATTTATTATTAGATGTTAACATGCAAATTAAAAGGGTTCTTATTCCTTTTTTTTATCAAGACAGATATAAAGATGATCAAATGTGCCTCATCTTTAAGAGTTGGGAGGAATCTGAAATAAAGCAGATTATATACACCATAATATATCAAAGTAATCGATTGACAGACAAATAAATCCACAAACAATTATAATAATCTATAAATCATCAATTATCTAAATCATTTATCAGCCAAAACTTGAACTTAAATATTTATTTTTAAGTTTTGGAACTGTTGGTTTACCCCCAAAAAACTGTTTGAACATTTAAACTCTGAAAACTCAGGTAATAAGGATTTGTCAATATTTTCTCACAATTTATAAGATGATCTATTAATCAAAAAGACAATCTATTGATTTACAGATATTAAAAATAAAAATATGAGTTTGTGAACTGAGATCATATAAATAAATTACAGGTTTATATAACAGAAGACAGAATCTTCCTGCTACATCAAATGTTTTTGTTGACTCTGGATTATAAATTCTCACAGTCCGACTTACTTTCACGGACTTTATTCTCTTCAAAGCCACATTTTCACCCTCGGGAGTCGTCGTCACATTTACTGTGTATTTAAAATCTGTGGAGGAGAAGGATCTAGTTAAAATACAAACTCATGCGTCACAGTAAACACAGACGGGCGTTAGACTGCAGGAGTTTGTGTTGAAATCAGTTATTGTTTAACACGTCTGCCTCTCTGAGATAACTGTGATACTGGCAAACTGGAGGAACTCAACTTTCTAAACGAAACCCACCTGTCACTTCTCCACAGCACTGGATCACTCCCATGGAGACGGCCTTCTTTCTGAAGGCGTTCAGCAGAGTCCAGGGGTCGAACCAGCCCTCGTTCTCCAGCCCTGGAAGGCAGGACGAGTGGAAGTGATTGTTAGAGCCGTTGGATGAGTTGATGCATCCACATATCAGGTGTTGTGACATAAAGAAGCTCATGCATTCATCGAAACCTTCTTGAATTCACAAAGAATAAGAAAACTACTTCTCAAAATGATGTTTTATTGGCACTCACCATATGAAGCGAGTGCCACCCCGTCTGAGTTGATCCATGGAAACTTCTCCTTTAGTTGTGTGGGAGAGAGAAGTAAAACTTTGGCTCCGGCATACCTGGGATCAGATCATTGGATTAATGACCCGGTACTGACACCTCGGTTCCTCAACTGAAAACCTCCTGCATGAATTTTCTGAATAGAAATGTTCTCTATTCGCAGTTTCCCACAAGATGAACCTGATTTCTGTGGCACAGTTCTACCGAATGAAAAGGAGTCAGCACCTCTGGGTGCTGTAGTTCTGCTCCATGATGTGAGCCACCTTCTCACTGGCCAGGAAGAGGTACCCTGACTGATTGAACTGCAGGTCCACGGGGTCTTCGTTCATCACGCCGAGGTGATCCTGAGAGGAACCAGGGAGGAGACGGACACGGGATGAAAAAGATTTAAACAGCGAAACGGGGATGCATCATGCAGCCTCCAGCTAATACACAGATACAGTGAGTTCTACTGAGAGCTGCAGCAGAGGTGGTCCTATAAATAACACTCGTCCTCCGGGTGGTACAGCAAAGACAATACGGTTATGAAAGGAATAGTTCAACATTTATCACATCTGTCCGTTAACTATAAGCCAACAACCAACAGCCTGTTAGCTCAAGTGAACTAAGCCTAAGAGTGTTCTGCTCCACGCTAAACAGCATACCTGCAATTCTACAGTATTTCTAATATTTACTAACCCATTTAAGTGTTTAACATTTTATTGTAAAGGATTCATAATCAAAACCTTGTAAATAACTCGAAACCCTGTAAATAACTATAAATAAAAAGAGGACACAATTACAAATATATATATATATATATATATAACTTGAATGAAATGAATAAACACAAATGCTCGTCTTTCGACCTACATTGATGTTCCTCATGAAGTCTGCAGAGGCCAGGGACAGGTGGATGTTCTCTGGCAGGGAGAACTGCTGTCGGATCCCCCCAGCAGAGAGCACTGTGGAGGCCTGGGAGTACTGGGAGAAACACACACAGGAGGAGGTGGTTAAGGAGGAAAGGATCTGCTGAGCATTGCACTCCAGATCTCAGGGATTTCACTTAGGAACTTAATAGGAGATAAATGCAGTGTTTTGACTCATCTCTTTTTAATGGATTTAGTGTTTCTGATATTTTATGTCAATATTATTAATTCAAAAAAATATATATAGCTTCCATATCATTAACCCAGTGACTCCAAAAAAAAGTCAAATTGTGTTGTGACAGGACACACTTCTTTTAATTAGATTAAAGTTTATCCTCTATTTTATATGAATATACATATTTTTCAATACCTTCCATGTAATGTTACCCACCGACTCCAAACCAATACTGAGTTGTATTATGACCTCAGACAAATATGACACAGCTCTTTCTAGAACATTTCTGTGCTTCTTTTAATCTAAATGAAAAATTTTATGGGAGAACTTTATTGTCTTCCAACAGACTTTATGCCATGTTACACAATTCAAACTAAATTTAATTCAAAACAACTCTATTTGTCTCTTAAAACAAGAAAGGAAACTTAAAGTGTGTGTATATGAATGTTAAAAGGACGGTGAACAGGATAACAGCTGTTAACAAAACTGATTGTATAAGAACGTAGATAAATACTGAATGATTAAAGTGATCGTAACACAGGCATAGATTATGTACAGTTAAGGTGAATAATAATATATGTACAGGACCAGGCAGCAGCAGATGAATGAATATATATGCAGCAGATGTTGAGACTAGATGATAATACAGTTAAGTATGAGTTTAGAGTCAGTGGATCAAATGACATGTCTGGAATATGATTTTGCTTGTATATTGGATGAGGATGAAATGTAACAGCAGGTATCTGGCTCCTCACCGTTGTGTCCTTCTCCACCACCACCACCTTGACCTCTCCGGGCACCCGCTCCTTCTGCTTCAGCCAGTAGGCGACGGACCAGCCCACCACGCCGCCGCCGACGATCACGATGTCGGCCCTCTCCGGGGGGAGGTTGGGGTTCAGCTCGAAGGGGCTCCAGCCGCTGCCTGGAAGAGCCTCCGCCGCCTTCTTCCTCACGGCCGCCAGCTGCACCTCCAGGTCTGGGCCGGAAAAGTCGAGATTCAACATCCATCCATCTTTGCATTGAAGATGTTGACTCACACTTTAGCACCCAACACATTTCTATAATCTTTAGCTGCTGTTCTTCCATTCGGTGCATGTTTTCATTCATGTATAAGAGAATAGACAATAATACACAACTTTACATTCAGAAATCCCCAAATTATTAAATGATTTGTTTCTACACACATATTTTCAACTTGTATGTCACAACTTAAACTATCTCAGAAACTTTTAGGATCCTCTCTAATATTCGGCTTAGATCTGATCCTTAAACACTCATTTTATTTAGTTTAACAGGCGACATAAGTGTTAAACAGCCCCAGGATCAGATGTAATAGTTTGTAATTAAACTAAATAAAACGAGTATTTGAAGATTATATCTATGCCGAATTCAAAAGAGATTATTAACTAGTTCTTACATAGTTTCACTTGTGAAATACAAGTTGAATTTATGTGTGTAGAAACAAATCCTTGTATAATTTGGGGGTTTCTGAGTGTAAACTTGGGTATTATTGACGTGTTGAGCACCCGGACTTTCCGCTCGATGTCCCCGCACCTTTGTAGAAGTCATTCCGCAGAGATGCTCCAGTGTTCAGGCCCTGACGTGGCGCTTTGCCCCCCCTCAGCCCCGGGTGTCGTTCTGTCACCGGACCGGAGGAGAGGAGTCCACGAGCGGTCCGCACGTTAGCATGTAGCCTCCGACACGCTAGCATCGCTGCCGTGGGCTAACTAGCTTTTGCGGGCTAACTAGCTAGCTAAGGGCTAGGTGCAGACTGTGGGCTGGACAGCAGCGGAAAACGGTGCAAACCACAGAAACGGGATTGAACACACGACACCAAGCTGCATCTCACTTCTGTGGAAATGTCACGTGTGAAGTCTGAGCGTGAGGTCAAAGAGAATTCTGTAAAAACTGACAAAACCACGAGATACACCGGCAATATCCGGCTGTCCTTCAAAATAAAAGCACAGGTTTCTACATGACTCCCCCAATGTAATGTTTAAATGTGTGAATTTATGATTTTAAACAGAGAAGGTGTATTTATGATAAATGCATTTTCATATGGTTGCATATAACATATTTAAATTGTTGATTAATCTAAATATTGTCTTCATAAGTCCATGACTATATATACAAGTCAATTAAATATCAAATCAGGTGAAAAATATCCAGCTTCAAGGTGATGATTCATATTTTGTCTGATCAACAGTCAGACACCTGAAAATATTCACTCTACATTCATGTAAAGATATGATAAGATAAGATCCTAAATCATTAGTCCCACAATGAGGACATTTTCAATATTACGGCAGCAAGACTCAAAAAGAGGCATCAGTAAGTAAGAGTAAGTAACACTTAAGTGTAAGAATGATAATACTTTAGTGAAATATAGAAAATACAAATGGAATAAAAACTAAAGTGTAGGAAAATAAACATGGCTAAATGCTTGGGCTGTAATATTTTGTGGTCATGTTTTTGCAGTTTTGTTCACTTGGACACTTGGATTCTCCACGTGTAAATAAACATATGTAGGCTATAGAAAGAGCATGTTTGAGAGAGAAGATTTTTACATGTGGACAAGAGAGATTTTATTAATGTGAAATTAAGTAAAGGAAACTTTATATCAAACCATGTTTATTTCCCTTTGTGAGACTGTAAGGTGATATCTGGTAAACTCTGCAATGGGTGATCAAACCTGTCTACAAGTGAAAAATAGAATACTTGTTCATATCATACTTATTTTCTGATACATACTACTTGCAGACATTGTAAACCTGCCTCCACACTGATAAAGTCTGGTGAGCTAAATCAGGGACAATGATGGGATTAAGTCCAAATAAATAGGTTAATCAGAATATTGACAACAAACCAAACCAAACTGGAAAAAAAATATCACCAAGACTTGCAAGACTATATATATATAACCAGCAAGTGGCAGTTTTGCATATGGCTAAGAGGAATAAACTGAACCTGAGCAGGAGATGAATCAAATTATGCTGAAGTTTCTCACCATGAAATAAAATGTCACGTCTTTGAGCAAATGTATTTTATTTTGAAAAGTACTCTTGGAAACGTGGTGATACTCCCGCTAATTTGCACCCGGTTACAATCGGAGGTGTTGGCTCGTCATGTCACTCAGGACCAATCAGAGATGAGGAAGAACCCAAACATTTGCAGCTTTCAGAATGACAAGAATTAAAGTACAGCAATAATTTGATCTAAACATTAATAACCTTTGTCTTTATCATATTTTATTATAGTTGATAGAAGTAGAATCTTTTTTATGACCCTAAGGGGAAAAAACTACAATTGTGATGCTAATTTGTACTTCTACTTCTAGTTTGACCGGATCTTTGTTTGTGTAGTCAAATTTCATATGTAATGTTTAATGGGTGGAAAGTATAATTTTAACCATATTTTACGACCTGCGACACAGAATACAAATAGAAACATTTCTTATAAAAAGAAGTGATGTGAGTTCTCATTCGAGATTTTACATCCTCACCATAGAAAGGCTCTCATTTTATAAATATAAACCTTCATATGACAGTTATTTAGGAAAAGTCTGAAATATTTACACTTCCATTCCTTAAACTGTTTGAATCTGGCTCTGTCTCACTGGGAATCTTTGGAGATGTTAGGTATGATGAGAGATGAAGTTATTCTCGGATATAAATGAGAACATTTAAAATAGAATTAAAATTCCTTTTTTATTTGAATTTATCTTAAGATACAAGTTTGAAAATATTCAGACTGAAATGTAATTCTTCAACACAGTCTATGTAAAACGACACAAATAGCTGTAATTTGTTATTCAGCTTTTCTCGCTCAGTAATGTTTTTAAGTTAAAAAATGAAATAGTAATAATCTAGGCCTTGTCCTTGCTCGGCCGGCTCTGTGGAAGGAACTCTACGTTCTGGATCATCAGCTTCTCCAGATCCCTCTCCAGCTCTGTGACTCGGACCAGGGAGCTCAGCAGCGTCTGACCTTTGGTCTCCAAAGCTTTCCTCAGCCGTTCTGCTCTTTGATCTGAGTATTGTCACTTTTCAGCTCCAGGTACTTCTGCACCATCTCCTGCTTGCTGATATCCTGCATTCTCTCCACATGCTAATTTTCCACTCCTTCTAAAAAGTTGCTCTGGAGAAACTCGTGCCATGTCACCTCAGTGCTGAAGTCAGGCTCCTCGTGGTCGTCCATCAGGAACTGTGTGGTGTTCTTAGGGGCCATTGATGACAGTGAAATAAGTATATTAAATAGAAAACAAATATTATATAAGCTATGGGCAACCTGATAAAAATAAGCAGTTGTTGTAAGTCTGTAATAAATGTAAATATATCAAATATATTAGTCATAGTATCAATATGAATGACTTTATTATTATTATTGTTGTTGTTGTTGCTATTGTTATTATTATTATTAGTATCATTATCATTATCATTATCATTAGAAGTAGTGATAGAAGAAGTACTAATGTGATTTTGTATTATTATCATTCAAATGTTTAGACTGATGAACTGATACACTACTACGACTAGTAGAATTAGTCATAGTATTAATATGAATGACTTTATTATGATTATTGTTGTTATTTTTAGTGGCAGTATTTGTATAATTATTATTAGAAGTAGTGCTAGTAGTAATTGTAGAAGTAGTATAGTCTACTTTTAAATAAGCATTTAAGTGTAAAACCTTTATTCTTTTAAAAACCGGTTTTACTTTATCAATACTCAGCTTTTATTGTGAATATTGTTTACGGAACTGAGTCCTGTGCGTCCCAGCTTTTACTGTGGAGACCGGATGTGTGGTGTGTTGCCGTGCCGGGCTTGACGCCTGTGTTTTCTGTTCCCCGGGGCCACAATGTTTTCAACGGGACTCAACTTACTCCTCTCCGGACTCTCCATGGCCGCTTGATCCGGCCCCGACCGCCGCGTCTCCGCGTTAACGCTTCCTCCGGACGTCCACGCAAACTTTTTCCCTCCCCCCCAGATAAACTCTCGTCCTCCGGGTGGTTTTTATGTCAAGGACCGAGGATGCAGCCCCCACCGAGAAAGGTGAGTTTTCTCCCGCTGTAGCCTCCGAAGCTAACGGCCAACTGCTGCATATTTAACGGCTGGAAGTGTTCGCTTTGTTGCCGCTCCGCCGGCTCCAACGACCCACTTGCGTGGTTTTTTTTTTGTTATCCCCGCAAAAACATCCACCACCGCGTTTTCCCGGGAGGTTTCACCCGCTCCCGCTGTTTCCCCCGGAGCCAGGGAGCCTGTTGGGGGAAAAACTCCCCCATGTGCCTGAATGTTTTTTGGGGGAGAAAAGCTCCCGTTAACGTGCACCCCCGGTTCCCCCAGCGAACCTCCTGCCAAACGTCAGTCAAAAATACGCGAGTTTTAACAGCGGCCTGCGTTTAAAAAGTGCGCAAGAATTCTCAAGTTCTCCGCACTTTTTGCGAACTAATTTCCCCGAAGTGTTGCGTTGCATCGGCGCACAAACGCCCCACGAAGCGTCACTTGAGTCCGGGTAAATATCCCTTTAGTTCCCACTGCTCCCGCTGCCTTCCGCGCTCCGACTGTGGAAGTTAAAAAGTTACGAATTCACGCAAATGAATCGCAGTTTGCGTTTTTGACGTCGCCGATTTTTAGAGCGGTGTCACATTTATGTAACCAACATCAAAGGAAGCACATTATCTGTCATTAACGCACGTTTCCCGCTGCGGCTACTGTAAACCCGCAGATTTCTGGATGGGGTTTGGCGCGTTCGTTTCCTCGTACAATTGGGGAAAAAAGTAAGAAAAGCAGATAAAGTTTTTGCAGATTGAACATTTTATAGTTGGAATGAATAGTTTGACGTGTTTTAATTAGGAAAAGAAATAAACGCAGGAGCACAAATCTCAGCAGAGTCTGGTCCTGTGTGAAAAAATGTTGCTGTGGGATCATATTTCAATAACATGGCTCTGCAGCTCAGAAAGTGGACGTTTTCTTCCACAGGACGTTCTGCAAACGGTTTGATGTTGATTACAATCAAATAAGATGTGTTTGATTATTAGTAAAGGCTTTTATGGACTGGAAGGATTGTCTGTGTTGTCCTTAATGTTGTAGTTTTGGGAACATTTGGATTTTATGGAGCAGAAATACTTCAAATCTACGTTGTTTTACTGTTGGTGAGCGAAATTATTCTAAAATTGAATCCACACTTTTCTCGTGAAGTCAAAGCAGAAACTCTTTGAAGAGGTGATTCCAGCTGCAGGCGTCTTTACACAGACGTCATTTATGTCCGTTGGAATAATTTGACATTTAACTTTTTTGTGTACTCTTGTACTTTATGGATTTGACATTTAAAAATTCTGGAAGTGAACTATGGAACTCACTGTTGTTAACATTTACATCTCCATTTTTAGTTGTGATTGTCTGGGTCGTAAATAAAATGAGGATGTCACAATGTGTCCCTGTTGACAGCTCTGTCAGTAACGAGGCCTGATCGTTGCACTTCATAATTCATCTGCCAATTAGAAAGTCAGGGAGGTTGAAGCTAATTTTCACTAATACTTATGGATTTATAAATAAAGATTGAAGATATATATCCTTCATGAGCTGTTCACACGAGAGGATGAGTGAAGTTTTCCCATGTGGCTTCAAATATTTAATGATTCAGATCCATTGCGTCATTGTTTATTATCCTGTTCCAGCTTAATGTGGTTCTTTACTGAGTGTACAATATTTTGAACTATTCACTATCAGGTGTCTCTCTCTGTCTGTGGAGATTAATAACTTGATAATATCTTGCTTCAGCCAATTAATATGTCTAAACACCCAGCGTATTTGCTTTAAAGTAGTTTTAAAGCAGATGTGTTGCAATCTTTTACTTTATTTCTTCTTTTTACTAAAGACTGAGTCATTATATCATCTGAGTTTCATCATCAGTGTGATGCTTTTTATTTCCTGGAATTCATCAGTTGTTTGTTCTACAAAACGTCCGAAAAACATTTCCTGAAACCCAAGAGGAGTTTGTCCAAATTATATAAAGGTCAGAAACCTACAAATCTTCAGTTTATTAAGACAAAAACAAAGTTTGGAACAAGTATATATTTGTTTTTATTAGAAGGAAAATCAATTCAAAGATAATTCAATCATCTATATAGTTTCTTATCATTTATTTAGTGAAAATTAACGTATGTTGTAATTTTAATAAAACAAAATTCTTTCTGACAAACGCATGTAGCAAGACTCCTCAGCGCTTTAAAGATATCTGCTGTCATCCAAGGTTGACGTCCAACACCAGCTGCTGTAACTGCTTCTCATGTGATTGAAAGAGCAAAGTGTGAATGTTACAGGAGGTTAAATGTTCTATATGTTTCTTGTTGTTAACACAAATCTATGGAAGTAGAATCTGTGCAGCCAAAGCCTCATATATCTTATTCTTCTCTGCCATCGAGCTCAACGTTTAGCCGCATCATTGCACTGAGCCTAGTATATAACTAATGTTTTGCCCAAATACTATTGCCTTCCTTTGGGTTTCAAAAATCATAATACCTAAAAATATAAATATAACAGAAATGTAGTCTCTGAAAATTGATTTAGATTTTAACTATAATCGCATCAGATTTGATGATGTGAGGATTTGATCCCTTTTCTTTCTAATGCACGACACTTAACTTAAAATCTTTGGGGGAAAACAAGACTTTGGCACGACGCTGGGCTGTGGGAAATTAAAACGGTCGTCTTTTAATTCAAACGGTTAATTTATGAGTGAAGAAAATAAATAGTAGATTGATCAATAGAGCCCTAGTTAGTTTTACTATCATGCTGTCAAAGAAAAGCATCTAAACCTCACATTTAAGAATATTTAAAAATAGTTTGCAATGAATGTTTTAGCTTAATTTCAGCTGAGATGATTTAACTTTAATTTGGCTCATGATTGAAATGAAAGGAAAGAAAACACTGCCAGTTGTCGGTAATGAGACCTGGTCACTGCACTTCATAATTTATCTAACGGCCAATTAGAATCCCACAGAGGCTGATTCTCACCTGGCCAGAGCTGCTGTGTGATAATGAGTGCAGCTCGTTTTCACCAACACCAGTTGTGAGCTCAGCTGAATCAACACTGGCCTCCGGAGTCATCGGTTTACCTGTGGGGAATAGTTTGTCAAACGGCCGTGTGGTTTTCAAACGGGAGAAATCCCCTCGTTCTCTGTGTGTCAGCCGAAGAAAAGATGTGCAACTCTCAAAATTGATCGTATTAATTCACGTTTTCCTTCTTCTCCTTCAGGTCCGGGTCACCCAGGAGCTGAAGCACACTCATGCAGAGCAGATGAGCAGATTACAGATCAAACATCAGGCAGAATGTGACCTCCTGGAAGACCTGAGGTGAGCATGCAGGGGTCAAGCTGTAGTACAAGTACACGAAGTGGATTGAAGATTATTGTGTTAACCAGATTATACAATTTTTTTTAGACTGGTCTTCTCACAAGTGAAGCTCTTTATGTGAGTGAAACATGAAATTACACCACTTCCAGTAAAGCAGAATATAAATTCAAGTTGCTTTTCCAACAAGCTGTTCTCAGACATGAACATTTGCCCTTTTCAGGAACATGCAGGCGACATGACGTATAAAATCCACTAAGGAACTGTGTTTTTGTCACAGACTGTAGATAAAGATGGGCGACATGTCTCCACTTCCTCCTACTACCCAGAAATGAAGCTGTAATATCCCAAATGCGAAAGCTGCAGTCTTACTCATTTGGAGTCTGTGCAGTAGCGATCAGGGGATGCAGCCTAAGCAGCGAGGTCCCGTCGATTCACACACTTGACCAATCACAAGTCAGTCTCAGCTGTCAATCATGACGTTCCACCCCAGTTTTATACAATCAAATAACTCATTAATACCACATTTATCAGAAACATGAACACTTGAAGAAAACGTTTTGAGAAAAATGTATTTGATGTGTACTTTGACCTTTTTAGTTTGGCCCACGTCCCATCCACCAACACGGAGGAGGCAGAGTTTAGGACCTATATTGCAGCCAGCCAGTAGGTGTCGGTTGAGATGCTTTGGTTTCTTGTTCAGCGAGCGGTCATTTCGTCCATGTTTAAATACAGTCGATGGTTTTGGTTGACAGCACATTGACGCCGGCGCCAGCTCTTATCTTCAGAAGCTCTGGAATCTCATTGTCTTTCCGAGTCTTCGTCTTCGTCAGCGTCTTCTGTTCGTATGGCTCCTCTTTTTCATCCTGACATTTTTTAGTACTTCCAGTTTCACGTCAAACTCGTGCTTGCAGGAAAGGCTCCTGAAAATCGCTCTTCAGAAGTCAGAACAGTTTTATTTAGTAGTTGACATTTTTCTGTGATTGATCTTGAGCCCCTCATCATTTGTCCCAATTGTCTGTGCTCTTCTGTCGTATTAAATTTAGGCTTTTAATGTTAAAGCATCTTACGGCAGTGGATTAAAGGGTTAGACTTGTTTATGCACACACTCAATTAAAGCCAGACAGTTAGTGTTATACGCCTACCATTAGAGGAAGTTTGCTTTCCCACATACTTGACTTGATTTATTCTGCACTATCTCTCCGTGGCCCTTTGATTTTTTTTTTGAGTGAGTAAATATTTCTTCTTGGTCTCGTATCCAAGTCGTTGAGACGGGATGTTCCACAATCTAAAATATGGCTAATAGCTGCTAAAAGTCTTTAAATTGGAGGGTCAGGCAGAGTAGATAGTGGCCCTTGAGACACGCAGACAGCTGCAACACTGTGTTGGGATGCATTCTACAGGTTGAAACGCCAAAGGTTGTGGCTGTGTATTCAGCCTTAGTGTTGGGTTGAGTGGACAGCCCTCTGGCTCCCCACTTCCTGTTTGTGGCTGGTGGCAGCTCTGAACCTCCAAACAGCTGGAAGTTAAGGTCACAGAGAGCTGCCAGATGTTCTGACGGCCCTGAGATCACTCGTCGTGGGAGGCTCGGCAGCGTAACTCTGCCAGACACTATGTTCGACGTGCCTGGTCACAATCCGCCAGGGTCACTCCCCCAGATCGAGAAATGATTCAGCAAACTGGAAATGGCATCTGGTCGTCAGCAAAAGCTCCATTTGGGGAAAATGACAGGAAGCGAGAGCGGGGGGGCTGCTGAAAGAGGAACCTTTGGAAATGTGGAGGAAAGGAAGGGAGTGAAGGAAGAAAGGGAAGCTCCCAGGAAGTACGCCAGATTGTTTCGAGTCAGGGTGGAGCATGGCAGTCAAGTCTCAACATGTTTAATGACTTAATGATGATTTGGCTGCAGTCTAGTTTTTTCCCAGGGCACTGACCTCTTTTCTTTTCTTAGGCTTTTGTGTAAATTTAACTTGCAAAGCCATTTAGCTCGTTCCTGCTACTGTAAATCAAGCCTGCGACGGTTAAACACCATAATAAAAACAATATGTTCTGACATGCCTCACATTTCTCAGCACGTTCTATATGTATTTATGAAACCAGCCAAACATTTTCAGCTATTTTAAAACTCTCTCAGCTGCATTTTTGTCGGTCTGTTGGGATCAAGAAGGGCTTCTTTATAAACTCACAAGCTTTCAGAGGAAAATCCATCGTCGACGAGGCAGTAAAAGCAAATCCCTCAGCTGCTGCTGCCTCAGTAAAACTAACAAAAATGAGACTAAATGATTTGGTCCTCAGCTAAAAACTGCATTATTAGAAATATCCATGTTAATCATCACAGTAAAGGGCAAGTGAGAGGAAATGGTAGAATATAAATATATAAAATAATATATAGCTTAATTTCTAGATAGTGGGAGGAAGTGGAGACCATCTTTATTTGCAGTTTATGGTTCTGACTCATTGAGCAAACTATTCCACAGTCTCTCTTTTTTGCATAATCGATGAGGGAATGCAGTCATCAGAGCTATGGGGGAGTTGTCACTGCCATCTTTGAGTAATGAAGCACTTCAGCACGGAGAAACCATCACCAAATATCTTTCTGGTAGCTTGCATAGTTTTTGAGATACTAAAGTTGCATCATGTTTCCTGCTTCGCTCATTGCACATAGGAAACCATTCAAAAAACAAAAAGGAAATCAACCATTACACATATACAAGCGTGAAGGATCAGCAGTGTATCACAAAAAAATATGGTAGAAAATTGGAAAATAAAGATTTGGATAACTTGCAGGTTTGGGCAAAAAAAGAAAAGTCTTAGCTTCATCTCTTAACCACCACGATAAATTGGCATCTAGTGTGTGTATAATGTTTTGTCCTAATATAGATATTTTGGTTATAGTCTCGTCATTTACTGTCATTTGAGGTTTTGCTATTGTTCATACTCACGTTCCCTTTTTTCCTTTTCTTCAGGAGTTTCAGCCAAAAGAGGGCAGCTGTAGAGAGAGACTACGCCCAGGTAAGTGATTCTGAACTCGCTGGTCTTTTCTCACAGTGTGAGTGTTGTTTGTTAACAACATCACTGCGCTGCCTTGTCATTTGTGTTTCTAAAAATACAGTTATTCTTTTTACGATATTGTCCAAAGACACCATATGACCGAGGGGGGGGGGTTTAGGATGTGGGCCTAAAGAAAACCCTTAGTTCTCTTGTGGCCAGATAACTCGTGAGTGGGAACCAGCCACAGAGACAAACACCACAACAGAGAGAGAGTGATCCGCCGGCTTTGCTTCCTCCTCGCTGTGTTGTTTTTACCCGCAGCTTCCTGGAGACGTCAATCGGTCGTCTGAAAATCCTCCGCTCCTCCTGGGCTCTGTTCAGGTTTTGCAGCCGTGTGTGGAATGTCCACCTCCGGTGTGAGGAGAGGGGGCACGTCTGTAGTTATCCAACGAGCCACCTCACGTCTGCTTGCACATGTTCCTTTGGGCTTTGTTATTCATACATGAATAACAGTTATGCATAGCTATGTTTTCAATTTGACACGAGTCTGGTCTGTTTTGGTTCCTGAAAGCTGGTTTGAAATCCATGTGGAGCTGCTGTCAGCATCGTGACCGTAAGCCCCGAGCCAAAAGTGCAGTTTATTGAGAGTTAGATGGATCATGACCATGGACCGTTTGTAAAGATGGACGATGTGACAGCTCCCCAAAGATTTTTGATTGCCACCTCGTTATTTTCCCTCGAAGATGGTTTCTGTCAGTGTAGCTAGTTATCATCATACTGATGTCTGTCCAAGTGTTCATTTTCCCTGTAAGTTTGATTTAATTAGTTATTTAATGCTATAAAAAGTGGGTGAAATGTCCTGATTGACAGCTGAGACTCACTGAACCACTGACTCACAAGTGGTTGAGTGCTACTGTGCAGACTCCGGCTTATTAGGGATGTTTTTGATTTATTTCTGGATGCTGGGAGGAAGTGAAGAGGAGTCGTCTCTGATCATGACCAAGAGTTTAACATACGTGGACCTATAGCCTTAAATATGAAGTTGAAGCAGAATTCAGACCGGAGGATTTCAACTGTTCAAAAAACAGTTTTACTGAATATTTGGTCCGGTGAAGGTTTTGGAAAGTTGAGCCAGAGTTGACGGTGGAGCGGTGCAGGCAGAGGAAGCAGGAGCATCAGCTTGGCAGGAAAACAGACGAGGTGGCAGGCGGACAAGATTAAATGATGCTCAGGAAGGTATGAAAGAAAAACAAAACCACAACTTGAGTTTCGCGGTAGTGTTACTGCTGCTTTGGCAAACAGGATGATCAGACAGGGACTGAAGTGTAGAGCCGGCAGCGGGAGCTGATTAGTGGAGGTGCACTGGTGAATTGGCAGCAGGAGAGGACTGATTGTCCAGATACACATTCACACTCAGCCTGTTTATTTAAAAGTGTATTAAAATTGAACGAACAGCACAAATGCCAAGTGTGAGGCCGATAAAATAAACAGTTCTCAAGAACCACAGATGGATAGAGATTTCTGGAGTTGTTAGATGTTTTATTGCTGGTCTTTTATTAATGAAACACACAGGAGGTCAACCACACATCTTAAATTTACAGCAGCCAGTCAAAGTCTTGATAGATCATAAAGCTTTTCACTCATTAGGAGAAACTAATCATAAACACTGACGTCTGACTCTCGCTGTTGAAAATCTCTGATAACGATTTGTACATTATTTATGATTCTCGTCCGGCTCCATGTAATCGTGTCACCTTGCATGAAAGATTAACATTGTCTCAGAAGGACGGAGAAGCAGACGTACGACACTAAACTCACACGAGAGAACCCCCATGAAAGCAATTATATCATTGATCCAGAAGAATAATGCATCCGTAATTATTCCAATCAGTCGAGCACTTTTTTTTTGCGGCACACTCCCTTGTAGACTAATTCCTGATTGGCTACATTGTCTATTTCAAATTGTTAACATGTGTCCGGCAGCTGTATCATCACTGTAGTTATCAGCTGGTTCATAGGCCGACAAGGAAGAGAAGACTTTTGAAGTTGTATGAAAGTGTTCTAGCGGCTCTCGGAGGGTGTAAAGGGACGTTTTCTCAATTTGTGACAGTTGATTAATGAGAAAATAATCATTAGATTAATTAGTAATCAAAATAATTGTTGGTTGCTTCACTGAAATGGAAGAAAATCGTCTTAACTACATGCCTTGTTAGCTTGAATGGCGCTGTGTGTGTCTGAGTCGTGCTGGCTGCTAGTTACGGGATCAATTAGACACCCGCTGTCTCGGCTCCTCTGTGGATCTCCTGTGCTCCACGACCAGGGATGATTACAGAGGCCCAAGGTCCAACCCCTCCGCTCTAATCAAATTACTAATCAGAATTTATTCCTGCTGTTTGCATTGCCCTTGTTAATCAGTATTTACTCTTAAATAAATTCAAAATTTGCATTTAAAATTCAAGTTGTGGACATTCACTTTGTAAAATCTTCCAAGACTGTTAAACTAATGTGTGTATAATGAGCATTAATGGTTCTTAAAGGTTACTTTAGCCAAATAATTATTAAGACAGATCCTTGGGACCCCACAAGGTTTCTAAACCAAGTTGCTGTCAATTCACAGAGAGCTCAGATCTAGAAGAGGAGAGCTGCTGTTAACAAGTGTGACTGATAGAAGCATCTAACTCATAGAGGGGTTTCTCAGTTAGATATTAGATTAGTGGAAGAGGGATAAACATTTGGATGTAGGCAGTTAGAAGCCAGACGAGTCCCCCTCGCCACCAGCTTAATTAGTCATAGAAACCTTATTAGAATAATATTCCTTCGGGCTATAGACTGTGACCCTTTAAACAGAGAGCTGGACCAGCCACCCCTGTACTGGGGCAATACTGGGATCCAACAGCTGCCAATGGTTGAATCAAAGTGGGTCAGAGTGTCTCTGGAACACTTCGTTCCCTCTCGTAACGACCCCCTCCTCTTCCTTTTTTTAAACATCTCTTTTCTTTACGCGCCTTTTTCTGGGTCTCTTACACCTGCAAGCTGCTTCAGCCATTAGCCGATTGCTATTCAAATCACACAGTGTTGATAAAATGTCCTCCTCTGTGCCGCTCTTCCTCTGCCGTCCTCGCATCCCTCCTCCACCTCCCCTTGTCCCCGTCTCACTATTCAGGCGCGTCCGCTATGCTAGCTCAGTTTGGCGATTCCCCCCCCTCACCAAGCTCCACAATGGCCGGGTTTGTAGCAGCTTTGAAGCTCTGGCACCAAGATCACCACGACCAACGAGTTCAGCAGAACAGGGTTGTCTTTTCACTGTGGACAGAGGAAGGATAGATGGACTAATTTCCTTCACGGCTCCTTGTTGGGGCATATCGAACTAATCGCGGGGGGGGGGGGGGGGCAAAAGGTATAAATAATATGTGGGGTGTTGATCTTCTATCTGGAACGACAAGTGAACCAAAACTTTTCCTACATATTTAATCTCTCGGAAATGGACTTAAAGAACTTACCGAACCCGACCCAAGCCCGATGCAGTTAATGCACACGGCTGCACACGCGTGGTTACTGCTTCTTATCAGAATCTCCAAATAACCCAAACCCCCAATCTGCATATCCTAGGACTGGGAGGAAGCCGGGCTACTCGGACAAAACCCAAGCAGACACGATGAGAAGATGCAAACTCCACACATGGTACACAACTTCAAGTTCAGCAGGAGAGTGAGGCAGCCCTCACTGTAAACACTGTGCCGACACTAAGCCAACACCCGTCACTTCCTGTTAAATGTCCGGTTTAATCTGTAACACCAGTGTTGTCACAAGTTTATAACCCGGTGGTGATATTTCCACACACGGTGGTGTCCCTCGCTCCTCTCTCTCTCTAAGCCCAGCAGCCTCAGTGCTTTCTGTCGGGGAGAGGAGCTACCTCTGACTTTTTAACTTTGCAGAACTTTTACATTCACAAAAAACTATGTAAGAGGAAAGAACAACTGAAAATTATCCTTTAAATCGAGCCAGTTGGTTGTTTCTTGTAAACAAAGTCTTGTAACCTAGCAACATCTATATTTATATCAGACAAACTTGTAAGCCACTCCCATTTGCATCACCTGGCCATTACTAAAAAGACGTCCACCATAAGTACATTTCTTTCACACCAGACATATCATCCTTTTTTTTTTGTTCTCCTGCTATTTGCTCTGTCTGTCTATTTCAATTCTTCAAAGGTTAACCTCACTGCTGGCAGAGGTGGAGCAACCTAATATATCTCCCAGGGTGAATGTGGTAGAACTGAAGTACATTTTTCTTCCAAAAAAGAGCCGACATCAGCATAAAGCTCAGCGAGCGAGCAAAGCCTCTAAAGTAAGCTGTGGCTAACAGGTGAACGAGGCCATGCAGCACTGAATCGCACTGAGAGGCCGATTGACTGAAGAAAGAAAACGCTTTTTAATGTGTGGTTTTTAAATTAGTTTGGTGTGTTGGATCAGGAATCTGTTATTTCTACCCTGTGTGTTGAGAAAAGAATAAAATGCGTCTCCTCGTGCTTCTGTCTCCGTGATCCTGCTGCCCTGGTGGTTTATGTGACAAGGTCACGAGGGGTCACAGTCTCCTTGAGCACGTCCCTTTGTGAAGATGAGACACAGGAAATGTGTGTTGGTGTCAAAGGTGAAAGGTCGTCACCGCTTAGGTCTGTTTCCTCTTCTCTTCCAGGCGCTGCAGAAACTGGCAAATCAGTATCTGAAGAGGGAATGGCCCGACAGTCTGACCGGGGAACAGGATGACCACAGGTAAAGTCAACAAACAGAACGGTTGGAACTCTCTCAATTTTAATATTTTCTCGGAGGTACATGACATCTCCCTCAAATCGAATATTTATTTTAGGAAGGAAAGAAAGAAAACTATTACATCCATTTTATCTTGAGTTTTTACTGTTGTTCAGGCAAAAATAGGAAATGAAATGTCTCTGTGTCAGAATTTTAAGAAGTAAAAGCATGAGTTTTGAGCTGTATGAAACAACCAGTATGTGTTTGTGTTTGGTTTAGGAACATGTATTGTGTGTGGAGGGCCTATTTGGAGGGCACAGTGCAGGTCACCCAGTCCAGAATCAGCACCTGTGACAACTACAAAGTCCAGGTTGCCGATCCGGCCAAGACGGCCAGACTGCAGAAGGAGCAGCAGCTGAGGAAGGTAATGAAGGTCAAGCCTGTGACTCTGCTCAGGTTTCACTTGCTTGTTTCCTTTTTATTCACACAAACACGCGCACAGCTCCACCGATGTAATCCAGAGAGAAGTTGGTCTGAATCTAATGTGGACATGACAGTTTCTGAAACAGGATTCTGACATTGTTTTGGAAATTATGATTCAGTTCCCTTGAAAACATTTGCAACTCTTTACAGACCCCTGGCATCAGATGCTTGGTGGAGGACAGATGTCCCCGATCTGAGCCCAGCGTCTGACTGGGACAAAGTTTGTTTCTGTGCTTAGCGTCCAGAAAACCCAACCACAAACTTGTCAGTACACTCAAGTGGACAAGCTATAGAACGACGACAGCATCTTTACAAACATTTCTGTACTTCAGATACATTTCATTTATCGGTTGACTTATATGCTGATACCAATATATCAGCTTGGCCGGAACTGCACTTGTGTAATACAGTGATTTGTTCGTATATTACCTGTGTATCAGCTGCCAATCTCAAGCACTGATAAAATCCTTATTTTATGATTCTGACATTGTCGGAGAAATCCACATAAACTCAGGTTAAGGACAAAACTCTGACCCACTCCTCAGGGTCAGCAGATTTTTAAAAGAAACTGCTAACAAGTCTGAATGAGCTGTAAACGTGCATTTATGATTGCATGGCACACAAATTCTAAATAACTGCACCTAAAAATGTCCTGTTGATATTGGAACTGCAACCAGAGTTGTATCGGAGCAACTGGAACGTGGCGTTACACTTTCTAATGAAGGTCATAATGATAATTATTATCTATAGTTGTTGTGTCAGCAGCAGCAGACATGTTCATGTTCTTTGTCCCCTGTTCAGTGTCACTTCCAGCGGAACCTTCCTGTGTGTAATTCTGATAAACAGCAATAAACGATATGTCAGTTGAGGGCAGAAGTCACAGCAGTTGTTCTCATCATTAATGATCAGCCGACGGTGTGTGATTCTGAACCCTGTGCGTCTGGAGGTGAAGCCTGTTCCCTGATCACGAGGTCTGAGGCCACCTCCACCCGGCGCCGCTCTCTGGTTTCTGCTGGACACGTTCCGCTGCCTTCAGCCCACAAAGCTGCTCTTGTTCACCCTCACATTTCAGGAGATGCCATCATGGCTCCTGTATAACACATGACGTGACGTGCACCCCACGTGCTGCGGATATGATCAAGAGCTTTTTGCATTGTAGGAAATTTTAATTTGCATACATCTCTCTCCCTTATTTTGTTGTCCTGTGTCTCCAACCTTCCCTCCTCAGTGCATTGAACAGCTGACGGTGGTCCAAGCCGAGCTGCAGGATTCCGTGAAGGAGCTGACGAAGAGCAGGAAGAAATATCAGGAGAATGAGACGATGGCACAGGCTGTGAGAGAGAAGGCAGAGCTGGACGCCAAGTACGACCCAGATTACTCAAAATGTGCATGCGGAAGTGTGACATTTTTTTGATTTGTCTCTCGGACATTTTGATAAAAGGGATTTTAGAAATATACTGCATTGAGAAGTAATACTAATTATGTCTTAATTCAAAATGCTGTTTGTTTGAAGAACTTTTCAAAATGCAAAAATATTCAGTTTAATATATTAGGAGATCAAGACTATTATAAGCAGCAAATGTTAATATTATGGAAGCAGAATACATAATTCATACTTGGGAAATATCAAAAGAGTTCAAACATCATTCTGTATTGACGTTCAAACACAGACGTGCGGTAACACCCAGTGACACGTACTGTTGAGGTCATGGGAACTAATTGATCGTGAATATGGTCGTTAGTTTCAACCCAAACAATCAAACAACATCCTGAGTGTAGCTGCCGGTTTCAGAGAGTTTTCTCTTCTCCCCCTCATTCTCAACACTTTGTCCTGGCACACCGTGAACAGCTGGCACTTTGACTCACCGCATTGCAGACATTTTTCTGCCCGTCAGGAAAGTTTATTATGGAGCCCGGGCCCAGTTCGCTGATGTTTTCTCTCCTGGAAAGGTTTAGTAGCTGGTTTGGCACTTCTCTTCTAAAACTACAAATACTACTCAGTGGAGTGGCCGGGCTTGTTATGTCCACACACACACACACACACACACACACACACACACACACACACACACACACACACACACACACACACACACACACACGCACACACATACACACATGCACACACACACACACACGGGTAAAAAATGTGAACTTCAAGGTGTGAGCGTCTCAAACTTTTAAATGTCTGTAGAATTTAACGCTGCTGTGACTGGAGGTCATTAAGGTCAAGGAGGTTAAATCTGATTTGTGCATTTTATTTACTCAAGGACACATTATTATGTTTAGATTCAGGTTGATGAGTTTGATTAGTGTTATTACTTGAAAAGTTTAACCACTTCCAGCGTGTGTAGGAAATGTCAGCCTGGCTTTGTGAGGGGGCGTGTCAGACCAGCAGCATTATGCAAATGTGGGGAATGACATGATCCTGTCTACTGACGGGGTTTTTCCTTTATCACAGACTTTACACTGTTTATCTGTGCAGAACATTCATATTTACAAAAAAGGAAATAGGAAGGAATCTCTGAAAAGACATCATATGTCTCCTTTAAAAAATATTTATGTGCATAGAACAGTTTTTATACTTATCCTGGTTGTGTGCTGCGAGCTGTAAGTGCTGTCATGTCGATAAAAGCATCTTCATAACACTTAATGTGACCTAGTTGCTGAAAATCTGTGTTCACAAGCAGCAGGTCAGTAATCAGACTACTGTGAACTATTTGGTTTTGGAAGTTTGTTCTTCACATTTTAACTGTAGTTGTGATAGACGCTGCTTTTGTTTTCTTTTATTTGCCTGTGAGATGAAGACTGAGAGAGCAGCGGTTTTCCCTCACCGAACAAAAGTGAATGAGTTTAACACACAGCCCCTCGTTCAGCAGTGGAAACAGACTTAATGTATGTAGACGTCCAGACGCTCCTTTCTGCCGGTGTCAGTTTGACTGTATCTTAGGTTGGAGTTATTTTAGAAGCGAGAAGGTATCACTCCACGTGCTGATCTCCCCTTTCATCCAGCTGCTCCGATACCGTCCCTGTGGAAAGTCTTTGTCCTTCACGTGTACAAACATACGATTAACTCAGTAACCTACAGATACATGACCAAGACATTGAGACGAGGATTTACCTTAAATCTGCATGGTCGATGTTGTTCATTCTTTTTAAATACCTCTTCCATTTTACTTAGCAAAAAGGGTTTTGATTAGTTATATTCATTTCAGTATTTAGTTGCAACAAGAAAAAGAAACAAATTCTCAAACACGAGTCAATGATTTAAAAAAATTACTAAAACAATCAATCATCAAAATCGTTACTGGTTATAACGAGGGTTTCCTCCCTGTTGTCCCCACGTGCAGCCTATTATATTCATAATATTTTGATTAAGTTTAATGGGAGGTAAATAGGAAATGTCACAAAAACTGGAACAGAAAGAAAATCAAGTTAGAACAGAAAATAAATCTGCTGCAAAATAATTGCAAACAAACTCAGTTACAGATTTATTATAAACACATTTTTTGAGAATTAACAATCGTTACGTTTATTAACAGGAGTAAAAGTTGAGTTTTTTCCTTTTAACTTTTATATTAGGTTTCTTTAATCCCCATACGTTGAGCACAGAAACCAGGTTTTTCCGTTTAAATGATGTTGGAGTAATTCAGCTGTGAACTTAAATCAAAGCCCACGTCAACCTGCTGCTTTTTGTTGCTTCTTACTTGTCATTTTGTTTGGTGATCATCTTTTTTCACCCTGGCTACTTTCGTGTTCTTTTAACAGAACTGTTTATGATACTTTAAGTCGTCTATGAACAGCAAAGCTTCTTCATTTTAGTCTCCCTCAGTTTGGAGAATTTTTCCACTCTGTCGACCTGATTAAATTATAACATGAACAGGAGTCATTCCTCCATTTGCTGCTCATATGCAAAACTCCAGCTGAAAAGAAAAATTACACTGTTCACTGAAATCGAGGAATGTCAGTCATGGTCTTTTGTCTCCTCTTCTGTTCAGGTCAAAGTTAAGTCTTTTCCAGTCCAGGTCCAGTCTGCAGAGAGCGAGTGTTAAGGTACGAGATCTTTACATCCGACAGTCTGCTGCACATTTTGCTGCTGCACTCAGCCAACAGTGTGAACGTTTGTGTTCCAGCTCAAAGCCAAGAGGAGTGAGTGTAACTCCAAAGCCACCCATGCCAGGAACGACTACCTTCTCACTCTAGCAGCCGCTAATGTTCACCAGCAGCGCTACTACGACACAGACCTCATGGACTGCATCAAGGTGAGGACCTGCTCTCAGAGTCGGCTGCTGGAGGGTGGAACAAAGATGTACACTTCTGAACCTTAAACATGTCTGTGTCTGCAGGTGTTAGACGGCAGAATTTATGAGCAGGTCAAAGATTACCTGGTGTCACTGTGTCAGACGGAGCTGGAAACCTACCAGGCGGTCCACAACACCTTCAACCAGATCTTGAGCAGCTCAAATGGGGTAAGTCCTTAAATCCACTGCTCAACAACTGGTTTATGTGCAGGTCTCGAACATTTCTTCAGTTCCCAAGATTGTATATTGTGTGTAGGCAGTAGTTACTTGGTGTAAGTGGTTTATTTCCTGCTGAATAATAAGTAAAATGTCAACTCTCTGGACCACAAAGACGTCATCGGAACTTTGAATAAACGGGTTTGTGCAGCAGAGCTGCATTACAACAACCTTTTATTCATCCGGTTGTTGTAACGCTGCACTCAAATAACTTTTTTGCATTTACACACTCAAATTTTTACTCACTTATGCAACTAAATGTTGGAACTGTTGCAGCCTGATGTGGTGAAAGTGCAGGAGGACAAAACGCAGCAGAAAACGGTTAAGAATCAGCATTTGATCAGGTTTATTTAGGCTGATATTGTTCCGTTTATAGATCCCAGATCAGTGGTATCCCTCAGTGTCAGTGTAAATATCAGAGGAGCTGGACTCCTCTGCCTCACCCACTGCTAATTAATTGAATTGGTTTGAGTTACTCGGCGCTCCTCAGTTACAAGCTCTCGAGCCGCCGGCCTCTGTCGCTCTGTTGTGTTCAGGTCATCTCAGCGGAGAGAGAGAGAGAGAGAGAAAGAGAGAGAGAAAGAGAAGGAAGCAGTGGTTTTCAGCAGAGCTCACATTTCAGCCCATGTGCTTCCTGTGTCAACACAAACCCCCTGAAAGTGACCTGAAGTGTGCTCTGTGTAATGTGACATTTTGATTAGTTCCCACCATGAAAATGTTCAATCCTTTTAATACGTCGTGTTTAATCAGTTTCAGAATCTATCTCAACTGACCACACATAAAAATCCCAATACACTCTCCTCCTCTGGTTCCACTGGTCCAATGGGAACGTAACAGCTCTCATGTGTTTTCCAGGCAGTGAATAAAAACTCTGTGATGATAGCGATAATGTTTTGCTTTAATTCGATTGGTGTTATCATGCACTTGTCACTTCCAGAGAACTTTATTGCTCTGTGTAGTTCTTTGTGTGTCAGTCGTTGCCTCTGTAGCCTCTTGTTTCCCTTTGATAAAGTGGAAGTCCAGTGACACCACAGCAGTTCTTCTTATTTTCACTGGGAAACACTGATGAATATTTCAGTTATGACTGATGCAGTAACCAGTTCATCTTTGTCATGTATCTGGAGAGATTCTGAACAGAATGACAACAAACTGACCATAATATCACTGATGTCATGAGAAAAGTATAATAATGCCTCTGATAAGCAACAACAGATTGTTACTGTTGGATAAGATACACATGAATAAAGATAAATACTGTAAAGACAGTAAACGAGGAACTGATAACAGAACTGATAAGTGTAAGTGAGGTTGTTCTGCTGTTTAGTTTTTTTCATGAAGGATGTTTATTATGAATATTTATCCTATGTTCCCCTTTATCTGAAGAACCTTTGAAAAAAAATATTACTTCTATATTCTACTGACATGTTTTAATATAACAGAAATAATAATAAACTCACAGATGAGGAGGATGTAGTAACCTATAGGTTTCTAGATAATTAAAAGTAAGACAAAATGTCGACAAGTCACCTGACGGAAGTACAACATCATTAGAGTAATTTGAAATAAAAACCAAAAACTTAAGTATGTTCTTTATTTTTTTCCGTAGGTTGTCCAGGAGTTTCACCAGCAGCTGTTTGCACAGAAGAACCCAATGTTTCAAAAGGCTCCGGACTTCTTGTACCAGCCCAGCGACACAGATACGGTAAGTTCTAAATATTTATTTTTGTTATTCACACTAAATACATCTGCATCCACAGAAATCTAGTCGCTGACATTTCTGATCTCGTCACTTGTCTCAGTCCTCTGACTCACACGTGATTCTTGTAATTAAGTCTTTCCTCAAAACCCGATGAATATACACAGGAGGTTTTGTGTAGAAATACATTTACTGGGTTTCAGCTCTCAGCCTTTTTTTTTTTTTAGCAGTGACCTCATTCACAACAGGACGTGAACTTTGACCAGTTCTAAACAAATCGATGTGGTTCTATTTGAATCGTTATCTGGAAGAGTCTATTACTGTCGTAGTAAATTGCTGTTTGTATAGTCAAACCTTGTTCAGGCTGATGTCAGCAATACACGACGAAGTGCAGCCCCCGTCATTTCCATGAGTCGACTCATAAAAGAATCCTCAGTGAAATGTCATCCATCCAGAGTTCACATGAATAGGAGTGACGTAAATCCACTATTCAAATCTTGATGGTCGTGTCACAGTGAATGAAATAGTTTTATTTCCAGACCAGTAAAATACTTCAGCATCGTGCTCAGGCTCAGAAAAACTGGAATTTACCGAATGAGATATTTTTCACCAGTACCTGAATCAACAGGCCCGGTGCTAAAGGAGCCCCCTTGTGTGTCTTATTTTTAATTTAGCCTCAATCTCCTGCTGTGGTCGTATCTGCTCTCACAGCTGCCTTCCCTAAATATCTACGGTTATAAAAGTTGGGTTTTGTGTGGGACATTTGCATCCTGCAGTTCCCACCTGAGTCGTGGGCTTGATTTAAGTGCAATCTGTCCTGCTCTGCACTTTTACACCTGTTCACCAAACCTTTATTACCTTCTCATGAAGTATAAAATCTATTTCAGACAGTTCTCCACCCTTATTGGTCATTTATTGTATATTTTACCCTCTATAAATCTAATGTTAAATATCCTTACAAACTTAGTTCTAAAGACGTTTTATTGAGACGCCCTCGTGTGCATATCTGCCAGTGATTTATTGACTGCTGCTGCACACACATGTAATGTGATGCAGTCGATGTCACACACACGTCTTTTCGAGTTGCACCGACTCCACAGATCCTTTTCTCCTCGGCACTGGTTCCTCCGCTTCGCTGGACAACACTGGACAATTTGTTCAAACTGCAAACGCCGGCGTTGTTTTCATTGGAAGTCAAACAAGCAGCAGCCTGTTCCTAAAGAAAACATTAGCGGTGGAGAGCCTAGCCTGCCTCTCCCCCTCCGTCACTCCCTCCGTCCCTCCCTCCCTCCCCTCCCCTCCATACCTCTTGCACCAGACAGAGGGATCCGGTAAGGAATAGAGCTGAACTGGGAGGGAGGGGCAGGAGGTAGGCCGGGCCCTGTGAACGGCCCATCTGTGAAAAGGAGGCATTGTGAGTGGGCCTCATCAGAGTGCACTGACCTCCCCACCCCAACCTTTTCCCTCCATGCACGCACACACACAAACACAGACACGCTGCTGTTTTCATGTGGAAACATCTTCACTTAAATTAAGGGTTTGATTTAATCTTAAAGCAAAGATCATTTGTAGTAATGAACCTGAATCAGGAGCAACTTTCTGCTCTGCAGAGTTTTACACTGAGGTTTGTTGTCCTGCTTGTTTTCACCATCTTTTTCAACCGCAGCTGTTGTTGAGAAATGTCTAAAACCCTCTGCACACCACCTGACCTGCACCAAACAGCAGACAGACTCAGTCAGAGAGAAGGTGGTGAACATGGGGGGGGGGGGGGTGCTTTTAGCATCGGAAGAGATGGATATCTCCCTCGAGAGCTGGTAGAGACCAAACACTGAGCTAAAAGAGAGGAAATATTGGCCTTAGGTTTACCAGGTGACCAGGAACCGACCAGGAACTCCACATTAATCCTAATGTTCCTCCAGAAACTTTTTGCTAACGAGTCCATCATATCAACGTAAAGGGGATTATTTGCTCGTGTTGTGTTCAATTTGTTTCCACTGCCCCCAAGAGGCCAAAAAAACCTGTTAATGCAGTAAACAGTAATTAAAGATAAATGTCCAATCTTAACGCTCACAAATTGGATATCGACCTTAAATAACAGCCGCTAGCACAGCTCAGAAATATACGTAACTTCTGCATCATAAGCTATTTTACTTTTCAGTCACTAGCAACTCAAATATCAATCCCACTGCCATCATCAGTTCATAAGCTGCATTTGCTTGGAGCAGGTAATTTAACACTGTCACCATCATGGAAGAAATGTGCTGGGTTGTTGTTTCATTTTAAAACAACCTTTGCTTCTTCAACATTTTTGCTATTTTTATGGATATTTTTCATGGTCGTAGTGTTTCTTCGGCCTCTGTCACAGGATGGCGATGTTCATGTGGTTAATCTTGCCTTCAAAGCTCCGATTGGCTCGGTTAACGTCCCACAGAGAAAAATCTGTCAGTGAACACAACATCAGATCATAGAAAGAAACTCCTCAAAGACTTTTGGTGGTTTTAACAAGAAACGACAACTAAACAACATTAAAGCTCTTCAAATCGTATTGTAGCATTTTTCCAATCACTGTTTTGGTTTTATGGGCCCGTTTTATTGATTTGGTTCTACTATCCTCATATCAGCAGCAGGCAACAGTTTAAATCCGGATAAATGCATTTTATTTGAGGCATTTAGTGCCAAACGGCTGGCAGACAACATTAGAGCTCAGCTGGTGAACAATGTCAGAGAATTAATCAGCTCAAGAGCCAGATATTTCCCTCAGGAGTTGGTGGAGACCAAAACAGACCGAAAAAGAGTAAAACTGGACGTGTGTTGTTTGTTTGTTTGTTTGTTCACAGCAGCAACTTAATAAGGTGATGATGTCAGTCGTGCCCTGAAGTGACCAAGAATCAATTGTGCAGCGTTAAAGATTCGTACTTTTCTACATGAAGCGGTTTTTCCTGCTGAAAAATTTGATATGTGGAGATGTGAGGTTTTTGTTTCTTAGACCTTCACTCACTCAATGTTTCTCGGTGTAAAGAGATTTTTCTCCCTCCCTCTCACATAATGATGTTTCCTTTATATTATTGCACTTCAGGGTTTCATGAACGTGAAAGATTATTATATTTCCAATGTTTTCAGTGAGACAAACACTCCATTCAAGCTCCAGTCCTGTGAGTGTCTTTCTTTACAACACACTTTTCAAACTTGGCCCGTGAAATATGAAAAGAGGAAGTTGCTACCTCGGCGTAACAGCAATGGTAAATATAACTCACACTGGTGGCATTTAGGAAAACACAAGGGCCTTTTAAAGGTGCTCTGGTGGGTCATGGCACTGAATACAAATGCATTAAGCGATATTTAATTTTAGTTATAATTGCCTCAGACAGGATGAGTTGTTTCTGTGTGAGGTCATTTACATCACAAAGTATTTTTACTGTGAAAAACCACCTTGTTTTTCAGAGAAATGTTTTCTCTTTCTTTGGCTCAAAACCTTTCCTAGAAAGTCTCTTCCTTTACTCTACTGAAGTTGTTGTTGTATCTTGGTAAAGTATTGTTGTGGTTTATTGTTACCTCCTGTGTCTGATCTCTTTCACTGACTTGTTTGTTTCTCTGTCTGTGATTGAAGGTGATGCAGCTACAGAAAGAGAGTGGGACGTCGGAGGAGCACGGCCTGGATAAGGAGGCGAGGAAATGGGCGAGCCGTGTGGCCCGAGAGTACAAGAGCATCATCCACACACAGCGGGTGAGACCAGGATCACACTCTCACTTAGTGAGAGCAGGCTGCCTTTGTTTATTTTTTATTCATTGGTGTATTTAAAAGGGGAATTAAAATACATGGCTTTAAATGTGTCGGAGTTTGCCAAAGGTCAATTATCTCATAGTTCCTATTTAATAAGATTTAAGATGCTTTGATTAGAGCAGTGATTGAAAGAGAATTAATGCTACTAGATATAAGCATACATATACTTTTGTTAGTACTAATTGGAAGAAGAGAAGTGGATAAAACAAGGAATTCAGGAGGGCAGCCTGAAATATCTTTAATCTAAACTTTGTTAGAGTAAAGATCGTAGCTGCTCGTGCTGCCGGTCCCGAAATCTGAAGCCTCGAGGCAACAAAGTGTTTGTCTGTTTCCGAAAAAATAACAAATCAGTTAGTGCAAAGCTGTAAAGGAAAGAAAGAACCAGCTGTGTTGACCTTGATTCTACAAGGAAGCAGCTTCTCCTAATTCCCTTGAAACAACACACAAGGAACAGAAGGGAAGTTGTGGCAACATAAACGGTGACGGTGGAAACAATATTTTAATAATTAATCCCATTAAATCAATTAAGAAAAATATTTATAATATCAAAACCTTTGACCAATGTGTCTTTTTTTTTTTTAACCCCTAAAATATAGAACTGAAAATGTAGTAATGTGTCTGAGCCATAATGTTGTGTGTTGTATTATTACTGTAAACTGTCGTCCTCTGCTACGTGTTAATGACTAACAGGTGTCTTTTGTCCTGAAACTGGAATTTGTCCTTTTACCGTAAAGCAGCGAGGTCGCTCGGTGTGATGATAATAAACCTGCAGATCATAAAAATAATTTCGCACATGTGTGAAGCAGAAGAGAATAAAGCTATTAAAACGTGGCTCATGAGTTCATCATCAAAACCACGTGACATACAATCTTCCTCCGTGACGGAAAACTACAACACAGTTTTGTAAAGTTCCTCTCTACCACAATGTCAAGTTAGAAACATGTTTTCAATACACCAGGATCAAACGCTGCTGTTTCCAGAAACAAGGAAATGAGTCACACTCCATCAGAGGCTTTTGTGTTTGGACGGTTTCCTTCCACTGCTGTTTTTTTTCTTCTACTAGATTTTTTGATGGTGGTTTTAATTGTTAACTGTTGTCACTGTGATGTTGTTGTTTCTTCACGCTGTGATTTGTTCTCAGGCTCTGGAGGAATATGGGACGCAGGAGTCGTCGGAGCAGAACAACAGTGACCTGGAAACGAAGATGGAGGTGGCCAGACAGAGTCTTCGGAGGGCAGAGGTAGTGTGTGTGTGTGTGTGTGTGTGTGTGTGTGTGTGTGTGTTTGTTTGTTTGTTTGTATGTGTGCAAACATGTGAGTGCATGTGTGTGCATGTGTGTGCATGTGTGTGCATGTGTGTTATGAAGTAAGAGGTCTGATTTCTCAATCACTATCTTATTACTGACGTTTGCCCCAGGGCTCCACCTACTGGTTAAAAAGCTGAAATGAAACGTGAGGGTCAAATGATCCCAGTAGTCGTTCAGTGAAAAGCTGTGAGGTCTAGATGAATTACTGAGGAAGATTAATCTGCAGATATTTTGGTTTATTTGTCCGTTTTTTAATTAGATTAATTTGGGCTGGAATGGACCAAACAACTGAACTGAATCTGAAGGGTTTCAGTCCAGGCTCAATTTTATGACATTTTGTGGAGAGTTGGAGAATGACAAGAATTTCTTAACTTTCTTTAAAGTTGTGATCTGTGGTGTTTGTTTGACATTGACGTTGATTTCCAGAGAATAATTCATGATCTTGATTTAAAACAAGTTTAGAGGACTGATATTAATAAAGAATAAAGATCTAGATCCAGTGGATTTAAATGTAGTTTCATGAGGAGACTGTTTGGCCTTGGAGGAGGTGTGAGCTCTACTGAGTGACTTTCTAGTTCATCATAGAATTAGCTCGAGTTACACTCTTAACAAACACTGCTTCTGCTTTGTGACACCAGAAAGATAATTCAGTGCTCAAGGGGCAGATTCCTGTGATGACTCAGGCCTCATATATCTGTGGTTTTATTTACTGAGAAACAACTTGACTGAGAGCAAAACTAACGAGCCAATTGGAGGCGGACCAGTACTAATAAGACACCTACGCCCAATTGGGTTTGACAGCTTTCACACCAACTGAAACAAACCAGCAACTGAATCAACCCAAACTGTGAAAAGTCAAATACTTTAGCTGATACTTGAGCTGATGAGTTCGTCGTATCTCCTGTTTCTCAGTGACGTTTAGTGTGTTATCATGTGTATTTGATCATCTTGTATTTTGCAGACGGTGAAGGTGAAGGCAGAGGCTCGTCTAGGGACCTGCTGCGAGAGGCGGGAGTCACTGTCGAAACGTGGCTGAAGAGCGCAATGAACCAGGTCATGGAGGAGCTGGAGAACGAACGCTGGAACAACCTCAACACCCACGATCCTGCACTCTCTGTAAGACCCACAAAAACCGCTAATCTATACATGTCTTATACAATCTGTTTTACTCGTAGTATTATCTACTCACTCCGATGTCATTGGGTCAGATGACGTCATGTCTCTCTTGTCTTTGCAGGGGACGGGAGATTTGGAGCCAGAGGACGAGGAGGAGATGGAGGACAGCGGTGAAGTGTTGGACGACAGCAGCTCCAGTCCGTCCAGCACCTTGAAAAACTATCCCCTCACCTGCAAAGTGCTCTACTCCTACAAGGTACCAGTGGATTACTGCTGCTTTATCATTTTATCATTTTATCTCTTTTCACCTGCCTTTTATTTTCAGTTCTTTCAAATTTATGAGATTTGACGCATTTATTCCTCACTTCCTGTTACTTTTGGTCTGCTCTCTGCATGGAGGGGGTAGGGGGGGTTGTTTCTATAGTTTTTCTTGGTTTTACATTGTTTGTATGAACCTAACCCTAACCCTTCACAAATGAGTCTGATTGATAGATATTGGATTTACTGTCATTAATTATAATGGATGGATGCATAAATAAGCCACTTTTTACCAACAAGTTCGTTATTTTAACTCACAGATGATGATTAGTCAGTGTAGTTGACTGCTTGTCTTTGTCGCCCTCAACTGGACAAATCAGTTACTGCTTTTTATCTTATTTATAAACTGATGTTTGTTTTTCAGTCGTCTCAGCCTGATGAACTGACCATTGAAGAGCAGGAGATCTTGGAGGTCATTGATGATGGGCGACATGGAGGACTGGGTCAAAGTAAGAATCATCTCCGCAAAGTTCACCAGTTTGGTTATTGTGGATTTCCTCATTATAAACTTTTTCCCTGTGCGTTCCAGGCCAGAAACCGCAGCGGACAGGTCGGCTACGTCCACAGAGAAATACCTGCAGCTTCCTTCCTCTAACAGCCTGCTGAGCATGCTGCAGTCTCTGGCTGCGCTGGACGCCAGGTCTCACTCCTCCAGTAACTCCACCGAACCTGAAACCGAACTACCGACCGGCTCCGTCAACGGAGACTCCAGCGGTGAGTTGACACTACGGTTGTGTGGAAAAGTGATGAGCTCATTTTCCTGCAGGATTTGAATCAAATCAAAGATATGATGTGATTTGCACACAGTTGAATTTCCAGTATTTCACTTTGTTGAAGTTTCTGAATCTTCTCTCTTTGTCACAGTGTCATTTGCGAAGGCCTTGTACGACTACGCGGGACAGACGGAGAGACGAGCTGTCGTTTCGGAAGGCGCCATCATCCGCATCCTGAGCAGAGAGACCCACGAGGACGACGGTTTCTGGGAGGGAGAGTTTAACGGCGTCGTCGGCGTCTTCCCGGCCGTTCTCGTGGAGGATCTCACCGCCGCCAGCGAGAATGGAGACGGACAAAGAGACGGCAGTGCGCAGGTGTGTTGACGTTCTGATGTTTAGAAATGAGAATTTAAAAACTGGGGTATTTGCAGTATAAGCTTAAATTTTATTCTCGCACTGTATAAATTCATATTTTCTTTTCCAGCCTCCCCCTCCACTCTACCGCTGTGTGACCGATCCCCTCGCAGTCCCTTCCAGCCGGGGCCCCTCCACAGCAGTCCCCTCCAGACGCCCACCATGTCCTCCCCTCTCGCCAGCCCCAGCAGCGCTACCGCCTCTCCCATTGGCCGACCCCCCGCTTATCACAACGGACATCACAGGCCGCCACCAGCGCCGCACAAAAGCCCCTTTCAAAGTAAGCGTCCGTGTTCTTGAAAGGCCCAATAGAAATTCACTTTATTATTATTTAGTGGATATTGTCTGGAAAGTTAGAACAGCTGTTATGGCGGCTGGTGACTTGGCTGAACTGTTGGTGATGATGATCTGTGTCCTCGTCAGGTCCAGCACAAGGTTCCCCACAACCCCCCAAATACCCAGAGAGCGGATCAGGCACCATTCGACCTGTGAGTAAACAGAGTTAGTTTAATCAGCTCGATTTGGATTTAGTCTAAGACCTGACGATGAGGCTTATTAGCTAAGATTTGATAAATCAGAAGATAATCTGACAAGAATATTTTATTTAATTTTTAAACAAGCCAAAAGTTGATCTTTTCAGACAAACCTCCAGCAAACTGCTTTCAAATGAGATATCATCCAACTGATGTTTGGTGAAAAGACAGGAAATGACAGGTTGTATCATCTGTGTTGTATTTGAATGTAGATCTGAAGAGAGAATGTCTGACCTGATGTTATTAATTGAATCAATACATCCACATGTGGATCATGCAGCAACATAAGGAAACACAACTTCAGCTACACAAGTCTGAATGAACATCTGCACAAGATGTCATTGCTAACAGATCAGATAGTTGTTGTATTGATTCAGTCTGGAGCAAAGTGTTGAAGCAGCTGAATGACTCGTTCATGCCTTTTATGTTCATGAGTAAATACACAGTGTTGTTGCAAACGACAATAACACAATAGTTTTCGCTGTGTCTAACTGAACGATGATTGACGGATGTGTCCAGGTCCGGTGCGGCTCCTCCGCCCCGAAGCAGCATCCTCGTGGGCAGGTGAAGCGGAGGGAGGACGTGGAGATCACGCTGGTGTGAAGACGTCCCCCGGCGTGGGCGGCGCGGCAGCAGTGACGGCTCTGTTCAGACAAGGGATTGGCGCTCTGTGCCTCTCACACACTCCCAAAGGAAACTTGTACCTTCTCTGAAGACGCCCCCTGTAGGCGGGGAGAGGCCCTCCACTCTGTCCTCACAGGGTCAGTGAGCTGTGGAGGAATATTGTGCCTTTCTTTCTAAATTTCTTCTCCTTTCAGTTTTCTCATCTCTCCTCCTCATCACCCAGGATTTGTCTCATATTTGAAAGGGGCGGATAAATAAGAACAATTTTATAATTTGATTTAAAAATTACACAGGTTCTTATCTTCTACCAAGACACAAATCATTTTCAGATTTCAGTGATAATTTGCAGATAATGTTACTTAATGTGAGAAACTCTATGCAGAAAGAAAACTACAGTAAAACGTATTATTGTAAGAAAGTAATATGAATTGATTTGGACGGTTTCAGAAACAGACGGTTGATGCCACTGTGATGTCGTGTGTTCGGTACGAAGCTCGAACCAGGAAGACATTAGTTTGATGATTTCTCTTCATACCAGCATTTAAACAACAAAACGTTTGCTTCAAAGTCGACTGTGACTCACAGATTTGTTCAGATGTTTGAGGGAACAAAGAGTTCAAGAGCCCCCAAAAAAACAGATTCAGATGAAATATTATTATTATATTATAATATAAACTGCTGCTCCACAAATAAACTAAAATAGTTTTTTACTTAAAGTTATCAGACAAGAGTCGATGGGACAAACACATCTGTTGGATCTTGTTCTTTTACTAACTGAGCTGAGCAGCTTTCAACAAAAATATTCGGGTCGTCAGTGGCTGATTCGTTAGAAATTGACTCTGTGTCGATTTAATTCAGGATAAAGTTTTGACACAACACGATGGCGTCTGGGAAAGATGCTGCGTTTGATTACTTTGAAGCATGAGCGCTGTATTGCTTCAGCTTACCACAAGATTGTTGTGATGACATTTTTTGATAATGCGTAAAAAAATCGTCTCTGTGAGAATATCCAACTATCGTGCCGTGTTTTTTAGGGTCCGATTTTTCATTGTCTCACTTGTGCCTTAAACGACGCAGCCTCCTGCACTGTTTTTGATCAGAATCCTTTAACGTGAACTCACTGGTCAGAACCAGGAGCCCGAGAGTCGCCAAGCAGCGACCCACAGATCAACATGGCTCTGTGCAACCAGTCCTCATCAGAAACAGAAATGTGTGGCTCAGGGAGTTCCTTCTTCACGATCAACCATAAAACCAAACAAGCAATCGAGGAATGTATAATGAACACGGCCTCGCTAACCGTTCCCCCCGTTTCCAGTCTTTATGCTAAGCTAAGCTAATCGCCCCCCCCCCCTGGCTGCAGCTTCACATTTAACCGACTAACATGAGAGTGGCATCGATCTTTCGTCTACTCTTGGTAAGAAAGGAAATAATTTACAGATGTTATAATAATGAGATCTGTATAAAAAAAAGTCACAAAAGTTCTCCATATAAGGAAATTATATATTATTAATAATATTGTAATGATCTCACCCCCCCCCCCCGTTATCTCACAGGCGGTTTTCTCTCCTATTTCCATGAACTGATGAGCTATTGAGACTCATCACAATTGGATGATTATTGATTCTATGCAACATGATATTTGGGCCGGACGGCAGCATGTTGTGAACGTGCAGCTTCAACACAAACCAAACGTCCGGTCGTCTCCACACTCCGATCAAAAACGCCAGCGGCAGGCGAGGCTGGTCCTCCCCTCCGACACGTGAGCTGTGACCGCACACGGTTACACAAACAAGGGAAAAGTGGCAATTTTAGTTGAGTGATAGAAAAGTCTTGATCGAGAATAATAGATCCTTTTTGCATTTAAATTTGTAGAACTCTGCTTGTTGTTGTTGTTGGTTTTCTTTGCACCAACATGCTCAGAAATGCCTGAAGGGAGACGTAGTGCGAACATACAGTCTAACTTTGTTTTTTTGTTTTTTTTCCTCTTGTGTTGTTGGGATGTTGGCAACTCTAACGTTTCCAGTAATGTTTGACTGGTGGTCGGTGGAGGAGCAGTGACAGTTAACACTGAGGTAATGTGCAGTTTAAACACGCCTTTATTTTGGAAGGAGGAAACCATCCTGAGCTGCTAGCTAGTCCAATTTAAAAAGAATCTATACTGTCATAGTGAAGCACTTTCTGACGTCTTCTTATTCCTTTTCAGTATTGTGGATGCTACGTTGTTTGTCCGATATTTCTCGTTTGACGTTTTGTTTACCAGCTATATTGGTATGAATACTTTTTCTTTTATCGGCTCTTGTTATTTAGCCTTAAATAGCCAGTGTAGTGTCTTTGATTGAGGTTGAGATGTGACCTTTACGAACGTATTGTTTCTTTGAGATATTAATAGTTTACAGAGAGCTTGGAGATGGATATCTGAACAAATAATAGCACAGCTTTTGTTTGTTGTTTCTTTGTTTCTTTTAATTTTGTTTTATTTTTTTAGATGTAGGATAAAGACTTATTAAACCGTAGTCGGATTCGATCAGAGGAAAAGAGAGATATCTGTCAGCCACGTTGCTGTGTTCTCGTTGATCTCCTTGAGATCTGAATGACATCAAACTTATTTTTGAAGTTTGCATTTACCCTGTTGTATTAACAAATGAATATTATAAAAGTTAAAAAAGAAAAGATCTCTTTTTCCCAACAGAGACGTTGTTTTTGTTTGTTAACTTGCTACTGGTCCTGATTCCACGTTAAGTCTGAATCAGAAATGTCAGCGTCAAACTGCCCTGGTTTACAATGTAAGCTCTGCAGAGGCTGTCGAGTGTCATATTTACACACCAGTGGATGTTTAACTGTATTTATTGTGTACAAATAAATGTGAAATAAAGATAGCTTACATGAAAGAAACTGAAAAGATTCTGTTTTGTTTATTTCACAGTTTAAACTTTATTGTCACGTCTAACTCTCGAGTGATACAGGTACTTGTACTTTTATTTTATGACACTATACTTCTACTCCGCACACTTCAGAGGCCAGGTTACTTTTTGCTCCACTGCTTGTTTTGCTGATTCAGGTGATTTATGCAAAATAAATCAACAATTTTGATTGTAAGTATAAGAAAGTCACAACTGGTACATTTGCTGTATTGCAACAGCAAAGGGGATAATAAGTAAATATGCAATATAAATGCAGAATCATAGAAATAGCAATAATATGTTATATCTTATTGTGCTTCTAATAGGTCTATGTTTGTATCTATATAAGGTAATACATAAGTAATTTTAATTTATGGTACTTAACGGATATTTAGCTTTGCCCTTTTACGTTTTAAGCATCAGTAAAAATAAGGGAAATAAGAAAATATTTCCTTTTTATAGTATATTTTTTAAGAATTAAAATTCTTTATTAGTCCCACAATGGGGGAATTTGTCAAATTGTCATCAGTAAGTAATAATAAAAAAAGTCAATACTAAATGTAAGGGATATAAAAATATATAAAATATGAATGGACTAAAAACTAAAGTGAAAAGTGAACGTGTTGCACAGACAGAATGAATATTGCACAGTTAAGAAAGAGTAACTTTTACTGCTGGTACTTCAAGTACATGTGGATGCTGATACTTTTGTACTTTTTAAAATCCAGGAATTACTTCTCCTTTTGTCCGTCGTTTTATTTTGTTAACCCGGAAGCAGCCGGTTTGATTCCGGCCGGCTTGACACTGGGTGGAAAAGATGGCTGCTTCGGCGGCAACGGCGAGTTGTTCCCCGGGTTTGTGTCCGAATTACGCCGTAATCTGCTCCTTCCTCGAGCGGTACGGAGCCTTGCTGGACCTGCCGGAGCTCACCTTCCCGCAGCTGGAGCGATGTCTGCAGGACACCGCCGCAGGTAGCGAGCTCCGCCTCCCGCACACTTCACCGCCGCTCGTACGATAATGGTACCGTGCTAACAGGCTAGCAGCTAGGTTAGCTAGCCGTGTGTTATTGTGTGGCTCTCTAACCTTCTCCTCCTCTGCACGGTGGCCCCACCGCGTCCCCCCGGTGCGGCTCCGCGGGGAAAACACACGCGCGGCTCGTGCGTCGATGATCCGGGGGGGGAGCCGCCGCGCGGGTCGAGGTTTTCTGTCACTTTTCAGCTTTTGAATCGGGCTCGTTTTCCCCTCAGCTGCCTTTTATCTGGAGCTCGTCACAACACAGGAGGAGGATGTGCGCGGATAACGGTGCGTGCGCGGCGGGGGGAGGAGGCGTGGAACCCCGCAACGCGACGCGGGCCGTGTCGCTGGTTGCGTGGTTTTGCGGGACGGGCGTGAAACCGCACTTTATTTACACTTAAAACATTTTTGTCGTGCAGTGGTTCGCACAGTGTGTGAAGTTACCCGCCACCGCCAGCACATCCGGTCTGTGCTTTCAAATCAAAAGATCGTGGCACCCCGTAAAACACCAGTTTATTAGTGAATAATCCACTTAATCTCTTACTTCGTATTTATAATCTCTTCAACACACTTTCCTGGTAGTTTCACACATTCTGACGTGTAAACGCCACAAATGAAGTATTTTGTGTGCGTATGAAATCAGTCGACTTCCGTTTGCGCTGCTAATTGTGTTTGACTTGACTATTTCTCTAATTAAGTTGTGTTGCTTTGCGCAGGCGTCGAGTGTCCCGCAGCAGATCGCCCCCCCCCCCCCCCCCCCCCCCCCCCCCCCCCCCCCCCCCCCCCCCCCCCCCCCCCCCCCCCCCCTCACTTTGTCATCACCTCGGTTCAGACTGAATCTGATACTGGAGTGAAACTGTTTTTTATAAATGTCAAACTGACAAAATCTGTTGTGTGGCGTGGACAGAGAAACGTGCTTTTATTGTGAAAACGCTATTGTGTTTTCCAGAGATAAATACAACTTTTAATTTAGTTGTTTTACACGCTCCTTGATCATTGATCCAAAGGTCTCTTTGAGGTAGATGAGGAAAAAACAGCAAACTTGTACTTCATCATGTGCCTTTTGTTTTGTCTCCACAAATCTGAAACGGTCTCGTTCATGATCACATCCAGATTAGACAAATCTAGATGTGATGCTTTTTGTGTTGGTTGGATTTGTTGTTGATGGGAAAACAAGCTGCAAAATGGTCTTTATCGTGTGTGTGTGGTGTGTGTGTGTGTGTGTGTGTGTGTGTGTGGGTGTGTGTGTGTGTGTGTGTGTGTGTGTGTGTGTGTGTGGTGTGTGTGTGTGTGTGTGTGTGTGTGTGTGGTGTGTGTGTGTTTTGTCTCCTTGACAAACTCGTCCACGTTGGAGTGATCTTGTGGTTTTTGAGGTGAACCTGGTAAGATGTGCTCCAGATGGGGGAAAGCTACAGAACTGTCCTATGTGAATGTTTGTGCATTTTATTTGTGTTGAATTACACAAACATCTGAAACTGTCCTCATGCTCCGCTTGATTAGACAAATCTTGGAATCATAGTTTTTGTTTTCGACCTGCTTGGATTTGTTGTTGATAAGAAAACAAGCTGCAAACTTGTCCCGATCATATTAGCGTCTTTTGCACTTTATTTAGTTTTGTATTTCACAAATCTAAACTCTGTTTCACGCTCTCCTTGATAATCTGCTGCAGATTTCACAAGTGGGGTCTTTGAGCTAGATTTGGTTCAGATGTATTCTGGATGGGAAAACATTTTTAAAAATACTTATTTTAAAATCTTCCTTACTCAAAGCTTTCTGCCGGTGTGAAGGTTCGATTCTTCATCTTCATCCAGACACGACCACTCGTTATGACGTGACTGAAAGTTCACGTTCAGGTCACCTGACCCGAGTGTGACCCAGCTCCTGAGACTCATCAGCAAGTGGAGCTAATGCACATCAGTGACTTTTATTATTTGTTTTTAATGACACAAGAGGATCAGCGAGGACGTTAACGTGCACGTTAGTCGTCCAGTTTCGTTCGGATCCTGTTTGTTTGTTGTTTTCAGAAATGATACAAGTCTTAGCGCTGATCTGGGTTTTACCTGTGACCTGGGCCTTGACTCTGTCTCATAGTGGAAACCCTTTTCACCTGTTATCCGATGGGTTTGTGATGTTTTTTACATTATTACTATTTCGGTAAATTCATCCAACTTCGCTAATGGACACAAAAAGACTCGCTGTGGTTTTAATGCTGATTAACGAAGGGATGAGCTTGTTTCAAAGGAGCAGGAAATCATCCTATACATATCTTTTTTGTTGTAATAATTTTCAGCACAACCCTGAAATCTTCCCTTTTGTGTTGTTGATCATTTGATTTGGCATCAGAGCTTCTACAAATACACACACACACACAATAATTGAGGTATTGTTTCTTCCCACAATAAGCTCATCTCCATTCGAGTCCATTCGTAAAGTTACAGAAATAAAACATCTCAACCTGCTGGTTCCTGTGTGATATGAAAATCTAGATGTCTCCGTTTGTCTGTGGAAAATTGCTCTACTGCTTTCTTATCTGGTTTTTCTGTTGTGTATATATATTGTAGTTTGTGTATGTGTGTACATATTGTGTAACTTCGGCCTGTTTCAGTTTTAAAACATAAACAAACATGAGAACGAAACTATTGAGACAGACTATAAGACAGTGGAGTTAAAACAGTCACAGCTACAGCTTCAGATGTCTGATTACGTTAGTTTCTGTTCGGATCTCAGATAGAAAATGCTCGACAGATGCCAAGTTTTATCTGAAATGGATTTTCGACACTAAACCTCTTCGTCTGTCAAATGTCTCCTCAGTCCCGAAGCTGCTGGTCGATCTTCACGTGAAGCTGCTGAGGAAGATCGGCAAGTCGGTGTCAGCAGACCGATGGGAGAAATATCTGGTCAAGGTAAAGCTCAACTTCCAATTCCTGTATATTTATTACACATATTACCATCGTTAATATGAGAAATATTGATTAGTGCAGTTTTTACTCTGGTGGGAATTTATCTGAATTCACCTTCAGGACATCGTGAGACACTCGCTCCGTCTGTCAAACACCTAAGAACAGTCTTTTTATCACGTGGTGACTATTTCTGCTCCAACTGTGAGGCTGCAATGTTCCGTTTTTGCTGAAGCTGTCAGATGTGTTAAAACAAAATTAAATTAAATCAGTTCATTTGTATAATTGGATTTTTTATTCCCTTATTTCCCCTGCAGGTGTGTCAAGAGTTCAACACAACATGGGCGTGGGAACTGGAAGAAAAGGGATACAAGGAGATGACGTTAGAGAGCAAGACAGCAATACTTAAAGTAAGAACACTGGGTTTATGTTGTTCTTCTTAAACAGAGGCGGGTTCTGGTTTATTCACTCACTACAATTATTGGTTTATTGTTTTATCGCAGCTCCAACGAGAAAAGTTTTTGGAAAGAGTTTATTAAGTGAAGTTTGGATTTTTAGTTTTGGAAAAACCAGACACCAAAAGGTTTTTCCCGTCAAGAAATATAATCCACAAAAATAAATAGTTTTTGTCCGGTACAATCTCAACCCAACGCTGCAGCAACATGTCGATTAATTGGCAACATGTTTTTTTTGTTGCACTAACATCTACTCAGGATCTTATCTTGAGGCACATTTGCCTCTTTGCTTCAAAGCTGCTCTGAATCCTCCAGCTATAGAATCAATACTGTAGTTTTTGTTTTACTCCCACAGCTCATGTATTGTTGCTTTTGACCTAAACTAAAACAATAATGACGTCATGTACATCCTGTGATAACTGTTGTTGGAGTTATTAATCATTCTGTGCGTTTCTTTTCTCTCCAGTATTTGTGTGAGTGTCAGTTTGATGAAAATGTCAAGTTCAAAACCGCCATCAACGAGGAGGACCCAGATAAAATGCGGCTGCAGCCGATCGGCCGAGACAAAGACGGTCAGATGTACTGGTTTCAGCTGGACCAGGAGGACAACGTGCGCGTTTACATTGAGGAGCAGGACGACTCGGACGGGTCCTCGTGGAAATGCATCGTCAGGTAAACAAGCAAAAGTTATTTTAATGAGAAAAATATGCTGCAGGAAACATGAAATGAAATTGAAATGCTAATGCAGCATTAGCATTATACTCTATATGAAGCAGCTACTCTGTTATTTACTGTGAACTTGTTCTCTTCTCCCTGCAGAGAACGAAACGACTTGGCCGAGGTTGTGGCTCTGCTGAAGACGCAGATCGACCCCGAGCTGTTGAGAAGGGACGAGTTAAAAAAGGAAAACAATCCCGATGGTGAAGGGGACAAAAAAGGTGAAGATTTGACTTTTAAACTGTTGTTTCTTCACTTCTCTTCTCTTTTCTTCTCTCTTTATATTCCATAGAATATAGAAGCGTCAACTCACTCACTGTGAAAGTTACGGAAAATATCAAGAGCAACTGACTCAACATTTACCTTCTTTAGATGCACCTCTGGAAAATATCCGGACTTCAGTGCATGTCTGAAAGCAGCTTCAGAGTTTCTTTACCTTGAAATTCTGACCTAAAACTTTCTCTAAAAAGATCTTCCTGAACATTTGATCTTATTATGTCCCTTTTATAATCCAGGTGAAGCTAAAAAGTCTGACAGCTCATCAGATGAAGACCACAAAGACCCCAACAAAGCTGCGTGCCCGGTTTCACCAAAGACAGAGAACAATGAGAAAGAAACGCAGAAAGAAAACTTGAAATCAGAAGCTTCTGAGGTCAAATCTCTCAATGGCATCATCGAAAGCAAAAGTGAAGCAGAACTTCTTTCAGAAAACATCGGTACAAAAGCCCAGAGCATCAAAGAAGAGCCGATGGAGGTGACGGACATTAAAACAGCGACGTGTGAACCGGCCTCTGTAACGTCATGTTTATCAGTGAAGGCAGAAAAGGGAGAGGAGGTGAAGAGGAACAGCGCTGAGGAGATTCAACAGGCCCTGAAGAACGACCAGCAGGCCAAAATCCCCCTGAAGAAAAGAGGAATGAAGTTTAGTGAAGACTTTGAGAAAACCACCGCTAACACGGTGCAAACGCAGTTTGTGTCGCAGGTCAGAGACGCTCCTAAAGAAGACTGGTCCTAAAGAAGACGCTGCTCCTAAAGAAGACGCTGGTCCTAAAGAAGACGCTGCTCCTAAAGAAGACGCTGGTCCTAAAGAAGACGCTGGTCCTAAAGAAGACGCTGGTCCCAAAGGCGACGCTGGTCCCAAAGGCGACGCTGCTCCTAAAGAAGACGCTGGTCCTAAAGGCGACGCTGCTCCCAAAGGCGACGCTGCTCCTAAAGGCGACGCTCCTCCTAAAGAAGACGCTGGTCCTAAAGAAGACGCTGGTCCTAAAGGTGACGCTGCTCCCAAAGGCGACGCTGCTCCTAAAGGCGACGCTCCTCCTAAAGGCGACACTCCTCCTAAAGGCGATGCTGGTCCTAAAGAAGACGCTGGTCCTAAAGGTGACGCTGCTCCCAAAGGCGACGCTGCTCCCAAAGGCGACACTGCTCCCAAAGGCGACGCTGCTCCCAAAGGCGACACTGCTCCCAAAGGCGACGCTGGTCCCAAAGGCGACGCTCTTCCTAAAGGCGACGCTCTTCCTAAAGGCGACGCTGCTCCCAAAGGCGACGCTGCTCCCAAAGGCGAAGCTGGTCTTAAAGGCGACGCTGCTCCCAAAGGCGAAGCTGGTCTTAAAGGCGACGCTGCTCCTAAAGGCGACGCTGCTCCTAAAGGCGACGCTGCTCCTAAAGGCGACACTGGTCTTAAAGGCGACGCTGCTCCAAAGGCGACGCTGCTCCTAAAGGCGACACTGGTCTTAAAGGCGACGCTGCTCCTAAAGGCGACGCTGCTCCTGAACAGACAAAGAAAACACCGATTGTAAATGAGCACGTTAACGGTGAAATTAAACCCGAGTTGGAGAAGGAACTCCAGAGTCTGAGCGAGACGCTAAAAGATGTCGCTGCCGCCAACAAAGAACAGACGACTGAACCTTCTGTGGTTAAATCTGTAGAAGCGAGAGAAAATGACTCGAAGTCCACAGAGAAGGAGGCGAAGGATAAAAAAGATGAAGCCGGCAGTGCAAAGGTTACGGAGGAGGTCGCATCGCACCAGGAGAACTCGGATAAGAAAAATCTAGAAAAGGAAAACGACGCAGCAACGGAAAAGAAAGAAGCACACGAGTCGCCTCCTCCACCAAAAGGAGAATCACCACCTCTACCTAAAGATGGAAGTAATGCACCGGAGGAGTCGTCTAATCACGAAGACTGTGAGAAAACGAAAGAGAGCCCGGCCGATACAGAAGAGTCTTCTGCTGCATCATTAAAGGAAACTGATAAAACATTAACAACCGCTGAGTCAGAGAAACTAAATTTAAATCATGAAGCCACGTCCAAAGACCCAGAATCAAAAGATTCACAGGAGAAACCAGCCTGTGCAGATGCATCAGAGTCGAGTCAGACTAAAGAAACAGACGAAACAGAGACATCAAACAGAACAGAAAACATGAAGCGAACCGTGAGTGATAAAGAATCCGAAACATCTGAGACTAACACAGAGAAATCAGACAAATTGGCAACAAAAGCGACGCCAGGAGTCATTAAAACAACAGAGACGCAGGCTGCCGGCAAAGATCCTCCAAAGGAACCTGAGGATTCTGAAAACACAGAGTCACAGTCCATCATTAAAAAGACAGAAACGGTAAAAGACGGTAACGACGCAGAGGATCAGGAAATCACACAAACTTCTACTGTCATTAAAAAGGTGGATAAGGAAACAGTCAGTGAGAAATCAGAGGAAACACCCGACGTCAAGGAGAGCGCAGAGTCTTCTGTTATCAAAACGGTTGAAAAATCAGAATCATGCAAACTGGCCGAGAAGCAGCCGAGTGTAACGGTCGCTGAGACGACGCCAGAGGAAAACAGTGCAGCCTCGGAAAAGCTCGACAAGACAGAGAAGCCGGAGGACACAAAGAAAACTGTCAACTGTGAAGACAATATGATCCATGATGTCACCAAGATAAGCGACTCCACGTCAGAGCCCATGGAGGTCGAGGCAGCGGCCGTTAAACAGGATCTGACAAATCCACGAGAAGATGACGAGACGAAGACGAACTCTGTTGAACATGAAACGAAAGAGGAAACGTCTGAAGGAAAAGATAAACCATCAAGTCCTGTCGAGAAAACTGACGTCGCTGGAGAAACGGATAAAAAGCCCAACAAAGAAGAGGAGAAGGAGCCTGAAGAACCGTCGAAGCCAATGGAGACAGAGCAGCCGTCGTCAGAAACTAAAACGGATTCTGACAAGGGAAGTGAAAAAGACGCAGACAGTGAAAAGCTCACAAACGACCCTGAGAAAATCCTCAGTCAAGAGAAAGAAAGTAAAGAGGATTCTACGATAGATAAAACCTCAGAAACCGATAAAGCAAAGGAGACGAAACTGGCGCATAAAGAAAGCGAAAAATCAACCAAATGGAGAATTCTGAAAGCAAAGAAGCTGAGGCCGAATCCTCGACTGGAACTGAAAAGCCGGCTCATCCGAGCAAAGAACCGCCAACCGATAAACCCGAAGACGAGGAAAGCAAAAGCGAAGAGGAGGATTCAAACACTAAAAAAGAGGTGGCGAACGGCAGCGAGGCTCCGGCTGGCGTTCGGGAGGCAGCTATTCGCCGAAAACGCAAGCGCCCGGCCCACCGACGGAAAGTTGTGGTGAAGAGAGTGGAGAGGCAAGGGGACTCGGAGTCCGACACCAACACGGGGAGATCTCTGCGAAGGTCGCCGAGGATCTCCAGGCCGACGCCGAAGGTGGTGGAGATCCACGACAGGAAGTTGGAGAAATCGCAGGCGACTCCGCCAACAGAGAAAGAAGAGGACGACAAGGCAGAGAAAGAGAAGGACGAGGAAGAGGAGGAAGAGGAAGATGCGGTGAAGGTCGTCCAGAGGAAACCGAGAGAGAAAAAGGTGGATCAGGAGGGTCAGCCCAAACCAAAGGTAAGACTTCCACCAGGTGGCGATATTTACCACAACCAATATGGGTGGGGCTGATACGATAAAGGCATTAAAACATTCCAGATACTAAAAAGATATTGTTATTAAACCTTTATGACAAAGAAATGTAATTGAGGTCTGAAATTTTTCAGTTTAACCCAACATTTCATTATAAATAACTAAAATACAAACGCAACAAGATATATAGAACTTGATTTAAGAATATAAAAGTACAAATGCATGTTGTCTGCATTGTTTATTCTGCAAAATAAAAGTTTTCACATTCGCAAACATAAACACAGATACCAGCAGGTCTGAGGATTTAATTTTCACTTCATTCTTGTCTCGTGATTCACTGAGACGATTTCTTATGTGTTTGTTGTGAAGGGGAGAAAGAGACGGAAGGTTTGCTGGTCGAACACTCGAACGCGCCGCAAAAAGAAAACCTCTGAAGACGAGGAGGACAACAGCGAAGAGGCATCCAGCGAGGAGGACAGCGGGGATGTGGACGACAGCGACGAAGACTACAAGGTGGAGCGGAGCAAAAGGAGGCGGAACCGAAACCGAGAGAGACGGAGCTCGGCCTCCTCCACGTCCTCGGACGACGACCTACCTCCGAACGACGACCCCTGCAAACACTGTGGTCTTCCAAATCAACCCGAGCTGGTTGGTACCCACAGGATAAAAAGCTAATAACCTTGTAATAACCTAAGATCTACTACTAACATCTGTTCACATCTGCTTTGTAGATCTTGCTGTGTGACTCGTGCGACAGCGGCTACCACACAGCGTGTCTCAGGCCTCCGCTCATGATCATCCCCGACGGAGAATGGTTCTGTTCTCCCTGTCAACATGTACGCACCAGTCTCAGCTCTGAACTCAGCTAATAGAGAATGAATGAAATGGAAACATGGCTTTAATGTTGTAATCTCCATCCCCCTCTGTAGAAGCTGCTCTGTGAAAAGCTAGAGGAACAGCTTCAAAACCTCGACGCCTCTTTGAAGAAGAAGGAACGAGCGGAGAGACGGTGAGACATAGTTTTTATCCGTTGATCAAAACTTAGTTCACAAGGACCGTTTCCTTTTTTCTTTTCCTGTGTTTTCTCAAAACATAAAATGTTTAGTTCTTGTTTGTCGAGTCTTAAATGTCAACTTAAAGGTAAATTGTAAAGCAAAGCGTCTGATCTACTGTTTTATGTCATAATTTGTGCTGTTGTCGATCAGGATTTCTTAATATTCTATTCTTCTGATTTCTTTGTCCACTTTCTGGAGATTTGACCTCTAATCACACCTTTTACTTTGAAATTGCAGCTCCTTCACATTAAAAGGCTTTAAAACGTACAAAGCACAAAGTACAAAGAAATATTCTAATTATTTTAAAAGCAGATGCTAAAAAGTTTGAGTTCTGGTTAGAATATCTTTATCATGCTTGCTATTCAGATTCCAATGAATCACTCGTGTGTGTTGTCTCCCTCAGGAAAGAGCGTCTTATTTACGTTGGAATCAGTGTTGAAAACATCATCACACCCTCAGTAAGTACAGTGTTTGTTCAGTCAAATATTTCACCTGTGGATGTTTGAATCATTAAAAACACACACTGGCTCTCACAGGTGGAGGCGGAGGAGGAGAAGCCGGAGATCGTGATCAAAGAGAAGAAAGAAGTGAAGAGGAGTAAGAGCTGGGGTCGGAGGTCAACGAGGACAAAGAAAAATATCAGCTACAGGTTTGTGCTCTTACATCAGACGTTAATAGTTTTATTTTCATTTTAACGTTCGGTGGATCTTTTGAACAAGACTTTATTGTTTCATGTGGAGAGTCACGTTACAGCAGAACAAAGAGACTAAATATGTGTTTTATCTTCAAACACTGAGACGTTCAGGAGAAAGTATTTGATCCATAACACTGACACATGAGTTCCTCCTGCAGGGGGAGTCTGTGTGCTGTCTGCTATCTGATCTAATGAATCTTGTGATTATTAATCGTGAGTTTTACTTTTCACTTGGAGTAAATCAGCTGTTGCAGTTAAGTGTATTTCTCAGGTTTTTAATAGTTAGTTTTAATTTCCCTTTGCAGAAGGAAGCTGTTGTTGGGTAGAGAAACAATGTGATTGATCGCTCATCTACTGTGATTCTTGTCTGATGTTCATTTTGCAGATTTGATGAATTCGACGAGGCGATCGAGGAGGCAATCGAGGAAGACATCAAAGAAGCCGAGGGTGGAGGTAGGACGACTTTAAGAAAATGATTTAAATCTACAAAGGGACTCAGTCGAGCTTATTCCTCCACCAAGGCCCAAAACCACATTTAAATTCACTTGATCCAGATTTTTATTTGGATCTGCACCCAACACTCATAGATCTCAGTCCGCTTAAACATGTTTTTCATCAAGATCCATGAATTATTCTCTGAGAAATCAGAGAAAATGTCAAATAACGTCCTGTCTCACAATGTATAGAGAATTTAATTGGTTATTTTTCGTAATCCTGCTAAGTTACAAAGAAATTCTGACAAAAACACAACATCCTTGCTGAGGTTCTTAGTTGAGTGAGTGTAACATGTACTGATGTTTGATTTCTGATCCAACCTGTGGCTTTTGCTGCTTGTTAAGGTGTTGATGACGGGTGTCGGTTGTCTGCAGGAGCTGGTCGAGGTAAAGACATGGCCAAACATCACAGGAGGCCACAGAGGAAAGGACATGTCCGTCATCCTTCAAGCGGATGAGGAGAACAAGGAGAACGGCCGCCCACCACCAATCAGCTCCGCTCAGCGCAAGAGAAAGCGCCGGCGACTCAATGACCTGGACAGCGACAGCACCGTGGACGAGGAGGAAAGCGAGGAAGAGTTTCGCATAAGTGAAAGGTATGAACGTACACATCTGTGCTCACAGTACAGTTTGACTCTCAAAGATGTTTGTCTCCTTTCTAAACATGTTTGTTTTTCCGCGGCTGGATGCAGCTCAGAAGAAGAATTTGTCGTATCGGAGAACGAGTCGGATGCAGAAAATGACTCCAACAACAGCGACTTTGGCAGCAACGGCAGCGGCAGGCGTCACACTTCCTCACGGAAGAGGAAGCCACCGAAACGACGACGGAGCTCCCGAAAGCGGCGGAGACCGAAAGGGTACTCAGACGATGAAGAGGAGGAGACGGATGAGGACGAGGACGATGAAATGGGTAGATGGTTTTTATTTTATATTAGTCTGGACGTCTGTTTTTCCAGTGTTTCTATCTGGAGAGGGACTGTCTCTGCACATTTGTCTCTTATTCTTATTGCTTTGTGTGTGTTTGTCCAGCGACTGAAGGCTCCAGCGAGTTCAGCGACAGTGATCTTGATATGAGCCGACGGCGGTCTCGGCGGAGTCAGAAGAAGCAGGTGAACTACTGTGAGACATCGGAGTCTGACGGATCTCGGGCCGAAAACAAACGGGTGACAAAAAAACCCGGACCTCCCCGGGACAGTTCAGAGAGTGAAGGTCAGTCCGAGACACGCAGGACACTTTTAGAACCACGCTATATTCCAGAATAAGTGATTTTAAAGGTTTTCCTTGCTTTCTGTTTCTAGCTAGTTCCTCCAGAGACTCTGAAGAGGAGCCGAGTGAGAGGAGGGTGAAGAGGAGGGCCGACTCCTCGGAGGAAGACTCACGGCAGCGTCACAGACGTCTTGCACTGAAACGCAGGAGAGCATCTGAAGACGACTCGTCGGACGACTCATCAGACGACTCATCGGAGGAGGATCGTCCCGTCCGCAAACGGGTGAACCGCATCGATTCGGACGATGACGACGAGGAGGAAGAGGAGGAGAAACCAAAGGAGAAGAAACCTGAGGAGGAGAAGAAACCTGAGGAGGAATCAAAGGGAACAAATCCATCGGACTGCAACGCGGTGGAGCTGCCACCCACCAACGGACAGAGCCCGGTAAAGAACGTCGAGGGCGTCATAAGCCGACCCGCTGCTCCAGGCACCGTCCCACAAACAGGAGCCGCCCAAAACCATCAGCGCAGCGCCGGCCACTGCCATCGCACCGAACGGCGTGGCTGGCCAGGAGATGGCAGCGCAGGAGGATGACGAAGACGACCTGTTAGGAGTCACAGACCTAGTGGACTACGTCTGCAATAACGAACAATTGTAAAAAAAAAAAAGAAAGAAAATGGTGTACTGTTTCATTTTTTTGTGGTATTGTATTTTTATATTGCTTAACTTTATTATTCCCTCCCCACCAACACGTCCTCGTCCTTTTTACTCGTGTCACGTGGAGCTTGACTCTCAGAAACCTCCGCCGCAGTAAGAACTGGATCTTTGTCGCCAGTCTGTCCCTGTGGGATTGTTCAATAACCAGTAAGGGCACCGACTCAAGTCTCATTCACATGGTAACAATCATCTTACCTGCAGACCACCCACATCATCCAGCTCCACTGCCAAACTACTTCTTCTAAAACTGTCACTCGTCATTTCTCCCGTCACATCGTCCTGTTTTCTGTTTTTTAACCCCACGTCCAAGACTTCGACAAATTCAGCTCCATGACCCAACGACGCGCCGGGAGAACTGGCACTGAAACTGTTTGTGTTGAAGATTTGTCGTTTTTTTTCTGAACGACTGGGACTTAACATTTTCTTGGAGTGAAGCAGAAAATCATTCCGTGAATTATACGAAGTTCTTGGAATCAAACATGAATTATGGTTTTTAAAATTTTACCTTTTCAAGGCTCAACTTTTTAAACAATGTGCTTATCGGCTCAACGGCCCCGTTGAGACGAGAAGATCGATACCACGCTCATGTCCGTCAGTTTAATATGAGGCTAGCAGCTGTTAGCTTAGCACAAAGACTCTTTTAATGCGGTACAGAGAAGGTACTTTCCCACTGGTCGGACCAGAGAGAGAACCATGCTATGCTAACAGAAGCTAGTTGATGGTTACTAAAGCCACAGAGTGCTGCACTGGGTCTGAGCCAATGATGTTGTTAAAATAGTTTGTCTGGACAGATGCAAACCAGACGTGAATATGAGATTAAACGTTAAAGTTTCAGATTTAAAGCAACACTATGTGACTTTTACTGAGCAACAGCGCCCTCTGCAGGTTCACGTGGTGACTGATTCTGTTTGGCTCCGTGTTCGAGCGATAAAGTGGTTTTCAAGTCCATTGTAAGTTAAGCTAAGATCTGACTGCGTATCTAAATAATGTGAAACACAACCGATCGGTGGGTATTACCCACGATCCCCTGCTTCCCGAACCTGTTCCGTGAATACAGGTGATAATCTGACCGAGCATGTGTCTGTTCCCCCGTCAGTTGCTATTTGTGGTCTGCTGAGCAAACACCATTTTGACTTTCACGTGTGGTCTGTGTCCTCGGCTCATTTGACGAGCGAACGCAGCAGTTACACATCCAAACACTTTCATTAACAAAGGCTTTGGACGGGGGGGGGGGGGGGGGGGGGGTCGTTTGATTGAGTGTGAGACTGAATTCATGATGTTGGCAGAATGGGAAGAAGATTTTAGTCTCTCCAGCCTCCATCTAAAATAGATGTGTTGCTTATTGGAAGGGAATCGTTACCAAGTGAAACCAGAAACAAAACTAAAGAGCATCAGCCTCAACTTGTCTCTTTTAACTTTTTAATATTCTCTTCTTAGGCTTTTAATAATGATTTTAACTAGAAACAAAGTAAATGAAGTAATTCCCCATCATGTGTCTCTGAACGTAAACTATTCAGCCTCCGGTTGATTTTTATTTCTTAAGCTGCTTGAACTGTTCAGATGTTAAGACTGAAAAATACTGTATAATAGCTCTATGAGACGTATTTCAGGAAGATTTGCTCATCGCGATTTTACAGTTGAACATTTGATTCTGTTTTTTTTTTAAACTAAGTTGTAATATCTCTAAACCTCAGTGATGATCATGTTTAATAATGTTTGTGAATTCCTCACAAAAAAAAAACCAAAGTGTCAAAACGGAAATTGGCATCAAATCGTTTTTCTTTTTTTTTTTCTTTTTTTTTTTTTACGTCTGCAGTTTTGTTACAGATTCATGAGATGAGCTGTGACGTGTAGATTAACGGACGTCGGGGGTGTTGTGACGTGACTGTTGCTTCGTATTTAACTCGCGGATACAAGAGTGGTATCAATTTTCTCATCTTATATCTCCTACTGAAAGTAAAAGTCCCCAAAATGTCACTGTTTATTCATCTTGGATCATCGTGTCGTCTGGAATCGCTGATACTCAAATATGTGTGTGTGTGGAAGACAAACACATTACTCCCGTATTTTTCCAAGAGTTATAACGTATATATGTTCAGCCACGTGGGTGTGAATGTGTATATGAGACCAACCCGTTGACCAGCCTTCACTTCTCAGCTCCCTCATGTTTGTTGAATGTTAGAGTAGCTTTTGTATATTGTTAATCATATATAATTATTTTTAACTACGTGCGCTGACGTCAGTGTTGAGCTCCCGGTTTGTTTGCGTAAAAAAACAAAATCAGACTCTCTCTCATCCCTCCGGAGATCTAGTCTAGTTTCCTCTTATAACATCCATGTTAACCTTTGTGATTATTATTTTTTTTTTTTATAACAATGATGTATTTTTTTTTTTGTATATCTTAACATTTATATGTTGTCGTCTCCGTCTGAAATGTAAAGTGTCTTATTTCCGTTGTACATTGTCCATAGAAGGTTCAGAAACCTGCAGACGGTTGGTTTTCATGAACTACAGATAACACTCAGCTCCACAACACTCTTACTTTCATTTTTCAGTTTCACCCCCCCCCTCTGGATCTTCCTATGTACAAAATATGTTTCTATCCAAATCCTCTATTTTCATAATCTTTGAGTTGTCGTGTGGTTCAGGTTTGCGGTGACCGGCCAAACCTCAACCCTCCAAGATTGTGAAAAATTAAAAAAACGCGTTAGTGGAATAGTTAGTTATTTTGAAGCCTTGGGACAGAAAAGAGAAACACGCCAATGATTCACTGACCTCTGCTGGAACCAGTCTGTGTGTATATCTGTAGTTTCTTGCTGTAATATATTTAGAGGGATCTTTTTAAAAACCATGGGGGGGATAAAATGTATATCGGGCAATTCTATTGGGATTGCATGAGTTTCTAATAGTTTTCTTTTGTAGGGAGATAATATTGGCACAACAATGTTTTTTTGTTTTTTGTAACAAAACCAGAAAACTTTGGCATGTTTTAAAGATGTCCGTCACCCCCCCCCCCGACCGTGTTGCGTTAGCGCTGAAGGACTCGTGAAGTAGACGACACGTAGCGAAGCATGCGCTGAACTAAAAGGAATGTTCCAGACGCTCGGGGAAACTTATCGTAGAAGATAAATCGAGGACATCGGAATCTGATCCAAGAGAGGAAATGTAAAATATTTTGTAAATTAGTCTCAGCATGGTCTTCAGAGGATGAACCACTCTATTTATCACAGCGTTTTTGATACCGGCCTCAACGGGACTTCCAAGACGAAACAGTGCTTCTATACGCGATATTTAGCTCTTTAGATTTTAGTGGGACAGAATATAGCAACTCTACAGATGTGATGGAGGTGTGTGTCCTGGTGGGGGCGGAGTCAGAGACCTCTGTAAGTTTAACCCTGTTTCTAAGCAGAATGTATTCACACGTATCTGGAGGTTATGAAATAACCGGTAGCACAGGAACGGGAAGAGCGGAGTGAAATTTAAAGGCTGCGACGGGGTTGAGGGAGGAAGTCGGTGCCAATGACGAGAAGTGTTAACAGAGTTTTCCTATTTACCTCATGATGAGTGTGGGAGGAGAGACGCCCTGTCCACTGTGTACAGACCCGAGTCGACTGGTCGTTGGTGTTTTGTCTGATCATTTTGTTAACTTTACCGTTATTTCTTATGAATCTGATCTTGTACATTTGTCATAATAAAACGGGTTTGAAGCCTCACGTCATTCTCTGGTCTGACTCGCAAAAGAAAATTATTTTTCGTAATTTAAGTTCTATATATTTGGTCGTATTTGTGTTTTTATTTTTATTTATAATTATAAAGTTCACGGTTAAACTGTAAAATATCAAACCTCAGGGACATTTCTTAGTCGTAAGCATTTGATAACATAGGATTAATATTTTTCTTATGCACAGATCGGCCAATATTAAATATCGATATCGGTCGGACTCTTGGAAAATAAGATGAGTTAAAAAGTAATAAGTAAACATGATATAAAATAAGGAAAAATAAACAGCTACAATGTATAGAGTATACAATATAAAAATGATTGCACCATTGCATTTATGTTGAAGGGATACATTTATATACAATGGTTTGATTAAATTCTGTATTATTTTCTGTTCATCTATGACGTTAACGTGACAGTTAAAATATTATATATTATAAAGAATAATGAAGGAATGGTGATGTTGAAACTATGATATAAAATACTCAGTAACAAAGCTATGTGTTCTTCTATTTATATATTTTATACAGGGTCTGAGATGTTTCCCATTGAAATGAATGGGTAAAAGTTCTCAGACTTTTCTATATGTATATAAAATATTGATCATATCTAAGGACTGATTGAGTTATGAGATTATCAATCAGTTACAGTTACATCATCGTTTCAAAGAGATTTTGGATGTTTGGAGTTAGAATAGAAAATAAGAGCAGAGCGTCACCATGTGAGGAAATGAGTTTCTCATTGAAATGACATCAGGTTTTTAAAGTTTAATAATAATTCAGCCTTATATTCATGATATGTGAACAACTTCCTGCCTCGTCCGTGTTAATCAGCAGAACTAATGTAGTTTGAGTATTTCTGCTGAGTCAGCGTGTGATACGGGGGGTCAAAGGTCACGTTGTGTAACCGATTGTGTGAAGGTCAAAGTAGCAGCTGCTCCAGAGGAACACGTTTTATGAGCCCTTTCTCTTCTGGGATTATTCAAAGTGATTCTTAAGTACGTACGGTTTCCTGTAAAAATCAAAATGTTGCTAAGTTGTAAATCAAACAGTATAAACACAAGTTTAATAGAAAGGGAAGTTTTAATTAAAAATATTGATATATTTAAAATATCAGATATTAGAAAGCATTTAAATTACAACACTATACAAAGCCTGCGATCGAGCAATATTAAATATTATACATTTTCTAACATGTTCTACATTTTGCTGACAGAGTTTGGGTCAGAAATATGAGAGAAAATTACGTTTATTCACATTTTTTTTTAAATAATCATCAAGTCTTACTCCCAGAAACTTAATTTATCATGAACATCCAGACTGTCGAGGTATTTAAAGATGTAAATGATCCTTCACAGAGAAACAGAAGAGTCGAGACCAAAGAATAAATCCAGTGGGACAAAGAAAAAGAATTCACACAAACAATATATCATGAAAATAAATCGTATTAATTGAACTCATGCAGATATCACACCAGGTTCCCTTCTATCCCTTCATCAGTAGAAAGAATGTAAATGTCAAACATGATTTTTGCAGGAAAACAAAGATTCAACAGTAAAAGTTTTTGGTCTTTTAAACTTAAGACGGAAAACTAACAGTGTCCTCACAGTGAAAAACAGTTTTCTTAAAATTCTTGAAACACGAACGGTGCAGTTTGTGTAGAACGTCAACGATTGTGCGACAAAATGAACCCAAATCAAACTAAACACAAACCGAACCATTCAACCCTTTGTGCTCTGTCACTCATTCATTACATGATAACGTGCAGTCAAGCTGTTTAAATTATGATATTAGTTTTTAAACATCGGCTTCTTTGGCTCGTGTGTGTTTCTACTGTGTATTTTACAGGAATGTCGCATGACCTGCTGACACTTAGAAAACGTCTTCTGTCTGAACTTTACGCTAATAATAACTCCAGAGACTTGACACCCCCCCCCCCCCCCCCCCCCCCCCGTCCTCCTATAGGATGTTGACGTGAAACATAATCAACCACGTGAACATGTTTCCTGTGATGCTGTAAATCGACTGGAGAGGAAATTATCTAATTTATCACAATCACCTCAGGGGTCATGAAAAGAAACCAGAACAATTATGGCAAAAATATGATTCTTTGTCATCTATATGCTTCGCGACCCCCAGGGGGCCCCGGCCCGTAGTTTGGGAACCGCCCACATCCTCAAGTCTGTCGCGAGAATTATAAAATCTATTTAAAGTCGAACTGAAGCTTTAGTAAAAAATCTGAAGTTATAACCCTAGTGTGAACGTTTGAAGTTAGTGTCAGAACTTTTAATTTAACTGGTTTGAAATCAGTTTGTGCTGCTGTCGTTCACGACACAAGGAAAAAATAAACTTTCCAGACTCTGACATCGCAGCTACTGGGTTTTCTGTTTCCGAGCAGCAGGGACGTCGACGGTGGTTTTTCCAGAGAGGAAGGGAATAACCTTCTCGAACAGCAGGACGCAGCTCGCCACACCTGGAACCACACGAGGAGAAAAACACCGTAAATAAAGACGGACGACATGACAGCTGTGTCCCTATCGCCCCCTAGTGGCTGGCTGCAGTATAGGTCATAAACCCTCCCTCCTCCATGTTAGTGTGTGAGACACACGGGCCAAATAAACAAAACTTTAAATCTAAAAATGCGAAATACACATTAAATACACTTTTCTTCAAAGATTAACTAACCCTAACCCTACTTTTATATTTTTACATTCGATCAGAAACCACTTAAACTAAAACCACGTACATCTCTTTAATGTAGAACCGACTTTTGTGCTTCTAGAAAAGTTGATTTAATAGTATTTAATTCTTTGTATTTCTCCTCTCAGCTCCTGAATGTGTTTTACTGTCATTTAATCGGAACTGTGAGGCTGTTTATTTCATTATTCTAACGAACCATCAGAGCTGGATTCTGTTCAGTATCTGTATTTGTGAGAGTTACAGGATGTTTTTAATGAAGATGATGAGTTGTTGCTTCTCCATTTCAACAAGTCCCGAGTGTGGGACGGAGACAGGATGTGTGACGTCGACCTCTTACCCAGCATCGGCCCCAGCCAGTAGATGAAGCAGTACTCCAGGTACGTGTATCCGCTGCAGGGGAACTGGATGGAAAAGGCCAGGACGGGGTTAAAAACTGCTCCTGAAATAGTGCCACCTGCAGGGAGGGAGGAAAACAGCAGAGGGTCACGACTGAAACACCAAAGAGAAAATCTATCTGACGGATTCTCTGACAAAGATACGATAATTCGGTTGGTGGACGACGTGACAGCTCCACAAAAATGAAGCCAAATCGTCTTTATCGCCCCCTGGTGGCGGGTTGCAGTAGACATTATAAACCCTGCCTCCTCCTTGTCAGCAGATGGGACATGGACCAAACTAAAAAAGTCAAATTACACACTAACTATTCTCAAAGATGGTTTATGTCATTTTAAATAACACTGCGCAAACTTTTCTGAAAAGTTTGTTTGAAATATTTAATGCTATAAAAACAGGGTGAAACATCATGATTGACAGCTGAGACTGACTCCTGATTGGTCGAGTGCGTGTGGCGGCTGAATGTTACACTTTTTGTAAATACTCAAATAAATCTACATGTCACAACTTTTACTCAAAATTTAAGCAGTTGTTGATGTTGAGTTGAGCTGGAATCAACTGACAACACTTTTAATAATCAGTGAAAATTATTTGAGATGGGTTTTCTGCAAAAACTGCTCAAATTTATGAATAAAAAAAGGAAATATATTATGATATAATATAATATTTGTTTGTTTACTAAACCTCTTTGATGGCAAATTCAATATATTGAAGTTTGAGACAAAGTCTTTTCTCACATTTTACAGTAAATTAGGAAGTTAAATAGATATTGTCAGTGTTGCAGCTCTTGTTGTGAAGTATTTATATTTTGTCTTATTTTATTTTGTACATGATGTTCTGTTTAATCTGTGCAGTTGTTGTTGAGTAGTTGGAACAGCCTGTATAATATAAAGTATATATAAAATCTCTTATAATAATAAAACTTCTCTTTAATGACCCACCTGCATAAACCAGAACCGTGATGACCGCAGCGAAGCAGTGGACCCGGAGTTTCTCCGGAACTCGGTGCACATGTGCGGCCACAGCCTGAACCATGAAGGCGCAGACCAGCTCCACGGCCGCGGCCTCCAGCACCGTCCCGCCGAGGGGGTCGAAGCACCGGTAGCCGAACTTCTGGTGCCGGAGGTGGAGGTCGGACAGACCCAGGGACCACACGGCGGCGGCGAAGTGCTGCGCGGCCACGGCGGCTCCGAACTGGCAGAGTATGAGCACCGTGGCCGCCTTCCCGGAGCTGCCTCCCCGGCAGAAGCCCTCCAGAACCCCGCTGGGGTTGCAGGCGGCGCCGCGGAAAGTTAGGAGGTGAATGACGGTCATGGTGTAGGTGATGGTGAGGCCGACCGGCAGCTCCAGGCGGCCGGACTCCCCCAGCAGCTTCAGCTCGTGGCAGCAGCCGCAGAGCTGGAAGGTGGACGCCGCCTCCAGCAGGTAAACCCGGGAAGCTCCGGGGAGGAGAGCCGCAGTCCGCCGGGTCAACTCGCTGAGGAGCACCGCGACCCCCAGCACCGCCAGGGACACCCACAAGTCGGTCATTGCTCCGCGGTTCGACCTGCAGCCGCTGCCGAGCCGAGCTCCTCCTGACGCGGGTAAGTTTACTTCTGTGCTCCGCCGCTGCCCCCGGGGCCAGAGCGTCCAGCTGCACGCCGTGCAACAGGAAACAAGGCGGAGCAGCCTTCAGAATAAAAGCAGGGCAGGTTATTTAATTGTATTTCAAACTAAATGAAAAGGTTCACAGCTAAAAACATGATTTAAAAAATCTGTTGCTTTATTTGCTTTGTACCAATTTTCTTGTGGAAATTAAACGTGTGGACCAAAATAAACAGAATGAATGAAAATCTCCTTCAAAGCTCGTGTGTCTCTGACAGATCCCCAAAAGTGAAGCCAAAGGATCTTGATTGCCCCCTGGTGGCTGGCTGAAATATAGGTAATAAACCCAGCCTCCCCCATGTTTGCAGATTGGATGTGGACCACACTAAAATGTCACGTACACATCAAAATACTTAATCCGTCTTTGTGAGTTACTTTTGATCACGCTCTATCTTCAAGCGCTATTTTTTACGCTAAGATTCTTGCGTCAAATGACGTCTTTGCTGCTTGATGGCGGAGTTCGTATCTGGGTTATTTTGACTTCATTTCCGTGTAGTGGAAGGAAGTGGTCGTCCATCTCAATCAAACAGTCTCTAACTTTTACACTTTTGTTGGTCTGTGGATATTTTCCCCTTTAGCCAAAGACAGTTTATATGTTTAATACAATTAACCATCTCCTCACTGTATATTTCATTTGATTAAGGTGATATCAATAAAGAAAATCAGCAAAACTGCCTCAAAACGCCGAATATCCCTTCAGCAATGATTCTCGAGGCTTGGGAACATCTTGGTGTTTTATTTTGGAAGACGTAACAGGAAGTGGAGGTGTTTATTCTGAAAGGCTTGACTGAGCTCGTAGATCATAACTTGACTGACTGGATGTCAGATGCTGCAGTTTAACAAGTATTCAAAACAAAACGTTGAACAGGATGAAGTCGTAGCTGTTGTTATAATATTTTATTCTAAGTAAATAATGATTAAACTATAACTTTTACATCTTATCTTTATCTTTATCTTGGGTCCGGACTCTGCATGTGATCACATCAGGCTGAACAGTCACGTGTTGACAGACACAGCTGTGAGGGGACAACAAACCTCAACTGACAAATGAGACAGACACACACATGAGACAGACACACACATGAGACAGACACACACACATGAGACACACACACATGAGACAAACACACACATTTTTGTGTCTGTGAACCTCAACATGTTTTTCAGTCACAAAGCTTTAAGTTTTACTTTGAGCTTTTAGTCTGCAGCTTTATTTGCTTTATGTAGGTCGTATAGAAAAAAAAAGGTTACATCACTAATCTGATGTTGGTATAAAGACTTGGTTTAATTTTAATCCTCTGATGTTTAGATTAAATCATGATAAACTATGTCAGCTGCAACATGCAACTTCACCACTAGATGTCACTATTTCTACACACGGAACCTTTAATATGTTGCTTACTTGTATGTTTTGTCTATATATGTTTACACGGGGGATCAGAGAGAAACCGTATTTCAATCACGTCTATGTCCTTTACATATGGTCAAATTGACAATAAAGTTGACTTTGACATCAAAGTGAAAAATTTATAATTTAGTCATACAGGCAATGTTACGCTAACAAAAAGGGGTTTATGGTCCAGTGGAGGAAGACGAAGACTAAAGAGCCCGGGAGAAGATGCGGAGGAAGATGAGGAGGTCTAGAAGACGAGGTGATGGAACCAGTTAACATCTGGAAGGTGTAGGTTTGGTTTGTGGTGTTTTCAGTTTTCTCAGTGTGTGTTTACTCTGGTTTTCCTCCTCCGGTTTCCTCCCACAGTCCCAAACACATGCAGGTGAACTGGAGACTGTAAATTCCTCACATCGATGTGACTGAGTGGGAACGATGAAGAGTCCACATGAGCCGGACTAGACCACGTTCACACGGCGGCCATGTTCCTATAAGTCACCAGTTTGATGATCCAGGTTCAAACGTCATATAAACACTGGCCAACTGTTTTTATTTCACTGAAACTGAAGACACGATGAGGAATAAAACCTGGAGGGACACAGGGTTGAACGACATATTTGATGGCTCATTAGCCAACAGCTAACATTAGCATTCAACTAAATAATTTAAATAAATATAAGTAAAATTTATAAAAAATCTTAAACACAAAATATATCAGACAGATTTAAGCAAATAACAATTCATTTGACTAATTATCTCTAGGGTTAGGTTTCGAAATATACAAAATTGGGCCTTTATATTTAAATACTTTATATTTACTTCAGGAGCGGGTCCTCTCTACGGAGGCAGCCATGTTTTTCTACAGTAGCCAAAACTGGACAAACTAAACCTTTTGAGTTTTTATGACACCTGAAGGTTCTCTGTCATGTTTGGAAGCGGAGGTGAGGGGTGTTCAGCTGCCACATGACACCTCACCACTAGATGTCACTAAATCGTACACTCTGAACCTTTAAGAGAGTTGAACTTGAGTCAAAGTGCAGTTTATAACAGGTGCGTGTTTATCATGAAACCATATATATTATTATAGTCTTTATGTATATATATATATGTATATATACATATATAGTATATTTTCCGTGTTTTACTTTCCACCTGGACTCACCTGGTGATAATATCCTGATTTCACTGAAACCTTCCAAAATAAAGCTATTTTCTTCCTGTGATATTTATATTTCCACATTAAAACATATTTATTTGCATCCAGACACTCATTATAGTAAATTATTTTGTATATTTCCATGTGATTTAATGATAATCAACACGAAACCACATGTTATTGTAGCTGCTCCTTGACTCTGGGTCTCTCGATGTTACACAACAGTGTTAAATTCCTGCTTTAAAAAAAAGCTGCTGCGGTTTTAAAGGCGAAGTGTTTTATTTCCTCTGAGTTGATGTGGTTTCATCCACAGGAGGCCACTCGCTGCCAGGCTGTAACCGGAGAGGGTCCTCGCTCTGCGGCCTCTTCCCCCGCGGATCCCCGGGAGGCAGAGGCGACCTGGAGGCGGGATGACAACATGTTGATGTTAGAACATTCTCCGGAGACACTGAAGCTGCGGCAGCGTCGATGATCATCAGCAGCAGGAAGCAGGTCTCGGTGACATGTCCCGTTCTCTGCCTCCGCGCGTCGGCTCTCACCAGACTCCCTTGTGAAAATCTCCATTTTACCAATCATCACACGCGCTGACGGAGCCGGCATCAACTTTACACGAGGTAAGATGTTTTCATGTATTAATAGACCACAATCTCCAATTCGGCGTACACACAAGACAATAACGAAATTGAAACCCGGAACTGGAAATGATTTTACTTAAATACTTGAAACGTCTGACGATCATGTGTATTAAGAATTTACCTGTAAAATGGCAGAAAATAAACCTTGAGTCCGGTTCTGTTGACGCCGATAAGCAAAGCTGACATTGACCTTAACACATGTCTATTTGTATTGTGGTTTGCTTTACTGTGTTTTTGCTTTATTACATATTATTATTGTGATGATGATTATTTCTGTTTATATACATGTGCCACCAAATACAAATACCGACAATCTACTAATAACGATAATAATAATAATTATAATAACTTTCTTTATATTCAAAACAAAGTAACAAAGTGCTTTATAATACAACAGATAATGCAAAATAAAATGTAACAATGTAACAAATCAATAGTAAAGAATGTGACGTTAAAATAAAATCAAGATTGAAAGAAGAAGTGTTTTTTAACCTGATTGAGATCTGCAGCCTCACACCTTTAGAGACGAGTTGTGATTTGAGATCAGTGCTAACGATCCATTAGAATCAACAAGTCAATGGTTGAAGTTCACGTCCTGTTAGAAACCAGGTTCTTATCTGTGAGTTGTGCTTTAACCTGTCGACATTCACCTCGTGTCAGTGGAATATGTGTAAATTATACACAGCAGATAACTGTGAGTGAACTGTGGCCCGAGCAGATGTGAAGCTCTACTTCTCTGGGAACAAGGAGCAGACATGTATCCGATCATTTAACAAAAACAAAAACACTGAAACAATAGTCTCCTTGAGAACAGTTCTGGAGTCTTGGCAGAGTTGAATCAAGCTGTGAGAGATTTCCTGCAGACGGACTTGTTTAATGTTTTAAAGCCTCTGCACACATGTAATGTATTCACGGCATAGGCCGTAAATAAAGATGGACGACAAGTCTCCACTTCCTCCTACTGATGAGAAGTGAAGCCAGAACATCCTGGATTCTAACACTGCCGTCCTGCATCGATCATTTGGAGCCGGAGTAAGTGATGAAAGGATGGAGCCACGATGTCGCGATCCTGCAGATACACAAACTCATTCAATGGCGAGTCAGGACGCCTCAACTCCCACATTGTTTAGTTTAGAACCAAAATATTATGTGTGAAAGTTCCTGGTACCAGAGTCCAGGGTCCAGACCAACGGAAAGGAGGTGGTGTCAGTCCAGATCAAATAAACTTTGTTTTCATGGCTCAGACTTTTGGACCAATTGCAGGAAGTGGAGACGGCATCAAACGAGAGAAGTAGAAAGTTAAGTGAGAGATTATTTCTGTTGTTTGTGTGTCTCAGGTGTGTGCGAGCAGGATGGAGGCTGTGTCCACGTGTGTATGAGTCATGGCGTCCTCGTTGTCTCGGCTGCAGCTCGGCCGGCTGCACGGCCTTCGGGCCAAACTGCTGCGTCGGTACGAACACCAGCCTCTGGTGTCGTGTCTGTCCGGGTTGTACGGCTGCAGGTGGAGACGCCACGAGAGGAGCCGCACTCAGCCCGGAGACTGCTGCTGCAGCAAGGTCAGACCACGTCCAACATCTGGACACATCTGGTCCAAGTCATCAGGCCCTTAAAGTCATGGCCAGGTTAAACCAGTAGGGGGTCCTGGGGCAGATTCATTGAATTACAACTGTTAAGGCCTTTTCAAACTAGACGTGTTATTTAATTTAATTTTCACATTATAAATTGTTGTCGAGTGATATCGCGGGTTTAATTTTTAAGTTTTGCTTCCGACATGTTCACATCTAACCAATCAGAAGGAGTCACATCTTCCTCCTCGATCCAGATATAAAGTTTACTTTTTGTCGACTTCTTTAATATAATTGTATCTCAAGTCACTTCTCCCAGTTATTTTTGTCTTTTAAAAGATGTGATGTATCCGACCTGAAGCTACAATCAAAGTAAAGGCGACACTGAAACTGTGTTTTTCTCCACTTTAGTTTTTAAATCACAGTTTCATAGCTTTTCTGCTCTGGGTTGTTTTTACCTCTTTACCTTTTGATTTGGTAAAAGTATCTTTAGTGTCTTTGTGGAAGGATCCTCTCTCTCAACCATCTGTCGTCCAAGCAAAGGAACATAACTTCTGCCTTTTCACATTTAAACCAGTAACACACACAAACCTGCTATGAAGCCATTAAGCACCAAAATCTAACTTCGTTGTTGGTGGCATGAAACTATTTTCATTCAAAAAATTTCGAATTATTCAAAACAATTCTCATCAAAAATATTTGGATGAATAAATGAATCGGTCTAATGGATCCTTGTAAGAGAAAATAAAGGTTTGATGCTACTTGGAAGAAGAAAATCAATCAACCAGTAAAATGTAAAGTTTTATTTATTTTCTCTTTCACAGTTATTGTAGTTCAGCATAATAACACCAGTTTAACCATCAATTAAAAGATTATAAATGTTTTATGGATCTCACATCACTTCATTACTGATCTGCTTCTACGTGGTAAACGACACAAACAGCGAGGCCTCGTGGTTCCGAGGTTTATTTCACAGCCGAGCCACTTTAGAGCTGATGCTGTTTGAATTCCTCTTTCTACTGGTCAACAGTCAAATCTCCATGGAAACCAAATGGAATCCAGGTACAATCTATGTGTTTATGAGCTTTGTGGTAAAAAAATGTTCCATGTTGTGTTTGTGTGGTCGACAGCTGGAAGGAGTCAGCTTCGTTCTGCTTGTGGCGGCTTTCTGCTTAACGCTGGTGTTTCTCTACTTCTGGGGACACGCGGAGAACGACTACGATGACTTCGATTGGTGGGTCGAGTCCCGCTTGCACTCGAGTGAACAAGCAGTAGATTACATGTGTGATTACAATGCTCCCAGAGTCGTAAAAAACTATAAACTCTCTCAATGAATCCCACTCTGTCATGTTTTCTATGCTGGAATATAACCTGACTTCTCTGTTTGGTCATTTAATCAATTTAATCCAACTCCTCCAGAAAAATGTAAAATAGAACGTCTCTCAGAACAGAAAAAAGGAAGCGGTCTGATTTCCTAAATTATTTATTAATCATGAAACAAAGTCATAAACAGTGAATGATTAAGAAGTTTGATTATTATGAAAATGGCCTGTGTGGCAGTGTTAAGGTGAAAAGAAAACTCCTGAATCCCTCTGATCCGGATCAGCAACAACATTTAATGAGATCTTCACATCCTTAAAGTTTGGTGGAAATCAGTCCTGCTGACAAACTAATTCATGGACAGAGGTGGAAACACAGTTCTCCAAACTAGATTTTGACACTTGATCTTCTTCAGGCGGTCATCATCATCATCATCATCATCATCCGGGCTTTGGGGCCGTGGGCGGTCGCCAGCTGATCATCGCTGAGTCAGTCCAACTCAAACTTACTTAAAACTGTAGAATTAGTCGTCAGTATATCGTCATCCAAAGGATTTAATAGATGTTTGTTTATTTATCAAATGACTTCAGAGAAATCCACTGGTTTCAGGTCGTGGACTCACGACACAAATGATCAAAGATCGGTGATGCTGAACCAGATTCATTTCCCCTTTTAGTCCTGATGCAGATCTGAAGACTGAAAGGAACTGTTAATACAGTTTATTGGGACTAAACACTGGAATCTTTTATTCATTTGTGGATTTTAAAATGTTTTTTTAAGCTCTTTTAAGAAAGCTACGGTAAACCAGTGACCGGAAACAAGGGAGATGTAACAGCTGGATTTGAACTGTGGACTTTACTGTTCATGTCACCATCTTCACCTCTGAGCCACAGGGACACACCTTTGTTTAACTTAATGACACGTTCAACCATTAACAGTTTACTGTTCACATGAAGCATCAAGTGTTCTAAGTCAATCTAAGTAAGATTAAATATTTATTAATTTAAAAAACGTATTTTAATAATAAATATTTAAAACATTTACTGCGTTTTATTCCTTCTTTTGTTTGGTAGCGGTGTCACCGTCATATCACACATCCGACTGTGTTTATCCCGTGTTTGTGTTTAACACGTGTTTGTTTAACATGTGTTTGTGTTTAACACGTGTTTGTGTTTATCCTGTGTACCGTTCAGGTTTAACTTTGGGAACCTGGGCTTCTGGTTCCCCTGGTCTGTGGTGCTGCTGGTCATCGCTGCAGGTTTCTTTACCTACGTCACTGTGCTCATGGTGAGACACCGGTGAATGTTTCACTGATTAAAGTTGTTTTGTCATCCACTTAGTTTCTCTTTTTGACAATTGTTAATAGTACAGTTGCATTTCTTTGTTTTAAAAATCACGTAATTGTTTTATATTTTCCCAAGTGACTTGTTTAAATGTTATAAAGTCATGAATGAATGGGTCAAATCTCTCACCTGAATAACATCCTTGAATTATAAAGGTCAGATTAAGTTTGTGTGTGAAACCAGAGACGAGGCCTCAGAGTCTTTATCTCTGTCCACAAATGTGAGTGAAGGTCAGTGAGGAGTGAAAACCTCTGATGTGAAACCTTGTTTGTCTCAGTTAATCTCATCGTCCCTGATCAGGCTGATGTCGTTTGTGTTGCAGCTGCTCGCTGTGTGTTTGCTGTCAGAGGGACAGAAACTGTATTTACACTGGAGTCACAAGGTAAATCTGCTCTGTCTCAGCTGCAACATGCAACTTCACCACTAGAAGTCACTAAATTCTACACACTGAACCTTTAAATATAAACGGAAACTCGGCACTTTCACACCTGCTGCAGAACTATAAAGTTATGTGACGTCTTTGTGTCAGATCGGGATCCTGGTCAGTCTGATGTTCTCCGTCATAGCCACGGCCGTCCTGTCCGACCTGTGGAGTAAAGAGTGGACGACGTTACTTCTCTCCTTTCAGGTGACTCTCTCTCTCTCTCTCTCTCTCTCTCTCTCTCTCTCTCTCTCTGTTCCCACCATCCCTCAGTTTTCTGACGTCAGATTTTCTCTCTGAACCAGGTAACGGCTCCTTATTTACATGTGGGCGGAGTCTTGCTGATGACAGCGCTGGCTTGGCCAATTGCTTTGCATTTCTTTCGCATGAACGGCAGAGGTGAGGTGCACGTGACACGTATTCAAATTATAAAGGTGTCAAAGTTTTGAATGAATAAAAACTTTCTAAACTGCAAAACTTGTGATTTGAAGGAGGAAATTTGTTTTAAATCCACCTACTGTCACAAGTTTATGAATTAACTCAATAACCCTTCATAAGCAAGTGGATAATATCTCTTTAATTAATGAAATGTAGAAATGTTCACTCTTTGAGATTAATCCTCAATATAATATCAGTATTCTGACATAAAACAGACCGACACGAACACGTCTCCGTCATTTCAAACCCCAACTCCGTCTCCTGTGCTGGTTTTAAAAGATCTGCTCGTGTTCTGTGTGTGTTTCAGTTAGACGGGGCCTGATCGTCGGTGTGTACCTCGTCCTCCTGTCTGCTCTCTACCTGGTGCCCCTCGGTTTGTATTCTCCTTGTATCAAAGAGGAGCGGAGCCTGGGCCCTGCACCGGCCCTCATCGGCCACAGAGGAGCCCCCATGGTGAGCAGCCGGCCCAGATATCACACTTTATTTTGTTTGTGTCATTTTCAGATTGAGCGTTTTTGACAGATTGTCTGAAATCCTTCCGTTGCACTGGTTCACTGAACAAGAACCAGGAAACTTAAACAACAACAGTTATTGTTTTCATAAACTATTATTCTGATAATCTTCTTGATTAATCATTTAGTCTGAAACATATTAACAAAATGGCTGCCACAGTTTCTCAGAGCCCCCCGCTGTGTGTTCACTTTGCTTGTTGTGTCAAAAAGTTTGGTCTTTGTAATTTACATTTTGACAAAGGAAAGCAGAAAATCTTAGAAACTGAAACCAGAGAAAACTGAACTTTAGAGCTTGTAAAACGCGTGATTGCAAAAACTCATGGTTGCCAAGATTTGTATAAAATGTATAAAGACGTCAGAGCAGTGAAATCATCCGACTGTGAAAATCTTCCAGAGCAGGAAGTTTAAAGTCTGGACACAAGACGAACACTCTTCGCAAATCTATGTCAAATATGTGAAACATTTTCCTGGACACAGTTTATGTCTGATGCTCTTTCCAAACAGGAAGTGAACTCATATCCTTCTCACCCAAACTGTTTACATTTCTGTAAACACAACGTGAGAGATATTTAGAGTGAAAGAGCAACCTGCTTTTCAAATGTAAATGTTATAATTTATTGGTCACTGTGTGTTGCAGCTCGCTCCAGAAAACACTCTGATGTCATTTGAGAAGGCGGTGGAGGCAGGAAGTAAAGGTCTGGAGACCGACGTCACCATCAGGTCAGTGGGCGTGAAAAGTATTTATACACACTCTACTTTGATGATAGCTGTTGTGTTGTCATGGTTACAGTTATGACGGAGTCCCCTTCCTGATGCACGACCGCACGCTGCGACGGACGACCAACATCGACGAGGTTTTCCCCAACCGGACCGACACCGCGGCGGCCATGTTTACCTGGGCCGAACTGGAGAGCCTGAACGCCGGCGCCTGGTTCCTCTCCGTGAGTCACACAGAACGCACAGTAGACAATATAGAGAAGTGTTTTTATTATATAGAAGTTTAATTTATTTAGCTGTTAAATTAAAATACTAAATATCAAAGTGTGCATCACACAGCAGCCCCACACAGTCACCAGTGAGCAGCTTGTGTCATTGTGTTAATTGGGTATCGACGGTCGTCCCTTCTAGCTCGATCCGTTCGGTACGGCCGGCTCTCTGGGAGCAGACGAGCGTCAGCGGGCGGGAAACCAGTCGGTCTGCAGCCTGCAGGCCTTCCTCCAGCTGGCGGCTCACACGGACAAGCTGGTGATCTTCGACCTCTACCGTCCGCCCAGAGGTCACCCGTACAGAAACACCTGGATCCAACGCACGCTGGAGGTCATCCACAACGAGTCGTCCATTCGGTCCTCACAGGTCAGACACAGCTGCAACAGACTTCACTTCTTGGTCCATGTCTCATCCTTCCCACGAAGTTTTGAGGAAATCTGTTACAAATGGTAAAAAGGTCAAATTCCTCTGAGGCCCAAACAGCATTTTACCCCTTAAACGTCTTCTACTGAAGAGAGATCTATAAAACTGGTCATTTGACAACTTCAATCGGAAACAAGGTCAGTTTTATAGTTGTGTAAAGTGTCGAAGCAGAATGAGTAGTAATGTGAATAAGTTTATTTACATTATGTTCTGTTCTCCCTTGTTTAGAAAGTCTGTCACACTAGACTCAATTATAAAATCTCTAAATTAAACATAGCATCATTTAACTAAAGGTCAGAGATGATTTACAAAGAGTATTTATATATTATATATATATTTATATTTGCGTGTGTGTGTGTGTGTGTGTCACCAGGTGCTGTGGCTGCCGTCAGATCTCAGGTCTGTTGTGCAGGAATTTGACCCCGAGCTGCAGCAGACGTCAGGAAGTCGACTCCCTCTAGAGGAGCTCCAGAGCAACAACGTCGTCAAACTGAACCTGGACTACACGTCCATGTCTGCCGAGCTCGTCAGGTGTGTGTGTGTTCGTGTGTGTGTGTGTGTGTGTGTGTGTGCGTGTGCGTGTGTGTGTGGATGCTGCCCTGTGTAATATGTCGTAACACTCCTCTCCTCTCGTGTGCAGCGAGTACGCCGCCGTGAACATCACCACCAACCTGTATGTGATCAGTCAGCCGTGGCTCTACTCTCTGGCGTGGTGCTGCGGCGTCCACTCAGTCGCCACCAACGCCCCCCAGCTCCTCAGCACCATGGGCTCCCCGCTCTTCCTCATGGTACGACCACGCCTCACAGTTCAACCGCTGCTTCACACGGTTCACACGGTTCTCCAGTCGTGAGACATTGTTAAAAAGTATTTTTGATCAGGTTTCTACAGAGCTTTCTCCTGCACATCATGGTCTTCATCATCAGATTGAGTTTGGTTCATTGTCACGTTTCTCTCCTTCTTTCAGACTCCAGGTGAATACAACCTGATGTGGATCCTCACTGATTTGCTGTCTGTGGTGTTGATCGTCCTCATCTTCAGTTTTCACTGGTGAATCTCTCTCTCACACACACACACACACACACACACACACACACACACACACACACACACACACACACACACACACACACACACACACACACACACACACACACACACACACCACTTCCTGTTCTTAACATTCAGAGTAAACTCCAGATGTAGAAGTGACTTCAGGGGACTCAGTTTCTTGTTTTGCTCCCAGGTGGCGAGAGCGAGGACTGACTTCCTGCTCGGGCAACAAAATCTCACTGGACAAAGCCACTTACAGCAAGTTCCGGACGGGTAAGACACCGTGAAGGAACGGCCCCGATGCTTTTAGATAAATACTTTCATATTCATCCTGAGGTCAATTTACTTCTATATTTATATCATAAATTAAATTGGGGAAAGACACACATCAAAGGTTCAGAACCGAACCCACGGAAATTAAGCTTAATAGAAAATTAACCAAATAACATAACATGAGTAAATAGTGTATTTTGGGGTTTTAAACAAAACAAGACATCACCCTGAGAAAGTTTCACTATTGGACATTTTATAGATCAAAAAATTAATCTGGAAAATATTCTGCAGAATAATTGATAGTTGAAATATTCTAAAAACTCCCAATATGAAGTTAAATTATTTGAGACATTATGTTTCCACCACTATACTTAAAGACACATCCGTTTTATTTCCAGTGTGAAATGTCCAAATCCTCATTTAATCACTGTTATTTTATGCTTCCAGCTTCTTATTCTCTGAAATGCATTTCTGAAATCACATTTTACACAAAGGGGTACACAAACATTTTATTCATCTGATCTTTGTTTTCAGAGATGAGCGACATATGGTCGATCTCCAGCGCGAACCTGCAAGCAGAGAAGACGGCAACCGTCACCGTGCACTGAGCCACAAACTGCCGACCTCTAAGATCTCAGTGAATAAAAACATTTCTTCTCAGAAACGAAAAAGTTCTGTTTATTTTGAGCAAATTAAAGTTTTAAAGGAAATGGTCAATATCTTAGCGACTGATCAGAATCAAAAGTATTTTCAGATATTTCTCTGAAGTCTCTAAATCCATCTAAACTCCAGAGGTGCATTAAGAGAAATGACGTTTTCTGTTCTTTGCAAAATGTCATTTATTCACGTCTTCATCAGGATATGTGGTCACATATTGAATACAATAATTTCTCCTTAATAAACATGGTCCAAAAAAAAAGTAATGTGATTATTTCTTCATGTTTAAAAATCAGTGCTAGTGGTTCAAATATTTAGAAAAAAAAAAACACATGAGAATAAAATCATTCACCATCTTCAGTTTGTGTTTCTGGACAAACTTCTGTGGATCGACTCGGACCAACAGGTGGTGATTGAACTTGGTGGCACACGTGTGGTCGGTTTCCTTGCACATGCATCACTACAGAAAACATCAGCAGCTAGTTTAACATCCAGATTTGACGACGTAAACTGTACGAACTAAAACAAACCAATCAAATGAAAGAGAAATAAAAACACTGGCTGAAATCTAAAGGGGTCGTTTGAATGAGACGTTACCTCTAGTGAGGTTTACGCAGCTTTTTTAAGGGATTTGATCCACAACACATTCAAAGGTGACTCAATACTTTTAACTGGTTTGGTGAACTTACGAGACGAAACGCATCAAGAGAGAAAAGATGTTTTTGTTTGTCCTCAGCTGTTCCACTGAGTTCTCGTCTCATCAGCTCCTCGTCTTGTTCACGGTCGGAGATTAAGTTCTGTATCTGTCCAGCGTCTCAGTGACGTTGCTGCTTTATTTTTTATTTTGTAGTTAATATACTTTCCAGCGCACCAATCAGAAGACAGTTTTGTTGATGCCTGTGTTTGAAGAAACATCATATTCCTAAAACTGAGAAACGTCTCTGATAAAATAACGCAGACATCTAGAGTCGTCCAGTGAGACGGTGACAACACTTTACACTGAGCTGAATAAAAAGCCAAATAACTGTCGTCCGGTGGGAAAAGGTGATTTAAAGGCAGTGGGTGAGTTTTAAGACGGAGCCCATTCATAAGAACATAAAGGAAAAACGTTGGCATTACAGTGTCGGAGAGAACCGTCAATCGTCTCTGTCTTAACAAACCCTCGCTGGGGACAAAGCAAAGATGAGTGTCCACGTGGCTTTACACTGTGTGTGTGTGTTTGTGTGTGTGTGTGTGTGTGTGTGTGTGTGTGTGTGTGTGTGTGTGTGTGTGTGTGTGTGTGTGTGTGTGTGTGTGTGTGTGTGTGTGTGTGCAGGATTGATTGACGGTGGTCGATGACTTTCCAGTTGCAGCTCACTTGCTGTTGCCCCGGGACGTTCTCTGTTTAGTCATGGTCGTCAGCATCTGGCTGATGTAAGAGGTCAGGAGGTCGTCCATCTTGTAGCCCTGAGGAGCAAAACATTGATCTGTATTAGAGTTTTATTCATTTAGATTTTTTATTTCAAATTCACCAAGTTTTTCAATGATTTTAAAATAACTTTCTTGAAATATATCACTTTGCCCGAAATCTTCACTGTTTACTTTGATTAGATTATGTGGAAATGTTTAAAACAGCCAAGTGAAATAAAGTAATTTAATCCTTTTTTTGTCGGCATATTCTCACAAAGTCTCATGTCCTCGGTCCTCGGACTCACCAGGGAGGTTTCACACAGCAGTTTGCTGCCTCGGACCAGGTTTCCGATGGTGATGTGGAAATACGTGTTGCCGCTGCTCCAGTTTGAGATTTTGGTGAAGGGGTGAGTGGTGAGGATGTCCTGCAGGATGAAGTCACACTTACAATTTGAATCTACAAGTTGTGGTTTGAGCAACTTAAAGCCACACTGACCAAATCTAAACACAATCTGTGTTTGAGGCACAAGCATAGATTTATGGGTAATGAAGTTCTGCAGTGATGATGCACAAACCACACGTTTATCTCAGACTGGTGATTAATCATGTGCACAAATATGATGGATCTGAACCCACCTTCGAGTTCGGATCGATCAGACTCACTCCGTGTTTGTTTATCGCTATCAGGAGGGTTTCTGGGTAATTTGGATCCGTTGTTTGCTGCAGAAAAAAACATTTAAAACCAAAAACTTAACACACAGTGTGGTGCAGCTTGTGTAGTCATGCTTTCTCAAAGTGAGGGAGACACAATACATGTGATCACGTATTTTACAAAACGAGCTGCACAAATTCTAAAGTTTTTACCTTCACTTCAAAGAACGCAGAACCAAACGTGGGCCACTTGTAAATGATTTTGAGGAGCAATAGTTTTGCTTCTTCTGGAGTTTTCCCTGATTGTTTGTTGAACAGCGACAGGATCGACTGAGACGGGACAAAATGACAAAAACAACAAGTTAAAAACCTCATAACGACACAACACTCATTTAGTAGAGATTATATCTGAATCTATACGTCCTATCGACAGCACATTTCAGTCTCTGCTGTTGTGACACGTCTGCTCACCCTCTTCCAGTCGTCGGGGGACAGATGTCGGAGCTGGTCCTGGGGGACGAGCTCCTTCAGGATTTTGCAAATGTTCTGGAAGTGCGATTTCTCCTCGTCGTACTTCACCCGGTAGATCAGCGCCGCCAGCTGGTACACCTCGTCCCTCGGACACTTGTGGTAGCCGCGCAGATACTTAGGCAGCTCCTGCACAGACGACGCAGTTAACACCTGTGATGCTGCAACGTCTGGGAGCTCTTATTTATTTTTCCCAAGCTGTTCATATCCTTAATATTTAGTTTTAATTGATGATCTTTTAATTTGCATTGATTCAAAGTGCCATATAAATGTGTTAAAACTCACCTGGTAGTAGTGGAAGATGGAGTCGGCCATGGAATCTTTTCCCGGCACCGTGTTGGTCCAGAGCTTCTTCATGAAGAACACCTGGTACGTCAGTGAAGGCACGACACCTTCTCAGTGAAGACACAACAGGAACAACAGGACCGGAGCCGATGAGAAGAGACATGAAATATCAACTTTAAACATTCATATACATGTTGGCAGTTTGTTCTGGACTCAGTCTCCACACAAATTATATAAGTTTGACCTTGTTTGAAAAGCTCCAAGTCTCCTTATTCTATCTGTGTAAAGCATTTTAAAACAACAACTTAAACACAGAATAGTTTTTTATGCCAAACATTTCTACCACGTTTACAAGAAACTGAATCAAAGTTGCATACTGTCTGATTTTTAAGTTTAAAGTGTCACCTTCTCAAAGAAGATCAGGGTCATGACTATAATCAACAGCACTGGAGAGCTGCAGCTTTCTGCTTGTGCAGCAACAGTTTGAAGAGGTTCATCTTTTTACCGTCTTTCACGGGTCTGGCTTTCTTGATCCAGTCCGTCAGATGCCTCACGAAGTCGAAGAAGAAGTCGCCGTCGGGGACACTGATGACCTGGAGAACCAACCACAAACTGATGTTCTCTAAGAAGCAGCTCATGGTATTCCACAGGTGTGCAATAACCAAAAAGCATAAAAAGTTACCGGATAAAATAAAGTTAGCTCTGTTCTTTCTGCTGAAGAAACCTCATGGACTCCTGCAGTAACTACAAACCATATTCACCAGAATCCAGATACTCTACAGTCCCTTCTCACCTTGTCTGTGATCTTGACAAAAAGACTGAAGCCTTCAGAGGATTTGAGCAGCAGACGCCCGGAGATGTTGTGGCAGAAATCTTTGGCTTTGGTGCTCGACTCCACCTCGAACACCTGCGAACACAAACCAGGACAAAGTTAAACAGCTGGAACACGACAAAGTGAAACAGCTGGAACACGACAAAGTGAAACAGCTGGAACACGACAAAGTGAAACAGCTGGAACACGAGGCCATGTGCAGTGTGTGGTCGTGAAAATGTCGATGCTACTTCCCTTTTGTCGAAATGCTTAAAATTATCGTCACTGACCTCGTCTGAGTCGTCCGGGAAATAAACTTTGTGGAAGATCTGGGTGGTTTTGTGCTGGATGGCCTCCACCTCCACCAGGTGAGGGGGATACTTCCTCGAGCCATTTCTACGACAAATACAAGAGAGGAGAGGTTAAACGACAGAAAGTGAAAGAGTGTTCAAGAGAGACAAATACCTCCAGCCTGTGTGTGTCACCGTAAGGCTTTCTGTAGCCGCTGCATACAGTCCGGAGCGAGAGGACAGTGTTTCTTGGCCTGGAGGAACTTCTGGACGTGAGGCAGCAGGACGTTACTGGGAGGAAACAAACCAGTGCAGAGCCACAGCAGCTCCCAGCCCTTCTCCTCACTGTACCTACACACACATACGGGAATGAAACAATTGTATGAATAATTCACAGGACTCAAATATGTGCTCTGACAACTCTGAAAAAGCTGAATCCATGTGCAGGTGAAGTACTTGAAATGCGCCTTCGCTTCTATAATAAAATACATATCATGTGTTTCTTATATTTCTAACCACCAGTTCTCGTCATATGTCAGAAACGTGCGTGTGTCAGACTCACTTGATGTGGTTGTCAGTCAGCTGTTTGAGGATCTGACAGAAGATCTCGTCTTTCAGCGGCTCGGCCTTCAGCGCTCCTTCGAAGATCTGGTCCGTGAGCTCGTTGACGAAGCGAACGCGTTTGGACGGGTAGTCGCCCATGTACTTCATCACAGGTGGAGACGCAGTTAAGAACAACAACATAACAACAGCTTGAATGGATTAACATTAATGATTAAATCATTTGATACAGAAACAGGTAAAATGGTTGTTTTAGTAAAACAAATAAAACAAGTTTAAACGAGACAAGAGAGAAAATATTACAAAGAGAGAAGATTTTAATTCTCAGAGAAAAAAGGTGGTTTTCTTTAATCTCAGATGTTTGGATGGACAATAAAATGTGACTATTTCTGTAATTGCCTTTGCAAATGAGATTAATTAATTAATGGATCTTGATGTAAAACAAATAAATCAGGCATGTTTAGGGAATTGCACCGACACACTCTCTGGTGAAGGATATCTGTGGAGGCCAGACAGGCCTCCTGGGCGAGCTCCTCGTGAGCCAGCACCTTCTTCAGCAGAGGCTGTTTGAGAGGCTCCCTGGTGCAGCTCCACAGACGCTCCTTCCCTCGGGACTTAGGGATCATCACCCTGCTCAGGGTGCTCTTAGGAGGAGGCCTGCAGACACACAGGGGGGGGGTAGTGGAGACCAGGACACACACTCACACATACCAGGCTAGTATAAGATTTAATTAAGAAGCCCCTCAATTTCTGCAAATAGATCCTTTCACCTACATCTTACAAACTGGAACTTTAAATAAAAGGGCCAAGAGCACCACAGCGATGTTTAACCATAAATGATGTTTGCAAGTACAGAATAAAAAGCACCTGAAGTAGTCGTAGGAGAACTCCTCCAGCGTGTACGTCTTTGTTTTGTCCTCGTTGTCTGACGGCTTCATCTGGGACGAACTGATGGATTCTCGTCTCTGATCGGGAGTCATGGTCACGAGCGCCTGAGATGGAGAGAGAGAAAGAAAAGATGGAGGGAGGAGACAACATGGTTTCACTACTGGGACCAAGCAGTAATCAATAATCTCCAGTGGTTAGTCGTGGCTCCACTCACCACGATGTCGTACTGTGGTCTGGTGATGGTGGGCAGGACGTAGACGCAGTCAGCGGGGAAGTCTCCCCTCTGTTTGGTCTTGTCGTTGATGCCGTGAGCCCAACCAGAGTTCATCACGTGTTCTCCGTCGTGATCGTCCAGGATGATGAGATCCCCTTTGGAGAAACTCAGGAAGGTGGAGTCGACCCCCGCTGCATAAAAAACAATGTAAAAAACTGTAAAACACGTGTCTGACGCCCCTACATGCAAAACAACCGCCTCAAAACGTGCTTTTCTTTTCCGATAATCCCTAAATGTTTACCGGGGTTGGGACAGTCCATCAGTCCCACCACGTACTTGGACCTCTTCCTCAGACCATCGAGGAAGGAGACCACCAGATCCCGGATGTCCTCGGCGTTGTTGGAGGTGAACGTGTACTCGTCTCCTTTCATAGTGGCCAAGGTAAAGCTCTGGCCCTGGAGTTTACCCCCTCTGAAAAAGGAAATTCATATTAAACCAGTTTAATCCCGACCATTAAAAGGTAATAATTTAAATGCTGGATAATTGCTTTAAAGTAAAATTCCCAGAAGGAAAATCTTTCAATTGAGAGGCGATAAAGTAAGATCTCATATTTTTCACCTCTACACACATAAAAAATCATCTAATTTGTGACACAGGTTTTGTTTTTGCGTTCGTACCTGCTACTGGACACCGCGGTGATCTCTGGGAAAGACAGTTCCAGAAGCACCTGCTCCTGCTCGTCCACAAAGTAAACCCCGGTCCAGTTCACCGCCACGATCACGTCGTTCTTGGGCAGACTGGGTCCTGCGAGGGAGACGCGTGTCACGACCACGAGGAACGAGAACAGATTCACTGTGACACTGGAGTTTAACAATGAGACACAGAATGTTACCTGAGAATTTAAAGGCCTCGTAGAAGCGAGAGAAGAGCAGGGGCCACTTCAAACGAGCGAAATCCACCACGTCCTCCTTCACCTTCTGTGTGTTCGACCTCCTCTTCAAGTTTAATCCCTGAACAATCAACTACAGTTAGTTACTGTCGCTCACAAAGAAAGTGTCTGTGTTGGTAGCTCCTGCTGCAGGTACCTTCTTGTGGGCTTGGATTATAAGATGAGACCACTTCTCTGACGTCTTAGTGGCGGTGATCTCTCTGTCGGGGATGTAGGACGGAATGAGGCTGAGCAGACGATCCTGGAGGATTTCAGGGCCGTAGTCCACAAAGTACTGCTGAGAGGCCAGTTCTGCCAAGTCCTCCTCCTTCAAGACCAGACACAGGGCAAAGGGACGATGAAGAGGATAACAAATGTCTCGTTTAGTGACTGAGTCTCCTTCTGAAGAAAGAAATGGATAAACTGTGAATTCAATAACACAAAGCTCTCACCTTCTCGCAGCGATACTCTCCGAACTTCACCCCTCGGACGATCTGCTGGTAGATGAGGTTTGTGGCCACTTGGTCCTCGGCGGGGTTGTGCCAGGGGCTGAAGATCTCCTTCCTGAAGAACAGCCTCCAGGGGGCGTTCCTCTCCTGAGCGCCCTGCTCCTTTGCGTACTGCTCGCACTGGGAGACGGCGTCCATGACGTGGTCGCTACCGCTGCCCAGTGACGACACCTGACGAAAGCAGTTTCATAACGTCATTCGATCACACACTGTACTGCAGCAGTCTAACAACAATACATTACACGTCTGTCCCCGGGGGCCCAGTGTGTCCCAGTGTCTCCCAGTGCGTCCACGCCCCTGGTTCTCACCTTGTCAAACAGGGCGATGTACAGCGAGAAGCCAAATCGATCTCTCAGGTTGATCTTGTCCGCCAGAGCGTTGCAGAGCTCGCTGGCGGTGGTGGCCGAGTCTGCCAGGAGGGTCTTAGTGGTGCCGTCCATAAACGTCACTGGTAACATGATGGGCTTCTTAGATTTAGTGGCCTGTGTGTGGGGGGGGGGGGGGGGGGGGGGGGGGGGGGTAAAAGGCCAAGTTACTTTGTTTTTTCAGACTCTTCATTTCCCTGCAGACAAAACAAACACAGATAAAGCAGCGGGTAAAATACCTGCAGCTCCAACCACGACGGCGGCTGAGTCCGTGTGCGATTGATAAACGTCCTCCTCAACCGCTCCTCGCAATATGGAGCATAACCCGGGGGACCGTTGATCAAGAACGTCCGTAAATACTAAAAACAGAGGGACAGACGTAAGAAGACAAGACAAACTTCATCAAATCACTAATCCTGAGTAAAATAAAGCAAGTAAAAAGGTTTAAAATACACACTGACTCTGTTTGAGATCATAACAAAGGAATGAACAGAGTTAATTGTAATTTACTGAAGAGAGAAAGAGCAAAAAGTTTACAAAATGAGCCATGAAAATATTTACACAGCATCTTGATTCATCCATTATTTAATTATTATTAGCTGGTTATTGTTGTGTTGTCTATAAAGTGTCAGGAAATAGTGAGTCAAAGTCAGACGTCTTGTTTTGACCAAACAGAAATAAAAGATTTTCCCTTTTCCAGTCACAGAAGAAAAGAAAGTATTAAATCTTCTGAGCTGAAATTATAGGATTGGATATTTTTTCCAATACAAATCAAAGAAAACATGATGTCCTCTCTTTATTCATGTGTTTTCTTTAATGACTTTTTCTTGTTCAAACTCGTTTGATTTTTCTTATGCTCTCAGTTGGATTCTGTCTTTGGAGCATTTATTTCCTCTGTTTTGTTCAGTCTGGTTTGATTTGTCAATATCACAAGGTTCTTTTTTTGTGGATAATTTGCTTTTGCTGCAGAAATTATGGAATAATTCAAGTAAGGAGACAATGAAAAGGACAAGCAGTTGTGTTTCAGTCACCGACAAACATCACATGAATCACTCATCAGTCGTCTGGCCTACACACATCTGCATTCGCCCAGCGGCTTTTCTTCTCCCCTAACAAATCCAGGTAAAGCGAGAGCGGAGGTCTCAGGGGACCAAATGCTTGAGTGTGACTTTGCACTAAGGGGGTGTGAACTCCTCACGAGGAATGAGTCAGAGGTTTCTTACTTTGAGAAACTTCTCTGAGGGGGCGAAGCAGCCGAGGCAGAGCGACAGCAGGATCCATCCTCGGGCGTGACTGCTCTTGGACGGATTCTGGGTGAGCTGTTTGCAGATCTGACAGTAGATCTCGTCCCTGGAGCAGAGAAACAACAGCAGACCCACATCAGGGGTCTAATCATTTAAAGTGTGAATCTCTCAAGTGTTCTAGTGACCATCTTAATTAATGGTCCCAAGTAAAACAATTAAATCCTGTGATGTGTGGCCACTTTACATTTTTGTGGAATGGAATTAACCTGAACTCGACCCAGAGAAAGCATCTGCCTGTCCCCCACTATCAGGACATTTCCACTTGTACAAAATGCTCAATATAAACCTTCCTCTGGTGCTAGTAGGTTTCTTCTAATGTCACCTACAAGATAAAACCTTTTGAATTTTAAACACTGGCTTTGTCTGTAGCGCCACCCTCAGGACAAACTCTACATCTGTAACCTCACACATCATCTCAGAGGATGTTGTGCAGCAGGATGCTCTGTGGATTCGGTGGAGACGTTAAAGGAAGCTGCTCCAGAACATGGGTCACCTGAGGGCGGGTCGTAAGATGCCGTTGCCGATGATGAAGTGAAGTTTCTCCAGGTTGGAGGTGGGCCGGTCCTCCAGCATGCTGTTCCCCTGGAGGCCGTAGTCGCTCTCGGTCAAACGCCTGGTGACCTGCAGCAGACAGAGAGAGAGAGAGAGAGAGAGAGAGAGAGAGAGAGAGAGAGAGAGAGAGAGAGAGAGAGAGAGAGACGCTTCAACACACACCTCAACTGAACGTCTGCTCAGGGAACCATCAGCAGGTCCATCGATCAGCTCGTCTGCAAACGGTGCTGCAGCAGGATGACCTACTTTTTGTAGACTGGATCGATTCTATACTGGTTTTTAATTTCAGTGTTTCCACTATGAGATATTTTTTACTATGCAGGGAATTTCATCTGCATTCCAAACCTAAGGAAACTGGATTGAATTTGTGATTTAAAAAGGTAAAGTTTGCAGGATGGACCTTTGATTCCTGGACAAACAAATTCATCACAGCTGCAATAAAAGACCAAAATAGTTGAAAATAGTTTACGAGTCAGTCTAGAGTCAGTGGTTTGAAGATGATGAGCGACAGAAGTTTAAAGGTAAAGTTCTTATTGGTTTGAATCTCACCTCCTCTGTGATCTTAGATTTCCTCTTCAGGGTGAGAGACACGAGTTTGTGTCTGATGCTGTTCCTCTTCTGGTTGTCGATGGCACTGTTCTGTAGACACAAGCGAGGAACCACAAGGACATCTTACACATTTGAGGACAGTTTGACAACAGGCTTCTATCACCGAGGTTACTGTCGTCCTTCAGGCGTCTTCGATTCCCCTCACCTCTCCTTCCACCTGCAGCTCCTGCAGCTCCCTCTTGTACGTCCTCTTCCCGAGGGTTTCGTAGATCTTGGTCATGACGGGAATCTTCTCGCTGCCGTCGTTTATGACCAGCTGGCTCTTGGGTTCGGGGAGGTCGCCCATGAACCTCAGCACCGTGATCCACACGGCCAGTGCAGCCTGGAAGACCAGAGAGGAGGTTACCAGTCATCCTAATAACAGTGTGAACAAGAGATCCAACTTAAGTCTCACCAGCTGATCTCCTTCGTCCTCGTGAAAAAGCAGCGGCTGTTTCAGCGGTCGTCTGATGTACGTGTGAGTGGAAACTCCCTGGAAGTAGGTGGCTGCAAACTTAGAGAACTTGTACTCAGACAAATCCTCCTCTTCTTCATCGGGCAGCGGCAGAGCTTCATTCAGCAGCTCCTCTTCAGCTTCCTCACTGTGAGAAGTGTTCTCCAGGTCCTGAGGGGCAGGAAATGAAAGATAAAGAAAACCATCGATATCAAACCCAGTGAGGATGAAACAGAAGTGAGTGAGCACGTGATGATGAAAAAGTTTCATATTGAGATACTTCAGAGCCAGATGTGAAGACAGAGGTGGAGACAAGTAAGAGATAAAAGAAGTGAAGTGAATTCGTCACGTGGACAAATAACAAACTCCAGATAATGAACCTACATTTTTCTGTGTCTGTTGGAATTAGATAAAGTGTAAAAATCGGACACAAACACATACTTCAAAGCCACTTGGTGCTTGTCCGTCCTGGTTGGGCAACGGCCCCGAGTTTCCCAGGAAACCGAACATACGGTCGACCATGTCGGAGTGATCGACAGGCTGCTCCTTCTCCCTCTCCATCTGCTCCAGCAGCTCCTTCTTCCTCCTCGCCTCCTCCTTCTCCTCGCGCTCCCTCTCCTCCTGCTGCTGGGCCAGTTGGACGAGCCGCTCCTGGTGATTCCTCTCGGCCTCCGCCTTTGCCCGCCGCGCCGTCATCTGGTTCCGCAGCTGCTCCTCCTCGGCCAGACGCTGGCCCTCGGCTTCCAGGCGATGCTGCAGCTGTGCGGGGGGGTGAGAGGACACAGAGGGACGGAGGCAGGTAGGACGTTGAACAGATTAGTGTTTTACTGATTTTTCTGTTTGTGTAAAACTGGATGAGAGGAACTCAGGGGACATATTACAGGTGTAGAGACATTATTCTAAGAATGACATCACTAGACACAATTTATCAAAGATTATAAAACTATTATTTACATCTGAACTCTTTTACCATTTACAGTAACTGCTAAAAAGCCGAATAAACCTAAACTTCTACACATGAAAAACATTGTAGAGTTTCATTTGTGTTGTCATGAACATGTCACACAAATGTACACACAACAGTGAAAACATGTAACAGCAGCCGACTCTGATCGAGCTGCTTCACCCACTTAGCTTCTTCACTGTCGGTCACTGGAACAGCTGAGACCTGCTGCGCAGCCTTATTTGATTTTTCTCCAAAATCTCTCGTCAGTTTTACAACAAACAGATTAAACGATAATTTGCAAAAACAAATAATTTATTCAACATTGTCTTTCATAACAGGACGAGTGAAGGCAATGTGCAACAATGGCATTTTCTTTTTCAAACTAAAAACAAACATTAAAAAAAGCTCACAAACATTTTCATAATTCATCAAAATAAAAGAAATTAATCAAAAGGTTTTTTACGCCGACATATTTTAGGACCGGATTATATGAAGTTCCAAAATCTTCATTATCAAATAAATAAATGAATGAACATTAATAGATTTTAAATATATAATAAAACAATAATAATCAAAACTTTGCACTTTACTCATAAAGTAACAAAAAGTCAAAATTTTAAATAAAGCTCAAAATAAGGTTTGATTGGCGTCATTAGGGACTTTACTTTTGCATTTTTGGCAAAATATTAACAAACATATTGAAATATTAGAGGTGTTTATTTGACTTTGATTTCAGCACTTTTTACTCTAGGTATCCTGCCAAAAAAAATTGTTTTTGTGTTTGTTCTGGACTCAATCTTTATACAATTCGTATTTCATAATGGCACACTTTTATTTTCTATATCAACTCCTGAACTCTTATGATCCCGACAGGGAGGAACAGAAACCTGGCTCTGTCCGAAGGTAACAACATTTACAATTTGGCATATTTAAGTTATTCAAAATCTCCTCCAGTATCTAACCGTGGCATCACATGATCAGATGTCATAAGGCTTCACAGATATATAACAAAACGTCACTTCAGCACCAGAATCCTCGTCTGTGTGGCACGTCAACAACAACATGATATAAGTAGCAGTAGTAAATGTAGTAGCTCTTTACCTCTGCCCTCAGCCTCTGGCAGAAGCGTCTGGCTATCATGCCCCTGGTGTAGGCCTGGATGGTCAACACGGCACGCAGGCGCCGCCAAAATGTCCGGCGGATCAAGAAACCACGGGAACGGGCTTGGATGAGAGTAACGCGAAGGCGAGTAATCTGGTAGCTTCTTAAGAACTTCCTCGACCTGTAGACGGCCTGAAGGCGCAGGAAGCCCAACTGCATCTGGGAAGTTAGAGAATGAAACAGATCGTAAAGTTTCCACGTGGAGAAATACAGGATAAGATGTGGAGCACTAACTACATCTGTTAGATCACAAGGACACAAACTAAGATTTATCTGAGTAAAGGCTCATTTAATGTTAAATACATACAATATATAGGAATGGAGCCTTCTGTTCGCACTTAACCTCAAGACATGAGGCAGAAAATTCAATAATGGTGGAACTTTGAGATTATAATATTATTAACCTTGGGCACAGGGACAAACAGTTTCTGCAGAACATCTGGATGGTAGCAGAGGAAAAAGTTGCTCCTTTAATCTCTTATCCTCATAAAACACTTTATAACCCAAGTCTTGAAAGGTGCTAATTCGTATAAATGAGCCTTAACTGGGTATAAAAAACTTTTGCTTTTGCACAGTAAAGCTCTACAGGTTACCTTTCGAATAAAACTACACACTGACTGATGAGGACTCACAATTTGGTAATTCTTTCTGCACCGATATCCCCTCCAGACCTTTTGGATAAAAGTCACCGCGCTCCTCAGTCGGAGGAAGTTGTTCCTGTAGAATAATAACAGCAGAAGTCAGATTTTAAACCAGGATGTTATAAGACACTGTGTGCTGAATCCTTCCTTTTGGAAATGAACATGGAAGTTTACTCCCAAAAATACGTAGTGTACTTCCAGTGAGAGTGTGAGTGAATAAAGGGAAAGTACAGGTAGAGTATAGAAAGATCCTGACCTCTCTTTCAGTCCTCGCACAGACTTCTGGATGAGGATGACCTTGTCCGTTATGGCCTTGTCTCGCTCCACCTCCAGCTGCATGTCGTGGTGATCCTGAGAAACAAAAAAAAACACAAGCAGGCGGTTGGACATCATGATGCAAAGGAAAATAAATCTATTTTTTTAATGCCAGTATGAATGATGCACAACCTTCAGGAAAATTTTGGTCTTTCCGATTTGCCAGTCGTCATGTTTCCCCAGTCGAGCCAGAACTATCTGCTGAGAGGTCCCTCGTAGATCCGCCTGTGAGGAGGAAGAAACACAAGAAAGTGATGATTGTTACGAATGAAAATGAAACCAGACAAAAACTATATTTTCAGTGCTTTCAAAATAAAAGTTCCCTATCCCATTTGTGAAATACAATAACACAAGTTTTTGTGCTGTTGGTGAACTGATCCTTTAAAGATCAGGACGAGAAGGCATCAACAGAAACAGAGAAGTGACTGAGGTGGTTGTGTTGTTGACCTGAACGTGAGCAGGTTTGACTCCGGGCATTAAGACCCGGTAACGGTCCACAAACTCCGCGAAGCTGTATCTGATGGGGTAACCGGCTCGGCGAATCCGGATGGTCTCCATCATACCGGAGTATCGCAGCTGACGGATGCAGAGCTCTCTGTCGAACAACTGAGGAAACACAACAGAAGAAATCAGTTTTACAGACTTACATGTGGTAAAGATTGTAGTATTTCTAACACACACAGACACACACACACAGACAGACACACACACACAAACAAACACAAACACACACTGCTCACTCACCATCGGCTTCTTGAGCTCGTTGGGTTTTATACAACGAACGAAGAACGGCTGACACACGCTGAGCGTCCTCATCAGCATCTCCAGGGAACGTTTGAACTGACTGCTCAGAGTGGGAGAGCGCTTCCTCGTCTCGACACCCTGCACACACACACACACACACACACACACACACACACACACACACACACACACACACACACACACACACACACACACACACACACACACACACACACACACACACACACACACACACACACACACACACACACACATAATTCAACCTCATTAGTTACAGGACACATCGGGTGTGAATGAATATTCATGATGCTAAAAATGTTTAACCCCTTAAAGACTTTACATTCAACTGGTTATTTTATTTACTATTATTATTATTCTCTGATCACGTTTGTTCAAATTCAAGTTGTGTCGCTTATATATTTCATATGTTCTATAGATACAGAACCAAAAACCCAGAGCCTGAGCTTTTTCTCAACCCACTGACTTAGAGCTGCAATTAATTATCAATCATCCACTAATTATTTTGTCAATTAACCAATTAATCATTAGGCAATATGAAATATTTGAAAAGTTCTGAGTAGTGTGGAGGAGGTGGAGACGCGTCGTCCATCTTTATGTGCAGTCTGTGGTAAACACTGGTACATGATGCATACACAACGTGCAAACACATTAACACAGCTACACACAACCAGACAATGGAAACAATGAAACAACACAAAATCTCTGACACGTCTCTTCACAGTCACCAAACAGAGAGAGACAGGACTTCCTGTTTCAAAGGCCCCGAACTTCTCAGAGAAGCTTTGTTCACTTTACGAACACCGGACTTTGCCTTTTTTATATTTCCACTGAGTAGAAAAAGACGAGGACTGAGAAGTGTGTGTCAGAGAGTTTGCACGTTTCCGTTCATTCATTTTATCCTTTTGGTTTCTGCTACAACAAAGTTCACACCTGTGGAACAAAGGGAGGAGCTTAAAGGGGCAGAGGGCGACGCCCCACACCGTGAACATCTGGATTCAGTTAAAACAAACACACACAGGGTTTGAGTGAGCACGTGTTGCCGAAGGCCGATGATTACCTTGGGAGTGGGGGTGCTGGGCTGCTGATAGCCACACAGAAACTGATGTCAGAGGAAAAGACGAGAGGACACGGAGAGACAGCAGAGTGAGAGGAGCGCTGTGACATTAGTAAAAGACAAACACTGCGAGGGGGGGAAAAAGCTGCAGGAGGCAAAAGTCACCGAGGACACGTGAAGACGGCGACGCCTTCGAAGTCATGACAAACGTGGACAAAGGAGGTTAAAAAATATTAGTCCATCATTACAGGATTTTAACGTGCGGTAAAATCTGGTGGTGTCACAGTCATGTTAGTTCTCACCATGGCCACGTCCGCCTGGAAGATTTGCTTGATGAACTTGTTCTTGGACGAGTGGACGAGCTGGATGATGTCGGTGTGGAGGCTGTCTCGGTTCTTCTCCAGGAATCCTGGAGGAGGGAAATGATTCAGAGAGAAGCAACAGGTAGTTCAACGCCTGCAGCTTGAGTCATTTTGGACAAAACACAAGACAAAATTAAATACTGTTCCAAAAAGTAAGTAAGTAAGTAAGTCTTTTTATTTATAGTTATTTATAATAAAGTTTATGGTTAAACTGTCAAATATCAAACCTCACTTACAGTTCTTTGACAGGACCACATCTTAGGAATCATTGATAATTTTCTTTCCAAATATAACATATAACATTATTTGAATATAGAACATTGCAGAACACGTAGCGCTGATTAATGTGAGAAATTTGTTCTCAGTCGATCAGATAATTGTTTGTTTTTATGGATGAACAGCCTCAAAACAAGATAAATATATTCAATTTACAACCATAGATATAAATTATAATTAACTATTAAAGCTGCTGAAACAAATTAATTAAATTGAACTGATTAATTTTCATTTGATTAACTAATCTATTAAATAACTAATCTAAACTCTGTGCAAGAGACAGAATATTTAATTTCCGGAGGACAAACCTTCACAGAAACAAAAATAAGTCAGAAGACCTCATCACGTTGAGAACAAATAAATCAACGTGCACTCTCGACAACAATGAGTCAAAAATCATAAAATCCTACGCACCTCTGGTCTCGTAATGCACCACACCGGCAAAGTGCTGGATACCGAACTGGGTTTCGTAGGTGTTCTTAGGAGGGATGTAGTTGGAGTTGAGCTTGTGCTGCGAGTTGAGCTTGTAGAGCATCGTAGCATCGGTTCCCTGACAAAGGAAACCAGAGGAACCAGGAATCAATTATAAAGCAACGCAAAATAAACTTATCTATGAACATTTCTACTCAGAAACATGTTTCTAAAACCACATCACAGCTTTCACGAGACTCCTCCTGGTTTCGTACCTTAGGAAACTTGCTCTCCTCGTCGATGAGGGAGATGATGTTCATGGGCTTGTGTGCGATCATGTCCAGGGCGTCCTGGTTGTCGGTGAACTCGATGTGCTGCCAGCTGATGTCCTCCAGGTTGTACTCCTCCTGCTCCAGTTTGAACACGTGACGAACGAAGAACTGCTGCAGGTTCTCGTTGGCGAAGTTGATGCAGAGCTGCTCGAAGCTACAACGGAAAATCAGAGGGAGCAGAAAGGTATTTTAATATTAGATGAATAGATAAGCATTAAAATACACTTAACGTTACTCCTGATCAAACCACAAAGTGTAAAAGACCTGTTGACGATGAAGTTCTCGAAGCCAAAGATGTCCAGCAGCCCGATGGATCTGCGCACGATGTTGCTCTCGCAGGACGGCGGCCTGTAGATGGCGGCATTGATCTTATCCACGATCCAGACAAACAGTCGGCCGTAGATCCCCTGACACGAGAAACTCAGTCAAAACAAAGCTTTATATATTTTTTTCATTTTATTATAATGTAAATAACTTGTATATTTATACAAATACATGTATATTATATTTACTTATTTATGTATTACAGCTTTACTCACACCCAACAGACTGTGAAGTATCTATATCACTACAACCAGGCAAGAAGTTCACGTCCTGAAGGTTTGTAAAACCTTATAAATGGAGTTCACTGACAAAATCTGAGATATTTGGTTGTTGCAGATGAGAGATTTTTAGTTTTTGAATCTTAATCTCTTAAAATAACATGTTCTTCTCTGAACTGGGTTGTTTATTTATAGTTATTGACTAAATAATTGTGTTAGAGATCAAACCTTAACAAAGGCGTCTCTGACATCCAGGCCTTGTCCCACGCTGAGAGGCGTCGCCACGCTTTCCCCTCGAGTGATCAGGGTTCGTGTGGTTAAACACACCATCACGTCCTTAGGCTCCACCTACAATAGCCAACAACCATTAGAGAAACCAGTGAGTGAGTCTGTCATTCATGAGACCAACACGTGCACTTACACAAACACACACACACACACACACACACACACACACACACACACACACACACACACACACACACACACACACACACACACACACACACACACACACCTCCATGAGTGAAGCAGCAGTAACCAGGTCAGGAGATCTCACGACCACACAGGCGTCCAGGTTGTCGTACGTTCGAGCTGAGAGACACGAGTAAGATCTTAATTTTCCACACCTCTTAACAGTTTACAGTCCAGAACCAACCACAGGTTTTTAACGATGACAACAGCGTGGGACGTACCCTCGAATCTGAGGTTTCCCATGTGCAGGATGGCAGCGAGCAGCTTGGAGATCTCCCAGTTCTCCGTCTCGGTGAACATGAGGACCTTCATGGCCGACAGGATGCTGGAGTAATCTCTCAGGTCGTCGCGACCGTCACACTGTGTGCAGTTCCCCTGCAAGATTAAATACGCAGCGAGCCTCGGGTTATCTTTGTCATTATCAAGTCTTCTTTGCAAAGTGAAGAGAAGCCGCTTCGTGCTGCTCTTTAATGGAAATGTGGAAAGTTCAACATTTACCAAATCAGCCAGATCTCATCCCCGACACATTTTCTCTTACAGGACTAGGACATTATTTAAAAAACAGAACAAAGCATGAATCAGAGTATTAGTAGAACTGAAACTATCATTCTATCCTCTTTTGTTGCTTATTAATGGAAAAATATGTCCAACTGGGTTTCAGCCTCTCAAATGTCTTATTCTTCTGCTCTTCTTATTTGTCTAAAGCTATTATATATATCTAACTATATATCTATATATATCTTATATCTAACTAAAACGTTTGTTAACTGCTGGTCAGACAACACAAGAAATTATGATCAGCCTTTTCTTTCTTTTTGTAAAGTTTACGGATAAAACCAAATTATTAAAATTAATTAGTTGCAGCCCGAGGCCTGTGTGTGACTTGTTTTTGAGTGTGAGATGGTCTCATCGCTGCACCGTCCCTATTGCCCACAGGAGGCAGTAGTGAGACCACTCCAGCTCCGCACACCAGAATAATGCAAAGACAGCACTGCACTCAAAAGCTCCTTCAATTAGATTCATTGACTTACAAAGTTTGTTTAGTTAAAACCGTAACTGAACAAATAGTCATTCTAAATTTTCCTCAGATCAGTGTGAAGAAACAGTCGAGTATCATCAGCGAACAGAAACCGAAACGTGGATGAAATGCACCCAAACCTTCGGCCACATCTGTAAATCAGTCACCACACAGACAGTTTGGTGTGAACGGTCCCTCACGGAGCCGCGGACTCACCATGGTGAGGTAGGAGTAATCTGTGGCGAGGCCCAGACCCAGTTTGGCTTTCATCTCCGGAGGCATCCCCTTCAACACGCAGTAGAAGATGTGGTAGTTCCTCTCATCTGGAGCCTGGAGGAGAAACGAGAAGATTTAAAGAACAAGTAACAACTGGAGCTACGTGATCATCTCATCATTTTGTTATTGCGTCACATATTGATGTTGTTTCTGATCTTACCTGTCGACACACTCGGGACTTCTCCAGCAGGTACTGCTCGATCTTGGCTCCTTCGATGGCGCCGCGCTTGTTGAAGTGGATGTCGACGTATTTCCCGAAGCGACTGGAGTTGTCGTTACGAATCGTCTTCGCATTTCCGAAAGCTGAAAAGGAAACATAAATCCAGAGTGAGGCGATAGGAGGATAGAAAGCACAGGGACACAGGCCGACGTATCTTGATAATATGATATTCGACTCTTCACAGTTACTGTACAGAGGGATATTTAAAAAAATAAATCAAGTTATTTTTTTACTTTGAGAAAAGGGACATTTGAACATCTATAAATCTTCTGCTGATGAAGATCATTGAATATGATCAAAAGCTCAAGAACAGATGGATTGTTTTCTCGGAGGCTCCAAGGTCACAAATTAACCTTGAACCCCAGATTTTGAGCCAACATGGACGACAGGTCAATCAAGAGTTGTTTAAAGATTGTCTCCACTTTTATTCTTCCAGGATTTCCCTCCACTTTATGAAAAACAGAAACCAGAGTGGGAGACGATATTTGATGCAGTATTAAAAAAAACAACAACATCGGCAGCTGTGTGACCTTCGAGGATGGGCGTGGCCTCCAGGACCTGCTGCTCGATCCAGGAGTGCTGACCGCTGATGGCAGCGAGGAACTGCAGAATCAGCTTTGTGCTTTCTGTCTTCCCAGCTCCGGACTCACCGCTGACACACACACACACACACACACACACACAACATAAATACACACTGCCTTAAATACACACATTCAATATACAGGACTTCCTGGTTGAATAAAGGTTAAAATAAAAAAAACGTCTTGGTGTTAAATCCTCAACACAGATCCCAGTGCTGATGGATTCATTGGACTGGTTTGTGCCCACTCACCTGATGATGCAGCACTGGTCCTTGTTGTTCCGCTGCATGTTGAAGTAGCAGTTGTCGGCTATGGCGAATATGTGCGGCGGCAACTCGCCGATCTTCTTGTTGGTGTAGAGGCGGATTTGGTCGGGGGTGTAGATGGGAAGCAGCTGGTACGGATTCACTGCCACCAGGATGGAGCCCGTGTACGTCTGCAAGGACCAACACAGATAAAACCACAGGACATTTAATGACTTTGTCTTTTACAGAATAGCTTTATAACTATATTATCCAATTCAGTCTTATTGTCGACTGTAGATTTGACTTCACTGTATTTGCTTCTGAATCTCGAGCGTTTCTACTGTTAAGCAACTACAGCTTATTATGTTATTTTGTGATTCAGTTGCACTGTAGATCGGATTTCACAGAGCCCGTCAGATCAATCACAGGAACTTCTTTACAGCAAATTTACGCATTAGAAAAATAATTAATATTGTGGTATATGTTCACATGAGAAGCTGAGTTACTGAGTAAATAAGAAAGGATTCAAATTAGTCGTTAATAAAGCAAGAAAGGATTTCTCTGCAAATAGAAAGTGAGGTGCAGCGATGAAGGAAATCGATTTTTTACTTTTGTTAAACTCAAGATAAAGACTTATTATCTTATTATCTTGTGATATCGACAGCTCTTACCATCCACAGTTACAGCAGTGACATATTATGACATTTTTAAAAGCGCGTTAAGAGAAAGCAGCATCGCAAAAAGAGTTTTAGCACATTTTCTGTCACAAATGTTTTCTATTTTGACTTTTTACTCACCCGTCCACCACAATTTGTCTAAATGTAGAGAGACGACAAAACAACCAAACACAATTATAGGACTAACTATAACAACACACACACACACACACTAAACCACTACAGGAGATGTTCCCTCTGTCATCTGAACTCTTCAACATCCACAGTAAACATGTTTACAAGCCTCGTGTGCTGTTGCATGTGTCACAGAGGAGGAGATAACAAGCTAGAAAATAATCACACGTGAGAAGTTGGGTTTCTCAATCTGCCTTCTGATCACCATGATAATTACCATTTCATTTCCTTTTGATCCACAAATCATCCAATTGTTGCAACACTGAAACTCATAACTACGAGATAAGGCCTCTGATATTCTCTCGTTAGTGATGTAGAAAGTTTTTTATCCCTTTTATAAATTAACCTCTGGATCCCAGACAATGAGATTCTGCTTTATTTATAGCAACGAGTAAACTCTCCTGCCGGGCGTCCGAGGCAGTAAACAGCTTAACCTGAATAAGAACTTAACTTGGCTCCGGTTGATGGTCTCTGCATTTTCAATGTAGAGACGAATGAAGAAGCTGGAAAGTCACTGAAAACTCTGCACCTGCTACAAACATCTGTCTCACATCTGTGCGGTTACATTGGTCGTAAACAAGAGGTACTAACGTAGATGACCCGCTCGTTGTAGCGGATGAGCAGGTTGCGGAGGATGCCGGCTTCGTTCAGGTCGCCCAGGCGGATCATGTCCTCCACCCCGTGGATGGAGGTCGGGTGCATGGGCTTGATGTTGGTGGCATTCTGAGGAGAGATCCAGTGTTCCTGTGAGAGCAGGGGGGGGGGGAGACGGAGAGAATCAGAGGGACCACGACAATGATGTCCATGCACACAGGTCACATCTGGTTCCTGCTCTGCTGTGGACGTACCTTGGCTTCATCATCCAGAACCTGGATCTGTCCGGAGTCGCAGAGTTTGACCACGGCTCCCACCGGCACGTCAAACTCTCGACCCGTCTTGAGGTCCAACCACACATAGTCGCCCTGGATGATAAAACACGTCTCCGGTTAAATATGGATCATTTCACCCAGAATTCACATTTAAAGAGGAAAATGATTAGTACTCAGTTTAATCAGATCATAATTGATCATTGTGAAGAAAAGAGGAACTTTGAAAACTTGATTATAAACCTGTTTTATTATAATAAAAAATCCGGCAAATTTTCCCTCTTAATGTGGCTGAAATGAGGTGATAGGATTTGCATGGATAGGTATAATTAATACATTTTCTATGAAGTATTCTAAACCATTATCCCTGATTGAATAAAAGCTTTAATCCCAGTTGAACTTTTCTCACAAGAATAACACTTGTTTGTTTAATCCTCCGTCACTCGTTTCTTATTTTACTTACTTTCTTTTGTTCCTGTGATTACGGGTTTTAAATAAAAACCTTACATCACTCACCTGAAGTTGCTTTACTCACTTTTTAGCTGCCAACTTTCTGAATGAGGGGATTTAGTCTGAAAACGGTTTAAAGGTGATGCAACCCCCCCCCCCCCCCCCCCCCCCCCGAGGTTAGAGGTGTGGGAGGTTTCATTTTAGTGGGGTGAATTTTTCCTGCTGTATTCTCAAATGGAATCACACAGACACCTCTGGATAGTTTCAGGAGGATGTCTGGAGTTCAGCAGTGAAGCCTGAAGCAGCGTCAACACCAGTTCCTACTTTTATGTTTGATTTACGTCGTGCCCTCACCTTCAGTAACCTCATAAACAGAAGGTGCATTAGAAACAATGTCAGGACTCGTAGAGAAGCTGGTGACTTATCCTGCTTCCTGAACACACCTCCAGTTTCCAGGTTGTTTAGATGCTGCACACAACAGCAGCCGCTGATAAATCACAACAGAAAAACACTGCGGCACAAAGCTCAGCGCCCCCCCCCCCCTTCAGTCTAGACCGTGACCTTAAAGATGCTATTTTTACTTCCGTTTAACAACATCCAGATGTGTCCCACTGAATGAGATTCATAGCCGAGGCTCTGAGCTGAGACTGAAGCTGTGTGTCTGAGTCGTGCCCTGCAGGACTCTGGGGGGGGGGGGGGACGAGGCACCGGAATCTAGTTATTGAAGAGAAGCTGCTGAGGCCCTGATACGAGGTAACCACGGCCGACTGAGTGAAGAGACCAGCCGGCTTCTGCTGTTTTTAGAGCTCTGGACAATAGATGCATTCTTTCTTATTTGATTGTTTTTGTATATTTTCAAGTTTTCACCCAGTTTACTTAATTGTAAATATTATTACGCAAAAACTACTGGACGGCGTCACTCAAAAGGGATAACTGAGATAATCTGAATTCCTCTGATTTGGTTGATTGACCCTCCTTTTGCAATGCTCTTGATTTAATTACAATTTATTTTCTATATCAGAGTTTGCTGCTGGAATCTCATTTATTCATCAAGCTCCATCTTATCTCGCAGTGACATTATAATTGCTTTCTGCTTATCAAGGTTTTTAAGCTTATAATTTTTCATGTGAACAGTGTCACGTGTACGTAAAGACAGGTTTGCCAATTTAAAGACAGACTAGCGAGGGAAGACTGGAGGAGAAAAAGGACGTGAGTAACCTTCTGCCCTCCTTTGACAGGCAGTGCTCAGATGGCCGGGAGCTTAACTCCCAACATGTCCCCATGTATTTGCTCATAGGCATCAGCATGTGTCCAAATTCAGGGTCCTGCATCCTTTACTCCATTAAAGCAGGTTTGGTCTGTGCAGGATTTCCTCTTTGAGGCCTGCAACGAATCGAAGGACCCGGCCCCTGATTTGGGACTGTGCTTGTTTTAAAGTTAGCACAAGCCTATGCTCTATAGCTATAGCTGAGAAAATCTGTGAGTTTCTACTCCAGCTATAAATGTGAATCCTGCTTTCGTTCACTTTTGAGAAAATCAAAACACTGGTTCATGGATGGAGCCCTTTGGACCCAGCAGGACCGACCTGCTGCAGAATGACCATGGTTCAGCTCCGGGTTGGTTCCAGGACATCAGACGTCACAGAGCGCGGCCTCTGCAAAACGAGACAGACATCAGGCGAACTGAGAAAAGAACAAACAACCTCTTGAGAAAACGTCCTCATACTCGACAGGTGTAAAGACGACTTCTTCAAAATCTGACTGGTTGACATTTACTTTGCCACACAGGTTAAAAATGGGCCTGTTTCCCCCCCCTAAAGAAAGTGTTCTTGTAACCTCAGACTCCACAGCGCCGGGTCAGAGGAGAGACAATCGGCCATGTGCTTCAGCTGGGAGACCAGAAGAGGGACGAGGGGGGGGTAGTGGGGTTAAAGGCTTACTTGGATTCCTGGGGCTAATCCTGTCGCTTTAATATGAGGCATAATTGTTTGACTGCTGAATCATTTTCTCCCCCCACTGAGTTGTCTTTTCTTTGTGGTACTGGACAGACTGAGATATTATTTTTACTGTGAACTGACGATGTAAAGTATAGAAAACACAGTATTTCTATAAAATACAGAGCTGTAATGAAATCAGATGAATGAATGAATTAATATATGATTCAAACTGAAGTGAGTTGATATCAACACAGACAGCTTGTGTCACCATGACGATAACCCCCGCCTGGGGGGAGGGGTTAAGTGCATTAATGATCCATTGGTGGTCCAATAAGTAGATTAACATTTAGTTAGTTGTGAATTACTACGTATAAAAAGAATCTGCATCTAAGACAGATTTTATATGTAGAAGGAAATCCACATATTCATGTAGAGCAGGAAGGTGAAGCTTCAAAATAAGAGCATCAGTGCAGGTGTACATCGTTCGGCTCACTTCAAGTTCCATCCACATGCAGATAAACATTCATATGTTCAGCTTATCAGAGACAGAGCCTCTTATCCAGAACCACATGGGGCCGATCTGGCAACTGTCCCAAACACAGACCTATAGATCTGAACTACACTTCACTGTGTTTACCCACAACGCACCCTGTTTCACCAATCTACTGGGAAGACATTTAATCACTCGATCAAACACTTAATCATCCTAACTCTAAAACTGCACATCCACGTTTTATCTTCTGATTTATTTATTTCGGCTTTTTGGGGGTTTATTTAATTAAACATCTTTACATAAAGTCTCAGCATGAATCAGACAACAATGCAATGTAATGTTTGTTTGTTGGAAAAGCAGAAAGCAGAGGTACAGGCCTCTCTGCACTGGAGGCTGAATTTCAGGCATTTTAACAAAACACCAATGATGGTGCTGATGGTGTGAAGAGTCAAAATGAACAGCAATGTTTTTATAAGTCAACTTGAGATGGACATGAATGTTTTGCACGAGCTCTGAAATGATAAAAATCTTTAAATCTTTACAGCAGACCATTGGATGTGTGTTGAGGGACGTCAGTGCTGAAACCTGGGTCAGTTTGGAACAGATCAAAACAAACTAAATAAAGTTAAACCAGCCTCTAGCTTAGCACATAGACGTTTCTTAAAGCAGTTTCACAGATATAATAATATAATACAATATAAAAGTTAACATTCAGAACAAAGCAATCGAGTGAGATTCTCGATTAAACCTCAGAGTTCAACACCTCCGCTCTGTCGTCACAGCTCGTGAGACCCCAAGTCAACCTGATGACAGATTTTCATGTAACGGCCAACAGCAATCTTACTAATGCTGCTAATCTGTGTGTGTGTGTGTGTGTGTGTGTGTGTGTGTGTGTGTGTGTGTGTGTGTGTGTGTGTGTGTGTGTGTGTGTGTGTGTGTGGCCCCATAATGCCGCTCTAACAAGCATGTGTACTGTGTGTGTAGCGGCGGGACTCACATGGCAGGGATTCAGAGGCGCAGACGAACGTGACGCATTCATCGTTGACAAACAGACAAACAGCAGCGGAGCTTAAGAGCCGAGCGTCCATGTCTTCATGAGCTCTGCGGTTTAACATCTGAAAAACACACAGAAGTTCAGTTATAACATTCACAGTGGTGGAAAGTTTCGTGCACTTAGAGTAAGTACAGTATTTTTCAGTATTAGTGTTTTTTAGTTCTAATCCACAACATTTCAGTGACAATCGTCCATTTATCCGACGGCTACAGTCTCTAGTTTCCTCTAAGATTAACACTGCATACAAAATATAAGAAGATTTTATATTATTAATATGATTATTGTGTTAAATAAAAACAAACCCTAAATAAATGAGTTGAATTTAGATCATTTGGGAGGCTGGTTTACTGTTTATCTACAGGGAAACTTTATTATGAAGTTAACGCCATTTAAAAAAGCTTTTGTTTATAGATAATTAATTTCAAAATATGCCATTAAAATATAATTATCGGCTACGTCTCATTTATCTAGAAACCAAAAGTGTTTAGTTGCACAGTTGAGAACTGATATTATTCCTCTGGCTATTTCTTAAGATGAAATAAGTTCACAAATGGAAAGTGAGCCTCTTCTTCTTTTGTAGAGTATTGACTGTGTTTTACTTTCTTTTGTTTCAAAACCCTGGAAAATAAGGGATAGAATTTACTCCGATTTCTCCAGTACATGAATATTTTAGCTGAAAATTGGTGCAAATATAAGAAACTCTATTGAAGGCTGACGTGTCACTTTTGCAAACAGAGAATTTAAATCTACTGGCAAGTGGTTTAAAGTGGAACCGAGAGAACTTGAAATATTTCTCGTGGAAATCGCTGCTGCTCGTTGGAGAAATGTGTTTTGTACTGAACCGGTTTCTTTGTTTGAAGCTAATTCTTCAGCTGCAGCACCGAGAGGCCCAAACTAAACTGTGTCTCAATACTTTCAGCTTCATTGTACGGTTCAGATTTACTCCTGTGAAACCACTACAAGGCATTTCCATGTATTTTGATTATGAATGTGAACAATTAATACTTAAAACAGCAGTTTAACCCCTTCTTGAAATCTTAAGGTCTATTTATTTGTCTTTTTATGGAGCTTTAAAATTAAACTAATGTTCAAGAAGCTGCTTTTAAGGTAGTTAATGAGTTTAGAGCTGATATAACTTTCAAATTGACAGAAAAACACTTTTTAAAAACATGTTTCTGTGATTTCTAGCAAAGCAAAAATGGCAAAAATACTTTTGGTTCTCTGCTGAAGTCCTATTCTCAGCTTTTCTTTGAAAAAAACCTCTTGCCATTTCATAGTTTAATGAATTGTTCAGAAAAGATATATCAGATTTATTGTTATTGAAAATCATTACGAGTTGCAGCTGTACTAAAGTTAAGATTCAGTTTTTTGGGTAAAGATGCTTTAAAATGATCTTGTCTGATTTAGTTTTTATGAAGTCTCATCACATTCACATTCATAAATTCCCTTCTAACCACTTTTAAAAGCAGAATTATGTGACTCTCGTGCTGTTTGTCGGAGCCGTTCTTCCGCCGCGCCGAGGTAACTCTCATCACACAGACACTTAAACTGTCGCTTTACCTGACAAGCAACAAATCTCTAATGGAATCTAAACTGGAGGTAAGAACGTTCAGATTTCATGCAGCGCACACATCACACTTACCGGACGGCTACATAACGGCTCCTTTAAGTGCTGGCACAGGACAAAGTGAGCAGTAAGAGGCTTTGGCCTAAAGCTACAGCAGAGCAGCAGCAGCACTGTGGCCTGGCAGCAGGTTAAGCCCTCGGCCTTGACCCACGTTCACCTGCTCCACTTACCCCTCAATGCATTCTGTGAGGGCCCCTCTTCCTCCTCGCTCGTCCCCTTTGGCCCCTGTGTTGAGTGGGAAGGCGGGAGCCGGCCCCAGAGTTGACAGGACAGTTGATCGAGATGCTGCAGAGGAAGCTGGAGGAGGGATTGAAGTACGTCTCTCTCTGTGGTCCTGCCGCTCCTCCTTTCCTTTGAAAAAAAAAAATCAATTTCCCTCTGCCTTCACCTGTTCTCCTGAGGGTCCCGGGGCCTCCTGTCCCTGGCCGAGCGTTAGCGGCCCCGGTTACAGCTTGATGTCTGGGTCAGTGACGGGACTCTCCAGACTCTCTCGCTGTGTCTCATTCATGGCTGCTGATCCTGATTAGCTGGGAGGTGGAGCCTGTTGGTGGCAGATACAGAGACCAGCTGGGAGGTGAGGAGGGAGGTCAGGATGTGGAAGGAGCTACCGAAAAGCTGAGTAAGTTTAAAGGGTCAATTCACAGAAATTAAAGGGATAGTTCACCCAAAGAATTTAAATTCACTCTTTATCTACTCACCACTATGACGATGGAGGTGGTGGGTGAAGTGTTTGAGTCCACAACACACTTCTGGAGTCTCAGGGGTAAACAGCGTTGCAGCCAAATCCAATACTATTGAAATCAATGGTGACCACTTCTTCAAACACAAAAAACAACAGGAAAAAAACAAAAACCTCCTCCTCCAGCCTCCAATTCAATCTGAAACATCACATCATCATTTACACTGTGTTTTTAGCCTAAATGTTCCCATGTTCACATTCACACACACACATGCTCAAGCTTGCGCCTCCGTGCTCTCGCCAAAAGGAGAACGTGACGATACTCGCTGACGTCGCCAAGGCGCCACTTTTAAAAATTGCTGTATGTGTTGTAATTGTGAGCATGTGACCTCAAATCATTAACGTTAACGTGAAGTCACATCACAGCGGTAAACAACAAACGTCTTGATTGGTTGGTTCTGGATATGTAAGAAGGACACTTCACGTCCCGTCCCCCCCCCATGCTTCAGTTCACACAGTGGTCAACAGTGAAAGGTGCAAAAGGTCAACGCTGCTCAGGTCAAAGGTGCAGCACTAATCCGCTCAGTGCAATGAGGATATCGGCACGGATCTGTCACCAGGCACCACAAAACATAATAATAATAATAATATGTGTCTTCACAGAGCTGCTGCTGTCGCTCTTTAACTCAAATACACATTTTAAATCTGTCTCTTTATTACATTAATCTATAATAGATTAAGTTATTCTGAGTAAATAAAACTAAAAGTTGCTGAATCTAAAAACCCAGAGGTAAGGTACAATATGGGTGACCAGTGTTCCCAACTTAGGTCGTTGAAAAGCCATTAAGACAAACCAGAAATATATTTAAATTGTAATCATATCCAAAAAGAAAATACTGTGAATATATATATCCACTGGCGGAATAAACGTCTTTTCTTCTTTCCACATCCAATACATTTTCATGCTCACTTTCATACAATGATGACAAACTCCGGAAATAGGTTTTCCCATTTTATTTCAAATTCATGCCACAAGTTGACATTAAATACAAAAGAAAAAATAATAATTTCAGATTGTAGCTATAAAATAACCACAGTGTAAACGAGTAAAACCGAAACTCAGCGAACACGCATCGAGAAAACGAAAAAGTTAAAGCTCACGCCAAAAGTAACACACGGACAAAGCTCACAGTACAGAATACACAGCACGGCTTTCCCATACGTAGCTATCAGTAAACATCCCAGTTTGGAACGCAAGGTAAAGTGGATATATAAAATTAACAAGGTTATAAAATACTGATAAAAGTCATCTTAACTTGTTATAAAGACCATAGCATCCTCTAGAAGTGTCACCATGCAGAAGGTATTCGAGTTTCCTGTTAATAAACATCAGCAGAAAAATACAAGAAGAATCACAAGCTCATTCCTTGAGTGGACAAGACTCAGTCTCAGATATAAATGTCTACGTGACGCCGTCGGTTCACACAAAGCACGGTGTTCTGTCTCTGGGACTCCGTCATGAATGAGTTTGAACTTAGTCACCTACGTAGACGAGGCTGCGGGATCACGTCATCGTTCTGAAAGTGGTGAACGGAAAAATATAATCGGAGAAATGTACTTTTGTTCCTTATTCCTTGTCCCGTGATACCTTCACTGAACCGATGCTACGCTACACGTGTCGTCACTATTCTGAGAGATTCTGGGAAAACAAACGTGAGGACAAACAGCCTCAAACACGACCTGGACCTGGATAAGCTGATAAACTCGATGGATAAAGGGATGGCAGGATTTAACAATAAAAAAATACCTTTAAAGGCCACATATTTCTACTAAAATCACAGAAAAACTACTTTAAACGTGGCAACGGGACTGAAATTGAAGAGGGTTTTATACCCTTAAGATTTGTTTTGAGGAAACTTAAAAAGAAAGTTTGCCGTTAGCCTGAGTTTGGCTTCTCTGTTGAATCCATATAATAGTTGAGTGGATTATATCGACCGGGTGGAACAGAACGTCCCAGTTGTGTTTGTGTCTTATTGTTTTCTTATCCTGTTTTTTATCTGTATTGATTCTGTACTTGAGCTGCTGTAATTCCTGAATTGTTCCCCCCATGAGGATCAATAAAGGATTATCTAATATCACGGCATCCCTTTGCTAATGCTAAGCTAACCTCATTTGTAGAAAAAGTTCAGTGCTTCACTCGTCACATCAACAACAAGTCCAAGCTGAGCTGAAGCTTCATTTTAACCACACATACATGAAGAGTGAAGACTTGGCAAGAAAGAAAATATCCTAAAAAATGTTGAATTTCCTTTAAGGTGCGACAGGTTTCCACATCGTTTATTTCCCTAAAATCTCCGAGAAGAGAAGACGTCAGTGGCAGAGAAAGGATTCCCCCGAGGTCGTACTCATAAGTTCAGCAAGGCATCATGGGAATAAAATGCATAATTGACATGATTCTTCTACGTATTCTTGCCGATCACTAGAGGTAGCGAGCGAGAACATCTCCCTCTCGAGATGAATGTCCAGAATATACTGTGAAGAGTCCGTCAACTCGTGGATCCCATAATAACAACCGATGAGTCAAAAATGCTGCTACTTTTATATACATACTGTATACTGCAGTTTACTGAATACAAAATGTTTGAATGCATGCACGTGTGCAACACAAGCCTCATACTCCACGCAGTATGTTTATCAAAGTAGCAACAGCAGGTTACGTTTTTTTTACAACACTCCCGAGAACCAAAAAATATATATTCTGTGATGGTGCGAGCAGATTCAAAGCGAGTTTTGCTACATGCACTGGCATTTTTGGATTCGTACAAAGCGGCTCAGCTTCCCCCCGTGTTCTTAAAACCAGCTTTGGTGGAAAATATATACACACACAGAAAACTGATGGGGCTTTATAGCAACTGTCAAAAAAGCCAGTGAAGGTCCTGGTTAGTCTAGTAGCTGGAGCGTGTGTGTGTGTGTGTGTGTGTGTGTGTGTGTGTGTGTGTGTGTGTGTGTGTGTGTGTGTGTGTGTGTGTGTGTGTGTGTGTGTGTGTGGTGGTTAACAGTGGAAGCCATGACACTTTTGGCAATGGACCATGATCAATGAGAAACCATGGCAACGCAGGGGAAATCACTTCCAAGATAAAAAAGACAAAAAACAGAGCAGGACACACAGTGGAGAACTAACGAGGTACAAACACCCCCCCCCCCCCCCCAGAGGTTAATTGGACCGGTCGTACATTTGTCCCTCAGGTACAACAGCTTCTCTTCACAATAGACGGGTTCGTCTTTTTGGCACGGGCTGCCGCTCACGAGCAGGAGGCTGAAGAGGAGCACCTCGCCATCGTCACTGCGGCGCCTCACTCTTATTGTTACAGCGAGCGTGACTCAAACACTCCCACGTGTCAGAGCTGTCAGGTTGTGTATTCGCGGTTTTATGTTATGTGCCACATCCGCACAAATAATAAAAAAAACAGGGAGCTGCAGAATAACACAACTGGTGAGTGCAGGAAAATCTGATGGAATGAAATGACAGCTGAGGAGAAACTGTGAAATATAAATATCTGTGGTGACTGAAGGAAGATTTTCAGAATCAAATAAGAAAAATGGCAAATTAACACAAACTCATTTCATCCTTTTCAGTCTTAAACCTGATTGAACCGACTGCTCTTTCCTCTGCTGTGCTACCTCAACAGATGAGGTGTAATAAATGTGTATAACTGACTTTGATAACAGATATTAAATTATTCATTGATTGTGTATTTAATCAATTATTGACTTTGTAATATTGACAACTTGAGTTAAGTGCCACCATTTGCTGAAGGCTGATGTGACAGCCACTCGTTTTGCAGGTTTTTGTTCATAAATCAAATATTAATTTTGACCATTAAGAATTCATGAACGTCACAAATTTCCTGCCAAACCTTCCTGCCAAATAGTTGATGGTATTTCACACATCAACCTGCAGGTGGCGCTGAAGAGAGAAGTTAGGGGATCATTTAGGATTCATCCTCTGGGGACAATGAACATTTGCAAGTAAACAAACCAATAAAACAGTTGTTTATGTCTTCAAAAGTCTGATTAAAAAAATATTCTGTTGGCAACATGAAAATGTTTTTTAACCAGATCATCAGGTTTTGTCAACAATACAATATTCTACCCCCAGAAATATCGTTGAAGATGAAAATGGACACGATTTTTGGCAAACTGAACAAAGAGAAGCACAAACCGAGCAGGTGCTTATTTTCCTCGACCCTTTTGGTTTGAGTTAGGAAATAAAGTCGAATGGTTAAAGAATAAAACCACATGGGTGCAACAGGCCTCGAGCAGCAGGTACTTAGTGAGGGAGGGAGAATGGTTTCTGTCTTTTCCCACCTGGTCTGTGGATAAAAGACCAGCAGCTGTCCAGGCACGTGCTCCAACTTTAACTGTGTCTAACTTTGCACTGCTCGGCACAACAGCTTCTAACACTGGCTCTCTGCAAGTTAACGAAACTTCCAAACACAGTCCAATGTCACGTTAACCTGGAGATTCACTGCAAGAGCTCAGCCCGTTTTCTGATTTCAGCTTTGTAAGATGCTCCCGACCGATGATCGGAGTTGATTGGTCGTCTTCAGGCTTTTTGCAAACTTGAAGCATAGTCATGAAAAACTTTTTCTTCCTCAATGCGCCTGCGCAAAAATCCAGTGACAGTGAAACCAGGACGTGAGCAACATGGTGCGTCGTATGACAGAAAACATGGAGGGGTCCGCCTGGTGGAGCAGAGCAGCAGCACACCAGCTCGCTTGATATTTTGTCCTTGTCACATCACAACCAACGTACCAGAGAGAAATATCGGGGGGCCTCTTTTTTTTAAAGGTTCTGCACATTGGAAAAGTTAGCATGTTTCTGCCTCGTTAGCTTTGAGGAACCAGGAGCCACACTGGTCCAGAGGGGCTCACGGGAATGTAAAGTGTGAGTAGTAGCCGACCGCACGACACGAGCACATAAATCGTGAGCGCTGGCTTTCCATCGCAAACGATTTCACTCTTTACAGTGCGAGAACATTTCTAAAGTCACACAGTGTCTGTCCAGCCGAACTCATCTTCCGTCCCTCTGTCGGACTGAAAACAACGTAAAAGAGCAGAGAGAGGATAAATAGCACCTAAATAGTCGTCAAACAACTGCTGTTAATGTTCACAGATGCTCAGGCTGTTATGAATATAATCACTGTGTTACAAGACAAAGGCTAAGTGCTTCAAACCGGTTGATATGGTCAGACTGACGCTAACATCAGGTGCATTCTTGTAGACATGCTGACTGCTCAAATCTAGCATTTCCAAAGAGAATAAATATATATATATATATATTAACAATTGAACAGTACAACAACAAGGCCATGAACATACTGGAAAAGAACCCATGCAAGACACATTTACAGAGATGCTGTACAGAAAAAAAGGAGTGTGATCAATTAAATGCCACGAGAGACAGTTCAAGTAATGGAAAAAGGCGCTGATTTAAAAAAGAAAAGAAGAATAAACAAGTCGATAGTTTGAGAGATTAGTGCACTAACTGTCATACATTCAAAGAAAATGTCTCCAATGACATTAAACATTTTTAATTCTGGATATGAAAACAAAAAGAAGAAGACATTAAATAAATTCAAAAACTCAATGCAGTGATATTGCACTTGTTTGGGAAAAGAAAAGCAGACATAGATTTTCAGTCTGGGCCCTTTTTCGCAAAAAAGATGCTCAAAGGTCAAACCGGATGGAAACATGACGTATGAAAAGAAACGCGATGGTTCATCAGAGATAGATTATTCCATCGCTGGTTCAATATGCAAAAAGCCATCTGATCTGAAAATCCCTTTTGAAAGGTATCGAACAGTTTATCCCGTGTCCGACGCTGTTTTCCTGCAGCGGAGGCAAAGCCAGGGCCGAGGCAATGGCACAGGTTGTTTGGCAGGACGTCTCCCCCCCCTCCACCTCCCCCTCCTCTTCCTTTCACCCTTCAGGGGCCTCGTACCCCCATTAAAACTAAATAAAGTGCAAGGTGTGTTTTTCGCCTAAAGGGCTCTTTTCCTTTGAGTTCACACCTTTCCTTAGAAATAGTTTTCTTCCCGGTATAACGTGGATTAACAGAAATACATTCATCCAAGCACTCCTCTTTAGGAAAACACTGAAATCAGCAGGACACACACACACACACGCACACACACACACACACACACACACACACACACACACACACACACACACACACACACACACACACACACACACACACAAACACACAACTCAGTGTCACCCTCACCCCAAACTAGGTGTTAACCCTCAACAAGCAGCAGTCTGGACCAGCGGAGATCTCAGTTCTGTCCCCACGAGTCCCCATTAGTGGGTGTGTATCCAGTTTACAGTCCTCACTGGGATATAAAAGCAAGTACACACTCTCACACACACACACACACACACACACACACACACACACACACACACACACACACACACACAGACACTCACCCCTGTTCTGTGCCAACAGCAGAAGCGTAGCTGCTGTGTCTCAGGGTCTCGTGGCGCGAGTATTTGGCCCGAGCCAACGGACTCTCAAGTCAGAGGAAGCGTCAGGCAGTGGTGTTGCCATTAAGAGATGATGTGGCACAGGGGGTGGTGGTAGGCCTGGGCCAGGCCAGGCCAGGCCAGGCCGGTTTGAAAGGGACTGGGGGAGCAAAGGGCCTGGCTCATCTTTGGTCCCATAAAGCACTTGATTTATGTCAGGGTGAATCTTTGCACTCCGCGGAACTGGGGAGACATGGGACGGGGTCAGGGAGTCAAAGGAGGACAGCTAGCACGATCACAAGCACCGGCTGCTAAGCTACGACCGACGACATGTGCAGCACAGGCAGAGATTAAGTTTATTTCCTTTTTTTTAAAAAGTCATGCAGTTTGAAGATCGTCCATAGCAACCGGCAGAAAGCGTCTCGGGGAGTTTGGGATGGTGCTAGCGATGGAAGACGGGGAGGCAAGATTTCACACATGAGCACGTTTCGCGAAAAAAAAAAAAACAGCACAGAAAAGCTCTGAGTCGAGGGAGAGAGTAGCTGCTGTTGGCTTTCGTTTGTAAAGTCCACGGTAGAAAAAAGTGACAGACAGAGCTGCATGCTTTCCAAAGCACCAGCAAACTGGAGGAGTCTTGAGGTGTCTGGGTGGGACGACGGGGTGGGGGGGATCATCACACGGATATAAAAGAGTATACATTATATGTTGATATACAGGAGACAGACATCACAACTAAGAGGACAGAGGTGGGACGGATGCAGAGTCACAAATGGAGGCTGTGCTACCACGGAGGGAAGCCGACGGAGAACGTAAAGGAGCATGTAACACAACCCCCTCAAATCTCCTCAAGGTGGAGAGACTCAGCCTTAAGGCAATGCATAGCCCTTGGAAACATTGGCACATGCATGGCGAGTGCAGGAACGTCTGCATACGTGTATTTTATGTGCATCGCGAGTGTTGAGGAGAAAGGAAAAGATATATTTGTAGATTAGATTCAGACGGATTAACTGAATCCGTCAGGATAACAAAGGCCTTGTCTTGAAAATCTGTAGCTCAGACTTTGATGGAGATTCTGGCGGAAAAAAATAAAATAAAAATCTGTCATGTCTCAAGTGAACGCTAAATAAATGACAGGAATGTGTTCAAACCCACAGATATGGACGCCTCCCATTTGCAGATAAAGGTTTAGGCCTTTAAAAAACACTGGTAAGAAGAAAACAGGGGGGAAACTATACGAGAAACAAAGAGAGCGCAAGCGGCACAGTGAGCTCCCACGACGGTTTCGGAGGATGAACGGTGACAGAGAACGGTCGAACGCCGCTTTGCGCGTCGATCATTATAGTCGCTGTAAACGATCCCATCAGATGTTGGTGAGCGTGGTGGAGGTGATGAGGCGCACAGTGAGCGTGCCCGGGAGGTCGTTGTCCTGGCGGTTGCCCTTGTCGCGGAGGTGAAGCGTGAGCTGCTCCTGCCGCTCGTTGGGGTCGCTGAACATGATGACCTGACCCAGGAAGGTGTCCACGATCATGTTCTTGTTGTAGATCTGTTGGCCGCACGTGGGGGGGAGGCAGAGGTCAGGAAAGGGAAGGTAGGGAAAGGAGGAGAGAGAAGGGAAGACAATAAGCAGTCAAGAAAATATGCAGGGGACAGGAATTATGAAGTAGAATGAACAGATTTGTAGAAGATTTGTAGAAAATGTCAGAGGAGCAAGAACATCGTGGTGCATCTGTTTTAAACATCACTACAGCTTCCACATGTTCAATATCTCCTAATCAGTCCGAGATACGAGTTTACAGATTTCAAAGTTTAAATAAACTGGTGTCAGACTAAGACTCCGTATCAGTCAGTTACCGTGAGTTCAAATATCGGTGGAGAAAAATGCGTCTCTATTACAAGACTGAACCGACCTGCAGAGCGTGACCACGTCCGTCTCCTTTCACGAGACAATTTCACACGTCTGATTGAGTAAATTTAATACCACATCGCCAGGAATGATTCCCTAACAAGTACTTCCACACATATCCCCTGATATTGAGCCTGTAATTGATCGGTTACGGATGTTCGGCGAATATCCTCAGTGGCTCGACTCTCACGTGAGATGAATGCAGGGGACGTGGACGCGGCGGTTTCACCTTTTGTTTGCCACCAGAGCAGCAGCACAATAAAAAACCTGCTTAAGTTGTGATTGTGTTTGATGCCCGAGACCAAACAGTCACACGAGGAGCTGATACACTTTGGTTGCAGGTCAGAATCCCTCATGAACGTGGAGCTGTTGGCGTTTGGTCATTTAATGTCTGCGGAGCGGCGGCTCACCTCGATGTGGATGCCCTCTTTAGGTTTCTTGCGGTAGAACAGGCCTTTGATGTCAAAGTTTGGGCACCGTGTGTCCTTGTGAACCGGAGAACGGACCCTCTCCCCCTCACAGGTGATGATCACGTACGGATCCACAGCTGCAGGGGAAAAAACATCTGTAAATCAAAACACTGTGCTGATGAATGACACTGATCACTATGCATCTAGTGGGTTAATTCCAGATTATACAGTTTGATACGGTAAAGAACTTGTGATTATTGGCATTATTGATTAATTTCTGATTTATATCACTTTAAAAATATAAATATTTTAAAGTAGCTACACCTCAATCAGCAACAGCAGTGATGTGATTATAATATAATTGAATTAAATTGATTTATCAGTGTAATAATGTCATATTTGTACGTAATTAAATACAGAGGAAAAAGTGCTTTACTTTTAAATAACTTCAGTAAATGTTGCTGATAATATGGATATTTAAAAGTACTTTCAATTAAGTAGGATGTTGAATTAAGTACTTATTTACTTATTACATATTTAGCTTAGTAAACAGTTCTGTTGTGATTTTCTTGGGCTTTGGACGATGTATATACAGTATTTCATTAATATGAAATTTACATTTATATTATGGGATGGATATCTGAGGAATGAAATGATGTCAATGAAGAAAGTTAATCAATTCTGTAAAACACTCACATCCTGATCACCAGTGGAGAAGAAAAGACATTTACTTAAATATGCTTCTTATGTACAATTTTGAGATATTTGTACATGATTTGAGTATTTCGTTTAGTTACTTTACTGCAGTAACTGAGGTAAGGAGCATTTCTAAATTGTTATATGGATACAAATGAAAAACATTTTAATTCCACAGTTCATTCAAAAGGATCTAAACATTAAAGCCACTATGTGGAGGATATGAAAACTTCTGACTTCACCAATTAATAGTAGAATTCTATTGTTTTTTATAGCTCACAACAATTGAAAAAATGGTAAAATCACTTTAAAAATCTACACATAGTGGCTTTCAAGGTGAGTGAGTTGTAAAACGCACAGACACGTGTGCACACTGTGAGAGACTGAAGGAGCAGGACTGTGTGACTGCAGGCAACAACTACACTAAATATCTATGCATTGAGTTTCAGCAGAGGGCGCTGTGGTACCTTGTGCTTTGCTCAGGAGTCTTTTCTTACTAGGATTGAGGCAGTGAAGCTCTGTGCAGGAGTTTACAACACAACAACATGATCATCAACATGTAGAATCACATGATCCAAGATGCAGCTGCTGTTCAGAGACGGTGCACGGCTCCTACCTCCGTTGGAGTCCTGCCCCTGCAGCCCCTCGGCGTTCAGTACATGGACCTGAGTGACCAGCTGAGGGTAGCCGCACATCCCCGTCCAACACGTCTGAGGAGGGTCGTCCAGGGTCAGCTCTCTGGGAAACACAGAGGTCACATGTATGTTAGAGGATCGGTGACCGGACGGAAGCTTAAACTGATCTTCTGCAGTATACAAGAGAAACAACATTAGCACAACCAGGGTTCAGTTTGATCCAGACCAAGACCACCTCTTTTGGTCGGAACACATTTTGTCCCCGTTGGTCTGGATCGTGGTCGGAGGAACTTTTTAAAACCTCGGAGTAAACTGAAAAGTCAGGAGGTCTGGACCAAACAGCGGAGGAGTGACAGAACCCACACACACACAACACAGGTTATTGATTTCTGCACAAAAATCGATTGTACTAACATAAACAAATCCTTATAAACATATTAGCACAGTTGACTTGTTGAAATGCAAACTACAGATCTAACTATTTTACTTAACGTTAGAGAGAAATGTAAAAGCAAAGCAAGTGGAGCAGGTCGATTTAGAGTACGTGACTTCATCCTGACATGTCAAAGACAACTTTCTCTTATGTCTATCTGTCTTTTGCCGTCACTACCTCCCTCAGGGCTTCAGCTTCAGTTGAGCTGTCGGACTCTTGAGATGTAACCAGGGATGGAAACACACATGAAAGGATAGTTTACAGATTTACTTGCAGTCTGAAGGCACATCAGTGAAGACACGCAGGAGGAACTCGCCCTGCTGCGTCGGGTCAAACGTCGTGGGGATGATGACGTAGCGGCCCTCCTTCAGCTCCTTCCTGAGGAAGACGCAGCGCGAGTTGATGTAGATGGAGCCCGCTACTTTCTGCTGGGCCGAGTGCATACGGTACTTCCGATTGAGCTCCACCTGCAGGATGAAAGACACGCTATAGAAAAGTGTTGTGGCGGTTTCTTTGATCCGTGCATGCGTTAGTGGTGTTTTTGTACCCGGTGAATATCGAAGCCGATGGCGAGGTTTTCCCCTTTTCCCTCTTTGGGCGTTGCTCTCTTTTCTTTTTGCTGTAAGCAGATCAACACCTCATCCTCCACCTTCTTCACATCAAACACATACTGCAAAGAGGAAAAGAGGAAAAGAGGAAAATCACATATCACACGTCTCTCTGTGACGCACACACACGCTCACATCAGCACCACAACCAACCTGAGGGTTCTGCAGGAAGGTGGCCTTGTGATTGATGCAGCCCCCCGACCGGTTGCGGAGGGGGTCCTGGCGATGGACCCAGGAGCCCCTCATCACCTCCTCCTCCCAGGTTTTGTGGATGCTCAAGTAGGACGTGTTGATGAGGCGACACAGGATCAAGTCGGTGAAGTACTGGCAGAAGTCGTCGAACGTCATCCTGCAGGAGGGCAGGAAAAGAAGAGGAGAGACACGAGCGGAGAGAGAGAGGAGAGGGAGAAGCTTGAGAAGAAGAGCTTTAACAGGTGTAAAAATAGAGGAAATGAAACCAGAAACAAAAGAAAGGGTCACAAGTTAACGTGAGACGGGGATTTGTTGACAAGGAAAGAGATTTTACTGACGGGAGATTTTTAGGAAACAAATAAACAATAAAAATCACAACAAAAACATTCAGCGTTTCCCTCATAAATGTAATAACACTATGGAAAAGTCCCTTTCAAGGTATAGTTTGATGCTTTGGGAAATATTCTTATTAATTTCATGTCATTAAATGATAATATTGAAGATCACTCTGGTTTTATTGATCAGAAATAGTCACATAACTTCAAATAAAACCCAGAAGTGGTAGTTTTTACACCTCGGTTTTTGTACTGATTAAAAAAATTAGATGTATCATGTTAATTACTGAACTTTAGAGATGCTGAAAGGTGGATTTGATTAGTTTCTCTCTGTTTTCCATTTTTATCTTAACCTGCTGTCGGCTGATGCCAGCAACACCTTGATAATCAGTTTGAGGGAAGGAAACAACAGAAGCGTCAGGTACACTTGGTTCTCACCAGAACTCGCCGTCGTCCTGCACCGTGACTCCCAGCTTCTCCCGCTCGCTCTTGCTCACTTTGTTCCACTCCTCCGAACTGAGATGAACAAAGACAAGAGAGCAAACGCTTTGTTTACAGCAACTGCAGAGAGAACCAGGCTTTGATCAGAAGCATGTTGTTTTTATTACAGATGCCTTTCTTTCTTATTTCCCCTGAGTTCTAAGTATCGGACGCGTCATTGTTTTCTGATCGAATAGCATTTCATATTGATTTTGATTGTTATTAAAAAACCCAGTATTTCTTTTATGTTGCTGTCTTGAAAAATTCTGAAAAAATATTTTTATACAACTGATTCCGCCAATACAAAAAAAACATTTATATATTATATAACCACGAGTATTTCTTTTTAAAGTTATCTTTTTATTACTATTATTTCTTTAATGGAAAATACAAAATAAAAGACCTGCAACACCTTGCCAACATAGAACAAGGGTGTAGGGGTGTGTCTTCTTAATCCTCAAATCACTTTATAAAAGAAAATAGAATACATTTGCATTATACACATCTTTTCAAATCCTTGTCCTGATAGAAAAAGTTAATCTTTTCATTCCATCCATGTAAATGTCAATCCCATAGTCAACTGTTGGAATTTCCACTTGAACCTCCTGCCAGAAACAGTAGTTAGAAGATCTGGTGAAGTGTCTGTGAATCTTTTAATTATCTTTCAATTAAAGGTGCAGATATATAAATCATGTATGTGTTTCGTCCCACACGGGAACTATGAAGAGTCTGTTGGGGAAACAAAAGCAACCTGTGTGCAGTTGTTACTGTGAATAATATGTCAACATCAAGGTCCATTCTGCATTCACAGCTCCGGGGAAACGAGCCTTTACTGGACGCATTAGCTCCGTGTTTATGTCTTTGTGTTTATGATTCACTGACAAACGTCAACATCTCAACAGTCTGTCAGACTCCATTTACTGTAACGGGTTTTTATCAAACCATGAATAAATTATTCAGCGCGAGCGAGTCGATGATTGAGAAAGAGGAGAGATGACTCACGTTGCCTTAATAACATCTTTCTGTCTTTCAGGCCTTATCAATAATTCAGGCGGTATTGTGACACAGCTTCACCACCTCCCTGTTTGTTTCCCTGAGTCTGGGGAGCTGACGATTCACAGACAGAGGGACGACCGGGGAGCGACTTCATCGCAGCTTCGCCTGATTCGCTAACAAGCGAACGGCAGCGGAGAGGAAAAGTGGAATGAAACACACTTTTCTCGGGGACAAAAAGAGCCGTAATCCACCTGATTGAACGGCCCCTTGTGCAAACCGGTCATTTTTGATCCACTTAGCCGTCTCAATTGAAGGGTTAGATGTCCCCGATTTGGCCTGTCTGTTACGGGAAGGGTCCCGGGGACGATGATGCGTGAGCAGCACTGCACCGTTCACTTGTGTTCTCCAGACAAACAACACTCCTACTGGGCTGAATCCAGTGATTCTCGTTCACCCTGTGGCCCATTAGCTTGATTGCAATCTCCACTTTTCATTGTCAACATGACATTTTCCTATTGTGCAGCGTTCCCGTCGTCACCGTGGCCATTAAATATGGATTTTTTTCCCCCAGTCGTTTGTTGTTTGCTTATTTATCGCATGCAGCCTCTTAGAAGGAGCAGTGGCAAAGGAGGACAAGTGCGTTTTGACATTTTAAAAATTAAATATCTGAACTTGTTAACGTTGGTGAAAAGGACACGTGAAAAACAAAAAAAGGACGACTTCATTGTATCTGTTGCTCTGGTAAATGTCACATCTGACTCACATGGATTCGCAATATCTTGAAAATGTGGATGATGAGTGTGTCGGTGGCAGTGCTGTAATCACCTGTCGCTCCACGGGCCACTCCACTCCTTCTCCCCCCACGGGTTCCTCATGCGGATCATCTGCAGCTTCTCCGATTTGAAGAAGGCCAGCAGTCCGTGACCCAGCCGCACTTTCCGTACGTCGGTCACAGCGTACGCGTGGCCTTTGACCAGGCCGCAGTCCAGCCGTGCCTCCATGTCCTCGATCGTGGTCGCCTGGGTAACAACGAGAGGGATCCGGTTGTGTAAAGAGATGCTGTCGTGAATCACTAAAGTTATTTACAAGAGGGGGGGGGGGGGGGGGGGGGGGGGGGCGGTACAGTCGTCTGGGAAATAAATAACAGGCAGACGTTTGGAAGAAATGTCTGTTTTCTGTTATCTGCTTTTGTGTGTGAACCAAAACTGATTTTTCAAAACACATGGGTGTGTAATGCCCAGAAAATGATACACAGGGAGGTTGTGGAAGATTTGTACCATTACTGCATGAAACATTAACGGATAACTAGCTGGGTTATGATAACATTTTGTTTGTGAAAATAATTACTGAGATCTGGGGACACTGGTCTTCACATGCCCACAATTTCAGCCCAGAAACGAGCTCAGGGAAAACCTGCCCAAACCTGACAAGCATAGCTTTATCTTTAAGTAGCAGGATGCTTCTCCAAGGCTGATAACCTATCTTGTCATGTCAAAGCAGTGTTTCCTCTCTAAAGATTGGTGGTCGCCATATTCTACTTTGTCCTGCTACAGTTTCATAATGAAACAAAAAAAGCTAACATAACATTATAGGAGATCTCTAAATTGGGTTTTTTTCTCCGTTGTTGCATTGTATAACTGTGCAGCTCTATTTGCAGGGTGCTTGCTCGCTTGCTCTTTAATCCATTAAGTTTTTCCCGTCCACACAGACAGTCAGACCTCATAGTTGCCCTGTAATGCAGTTCTCTCTCTCACACTATAATTTAGTAATATAGTCTTTCACTCAGAATCGGTTGTAAGTGAGAGGGATGTTTCATTGTAATCTGTCCAGTAGCAATCCTGCTGATTAACAGACACACAAAGTGAAAACCTGACCTCCTTGGCAGAGGTAAAAAACAGAGACCTGATCCGAGGGGGGACTTGAGTGTGTTACATTGTTTTTCCTATCATTATGAAACTGCGGAGGGACAAATGAGTCTCCGACAGGCTGCCATAGTCTAAGTAATTAATGGGAAACTCTGCTTCAACATTAAAAAAATGAACCCGAAGTGAACACCATCCATCTCGTCTGCACTCCGTCCTGCTGACAGTTCCCCATTAGCTGTGCTGATCAAAAACAAGGTTAATTTCAATCTGCAACCCAGAAGCTCGGTTTGAGGGGATAATGGATGGAATGCAGAAAAGCTTTGTGTCTGGAAGCAGCAGAGAGGACGGACGAGGTCGTCTCAACCCGACGAAGGAGATTTTGTCACAGAATACCAGTGAAGCATGAGTTCAACTTGAAAAAAACGTATCATTTAAACTGGTGCATTAAAGGTGATCCTGCTTTAACGTCAAATTTACACGTTGAAGTTGCAAAGCTGAAGTGTAGATCAGTTAAAACGACCAGTGTTTATCCGATATTCAGCCAGGAAACAGGAAGATGTTCTTACTTATTAGCTTAAATACCTAAATATAAACCGGAAACTCAGCAGATGTTAATGATTCCCCACCGATTTATCTGACTAGCTTTGTTGAACCCTGTAGTTTCCTGTGGTACAACTACGAGGTGGAGGTTTTTATTGTATCAGAGTGATACTGCGTCTCTCGGCTCACCCTGATGGAGCAGCTGATGAGGCCGTCCCTGTTGTGGACTTTGAGAACTCGTTCAAACAGCTGGTTACGGGCCACTTCGTCCGTCGCCATCTGACCCTCCAGCAGGTCCACGGGCTCCGAGACGCCCCCGGTGAAGTCCACCAGAGCGTCGGCCGTGTTTCCCCCGTCCAAAGCCTCGTAGCAACCATAAACCCTGCAGCAAGAGGACCAGAGGTGGGAAACATTTATTACAGATACAATTAAAATTAACTGACGAATGATTTAGTCATTTTTAAGCAAAATGGATGAATATTTGCTCAATTTATTCATTTTCTGAACACTTAAAAAGACAGGTCTCCTCATTATCTTTGAATGGGGTCATTGGATTTATAATGGTGGTAAATAGCTTCTCTTAAAGTCGTGTGGCAGAAGTTTAAAACGGTTGAGAAGAAAGTGTATCCGTATATCTGTTGGCACTGGGACTAACTTGGCATAGGCCTTCTCCACCAGGGCGCTCCAGAACTCATTGCTGTCGTTGGAGTGGCAGTAGACCAGCTGGTTGTCCACCGTCGGTAGCCGGTCGTCAATCACCACATCCACCCACTCGCCAAAGCGCCAGAAGCGGAAGTGGAAAATCCCGGCGTAGGATTCTGGCTTCTCTGTGTCCCACTCCTGCTCCTTCCAGTCTGGGATGACCTGCAGTGGGCGGGGGGGTGGGAGTAACAAGGGGAGGAAGAGGATGGAGGAAGAGGAGCAGAGGGAAGGTAAGCCAAACAAACACCGGTTGGTCCACAGAGCATGAAAAGCGTCGAGGTGGAGTTGACTGCAGACCCTCTCAGAGCCTGCTGATGCATTTAGGATCAGGGGACGAATTTATCACCTTGGCCCTCTAGCTCATAAATCCTGCTGTAATAGGACATGGGTGAGAGGTAATAAAATGTTTGACTGCAGTGTGTGTTAGTGTGTGTGTGTGTGTGTTTGTGTGTGTTTCAGCTGCTGCATTTGTTGTCGTCCTGCGAAACCGCTACAACACAGCCTCCATTTTGTGAGCTGCACTCATCTATTATCCAGGGGGCAAAAAAACTAATTCAAGTAAAGCCTCAAAGGATTTAAAGGTATCGAAATTTCCACGACAATAAAACACAGAGCGATAAACAACCGCCTGTCAAATACAGAAATAACCGAAGGAAAGTCACAACATTCGGGATCATTTAAAAAGGGTCAATGCAGCTTTATGGAGTTTTGTTCATTATGTATTAATCAGTAGATTTGCTGGAGAGTTAATTTGGACCCAATCTTACTTCTAAAACTAAAATGACTTCTACAGATTCTGCTCATTGTGTATTTACATAAACACACAGAGAGAGAGACTATAAATAGAAGTTCTGTGTCTGTAATGGATTTATAGGAGCCAATGCCAATATTGTTTTATTTAAAAAAACTGTAAATAATAATAAGTATATTTTAACGTAAAATATATATACACACATCTTTTCTACATTATTTAGTCTGTGGAAGTCTGATATGTTACTGATGGGTCAGGCTTGCATTGTCCAAATCCCTTCAGAGAGCAGCGTCAACGTTCTCTTCTAATCATAAATCAAACCCTGTATTGATTAAAGAAGTCCTTCACTCAACATCCTAATTAAGCTAAAGTATCAATATCCATATTATCAGCCAAATTCACAAAACTCTAATTAAATGAAAAGCACCCGTTCCCATAAAAGGCCGATATATCAAAGCTCAAATCAGCCGAACTCATCGGCCAGTGATCAGTCTATGATATAAACTCTCCTTGTTTATTTAAATCGATACCTGAAGAGTGCACAGAGTTATATCCTGCGCAGCCACAACACCCAGTGTAACGGGTACTTCCTGCACTGTGTCATGTTGTGATTGCCTCTCAATCCCTTGAGCCCGCTGTGACTCAGTGTTAACCCAGAGGACCTCACCTCAGAGCCTCGCTCCGAAAGGGCGCCCACGAGTCCTCCGCGGCAGGCAATAAAATGTGCAAATGATGCAGTGAGCGACACCACACGTGAACTGACTGACACGGCTCCAGCGGGCGTCCTTGGAGATGTCAAGGTGCGCAGACCGAACAGGGGTTCCTGTCAACCCTCCCCGCAGGAGGTGACACTCTGCTGATGGAGAGAATCTGGCGTCTACAGACTCCGACTGCGAAGCAGCAACAGCCTCTTTTAAAGGAGGCGGAGGAGAAATATAAATAATTTTGTAATCCTATGAGAGGAAATATTTCTTGCACTCCATCCTGCTGCTGATTACTCTCTCACGGCAGAGACTCTATCTCAGTTTTCATCTGGAATCAGTGTCGCTAGGCAGCAACTAAACTCTGGTTGGCAAGTGAACTGATGAACGTCCAGAAACACAAGCAGCCACCTTAGCTTCTCCTGCTGTCTGTTGATGTATATGTATATGTATACGTCTCCTACCCCCCCTAGACAACAGCAAACAGGGGGCCCCCGTACTTTCTCATTTACAGCATCACTCACACAAGCCTCTGGGATGTTAGTAATCAGTACTAGAGAGGTACTAGTCACTAGTCACATCCGCTACTAGAGTCAGGGAATCTGTAACTAAGCAAACACGTGAGTCAAACAGTACGAAGCCCGGTCCCCTGAAGGAAAACCTTGTGCTGTGGTTGCAAATGTCATTAGACCTGGTTGCTTAGCACCTCTGCTCATTTGTTCTCCGCCTCCTCCCTCTTCTATCAATGTGAGACACTCACGCAGACTGTGAAAGCCTGCAGGCAGGAGCAGAGAGTGAGTTACTGGACAGAGGGAAAGTGAAGTGACGCTTTCGTTTGGACGTAGCTGTCGATTTGAACCCAGCCTTGCATACGGTCATCGACCTCTCAGGCCGCTGAGCTGTGCCGTCCCGACATGTCCACAGAGTTGGAGCAGGCCTTCCGGCCGGACACCCAGCTGACCGAGGTGATGCGCCTGCGGGCTCAGTCTCTGCAGCAGCGAGGCCAGAAGAGGCAGGATGGCGAGCGGCTGCTGCGGCCCAACGAGGCCGTGTACCGACTGGACTTCACCAAACAGTCGCTCAGATTCTCACATTGGACAGTGCGGCTGCCGGCGGTGGGACACCTCACCGTCACGGCCACCTCGCAGCTCTGGACACCTGACCTCACCCACCTGATGACGCGTCAGCTGCTGGAGCCTGCTGGGGTTTTCTGGAGGTCGCCGGGTGATGCCAGCGATGCGCCCGTCCAGTGCTACGAGGCCGATTCTCACGAGTTTGGCGAGAGAATTGCAGAACTCGCCAAGGTAAGGAAAGTGATGTACTTCCTGTTTGCGTTCGCAGAAGGCTGCAGCCCAGAGACTCTCGACTGCTCCATCATCTTCACAGTGGACAATTAAAAGTGGGAAATCCCTAAAAAACCTGGACAAATACTTGCAACAGACTCTTCTTCTGTACTTTGTGCTTGTGAACTTGTAGTTGACGAAGTGAATTTCAGGTTAACCCTGTATTTTTGTATAGATGATGAAATCTCAAATCCAATAACAACTCAAGACTTTTCTTATTTCTTTTGCAGTAAAAAAGATTCTGCGTCTGTGAGCTTTGTGCTGAACCTACTGATCACAAACTGAGTTCCTTTATACCTTTCTAGTCTTTGATACTCAGCGTGAATCGAAAATAAATCGAATAATACAAACAAACAAAAAAGTCTATCTGTGTTTTGTTAACCGACGTCTGGAGCACAGACGATTCCTTCAGCTTGCGTGTTAACTAAACCCGTGATCCTCCCTCTCCTCCTGTTTGACAAACAGCCGGCCCTGACGGGTTTGGTGGGGATGAGTCCCATGTGAGATAATGGATAGAGACAGCGTGTATTTGTTTGCATGTGTGTGAGCGTCTCCCTGCGGACGGCGGAACAGGTTCATGCTGCCTCATCCATCTCCGTCTTGCACGGTGACCCTGACAAACAAGAGAGGGGAGGCATGTGGATTTCATCTCCCAGCCTCCCCCCCCCCCCCCCCCCCCCCCCCCCCCCCCCCTCGCCAAAGGGGATAAAGGATAAAACGGCAACTGTGACTGGAAACGAGAAGACGCTTGTCAGATGAAAAGCGAGAGAAAAGAAAATAACGAAGACGTCAAGAGGTATTAGACTCGTCTTTGTTTTTGTTTTGTAACTAACTCGCCACCTGAACCGTCAAATCTGCCGAGGCTGGATCTCCCTTTTCCAAAACGTCTCACGCTGCACATTCTCTGGAGTCTCAATTAAATTGATTTTGCCCGACAGCCTTGGAAACATGAATATGAATCATTATGGAGGGTCCTCAGTGCCGTGTGTCCTTTTGTTTGTCACCTTTTGGACCAGGAGTTAAACAAATGAAACAGGTTGGAGGGAAATCCTCCTCCTGATTTTATTATTGAAGAGATAATAAATAAAGACTTTGTGTTGAGTGATGAAAAAGATCTAACGCGTCCAAAAATTAGAAGATAGCAAAATGAAAGGCACCTCAGTTTGGCAGGTAATTATCATGTACAAAATACAGACTAATAATGTTTTGAAGGACCAGCTCTCAGATTCACTGGGGATGAGTCTCTGTCCCCGAGAGATTTGGACCATTATTTATAAAGGAAGTGAAGCTGGTGGCCAACAGGAGAATGAACAAAAGAACGACTCTACACACAAAGAGCAGGTGAACTAATCTGATTTTACAAAAGGTAGACGACGGCAACAACAACAGCAGCTACAACACAGACACTGAAGCTGAGGCCAGATAGCTTGAAGTTTTCAGGTCACTTAGTGAAAGTGTGCTACACAGGGTTTCTGGAGGTTTCCACAAGTTAAATCTGAAACCTTTAAAGACCAGAATGAATGAAATTTAAGATCTATCTCACAGATAAAGGATTATCAGAGTCCTGGAATTACTTACACTTCTCTATAACTGAAGATAAAGTGAAGTAGTAACCCTCGACACAACACAGACTAGGGCTGGGTGATATCAGGTAAACTTTTACCTCAATTACAAATCAATTATAGTTTATATATCTATATATCTATATAGATATATAAAGAACTAAAACACAGAGACAGGAGGGTTGTGGTAAAGATCTTAATAATGTTGGTAACAGCTAAAAAACACCAGAGGAATCACTTGTGTCTTTTATCTGTTAAAGTACATTAATACATTTAGCCATCAAACTAACGACGATCTATAAATCGACATAAACACATAGATAACTTTTCAATCTTTACTTATGTTTTCAGACTTTAAATAAACGTGGAAACGTCTACAGCTCCTCTCTTTGTCTTGGAATAAAGCCAAAATATCAAAATATGAACGCTGTCGTCTTGCACTGATTTGCGAGACGGTTTGACTTTTGACATGTCCCATCCGTTAACATGGAGGAGGCTGAGTTCGGAGATGCCACACAAGTACGTCCATGCGGACACACACACACTGTCTGAGCCGTCCGTCACAATCCAGTGTCTCGTTACAAAAGGCCGAAGCATCTTGTTGTCAAATCCCATTAAACCTCCATAATCACTTTGTTTCCTCCGTCAAGCTGAATGTCAGAATAATCCTGACACTCAAAACTCCAGAGCTCACCACACTTTAAATAAATGAACAATAGAGACTTTGTGGTGCCAATCATGTGAAATATTTATCGGAATCAGTGTGTGAAAGGCTTCAAAATGCATTTACAACTGAACAAGAAGAATGTTTTGATGCAAGATTCAGGGATCTACAAAATGTGTGGAGAGTTTTGAAAGGAAGGTGTGTAAAAATCTCAGTTTGAGCGACTGCATGTGGACGAGAGACTCAAACGCAGAGGACAGCGAGGACAGGATCGTCAAACGCTGTAGTGTGGATGTAGCTGTGGGAACATGTGAGTACATCAGATCCACACGACAACACTTAGACCTTAACCAAACAGAAGTGTACGACAGACAAACACACACACACACACTTACCTTTTGCCACAGTGACTCTCTGGACGCCAGACTGGAGCACGCCGCCACGAACCAGCAGTTACCCAGTTGCCCCTGATGGAGGTCGTGTGCACTGATGCCATCGACAAACAGGTGAGGGTCCTCACACAGCTCCTACAGACACACAGGAAAAACAAATCTGGTTTATCATCAGTGCAATTATCATGTAAAAATAAGGGATATTTCTGTTTGTGGGTAAAAAGGACCTGAAATTGGACTGTGATTAACAAACTATGCTGTGGAACATGAACGGGGCTATCGAGGCAAACTCCTGAATCAGAAAGACACCATCTGTCCCCACGCACCCACGTATCATATTCATGATCTTTAACCCAAGTGTGGGAGGGCCACAGGAAATCTGTGAAATGAGATTTCCTGTGGCTGCTGAGCCGAGGTCCATTTTCTGCCAGTGTGCGGCACAAATCTCCTCCACAGCAAACAACATGGAGCTGCACAAGCTGCTCCTCTGTTCCCTCTCCTCCGTGTGCACCTGCCTCACACAACCTCACCACCGTCCATCGCAGGACACACACACACACACACACACACACACACACACACACACACACACACACACACACACACACACACACACACACACACACACACACAATCAGACTTCCTGTGGTTCCTGCGACAATGTGCACGATGATTACTACAGGCTGTGGGCTGATACAGGCCACTTACCGAGGGACACACTGTCCTCCACTCTTTTGTCCGAACACAATGGCAACAGGACTCAGCAGAAATGTGAATGCACCCGAAAAAAAAAAATCCCCCAAAATAAATAACAATCTTGCATCACAGATGTTCAGACTCTTATTAAAGCTACAAAATACTTTCCTAAGTAGTTCATGGTCTCAATCTCTAGTTTCAAGTCTTCTTCAATGCAGAATGATGTTAATTATTAAAATGATTGTCTAAATGCATTTTGGTGTGGAGACTGTATTTGTGAAAACTTATACCGTCCAGTGGGGGCAGGTCAAAGATGTAAGAATATATATGGTCACTTCTGGTGTCAGAAAACCAAGATGGCGTTGGACAAAATGCCAAACTCACGGTGGGTTGAAACTCGGAAACTGTGCCATGTCCTTTCATCTGTTGAAAAGCTAATGTCACATCGGGAGCTTTTGATTTCGTGATGGCTGTTGAGTAAAAAATCAAACAACCTGCATCACATCCATCAGTTCAGCAACTGGTCGATATCAGACTTTCGTTTTTAAAGTTAACACCGGCCCGGCTTGATCGTTACTGGAGCCTGCAGAGCTCGGCTGGTCTGGGTGTTAACAGTCTGCCTGCTCGCTGCTTTATGGGACCGGCGGGTCGATGGGCACCTCGGCCATTACTCCACAGGCAGCGGAAAGCCCAGCACCACTTAACAGCTCCTCATCGTTACACACTTGCAGCTCTCAACTAGGGTTAGAAAAGTAAAAGAGGGAGAGAGAGCTGATGCATGTGTTCATGGGATGTACACACAGCGGAACGTCCGCCCTGGGACCACGCAAGTAACACAGAATGGAAACAGGATTCTATTAAAAACTCGGGATCAGTTTGAAGGGCACAGCTTGTGATTATTATTTTGTATTATTTCTTTTTATATTTGTTAAAAAACAAGTTTCACACATTTTTTATGTTATCTAATGCACTTTTTACACAATAAATCCTTTGCATCCAAATTTAGAGCAAATGTTGGCTGAGTATCAACAAAAGAAAATGCAAATTAAATATTGAAGAGCATTAAAACTATTTGTGTTGTTGTGAAGCAGCTCCAGGAACATCTCAGGATTATTATGTCGAGTTTAACTCTCGTCCTACAATAATAATCTAAATTATTAATACGTCTGCTTTGGTTGATATTGTTTACAACAATAGACGATTACCTGTTAAATTGTTTAATAACCATTGCAGAGAGATTTGTACCCTCCAGGATAAATGGAAGGTAAACGGTCTGTGTGGAGTTTTTCTCATCTTTACAATCACTCAACACACTTTACACTACAGCTCACATTCACAGAGACTATATAAAAAAAGCTTCTCTGTCAGTCATCCATTCGTACACTGACGGCTCAACCATCAGGGACAGTTTGTGGTTCAGTGTCTTGCCCAAGGGCACGTGGGCTGGAGGAGTATTTCATGCTTCACCTCCTGATTCACAGGATCTAATGAAAGAAAGTGAATATTTGTGAATCTAGACAGATTTTTACCACATGTAAATACACAGATGGTGGAGCGATGAGTGGAAACCAACCGAAGCCTTTTTCTACCTCTGCTCCCGGAGTCCCAACCACAAGCAGCTGACATGAAGTGAAGACATCGCCCAGAAGTGCGAGCATGTGTGCGTCTGTGTGCGTTTGCCCTGCGACAACCTGGTGAATCCTCCAGTGAGAGTCACAATTGGCTCAAGCTCATCATCCTGCTTAAGTAAAAAAAAAACATCAGCTTTGCTACTCGCCTACAAATTCCACGTGTGTGTATTTATATCCAGATCATAGCATAAATACACACGTTGGTGTGAACCCAATGCTTGCACGTCCCCCCCCACACACACACACACACTCAGGACACGACCAAGGCCACTGACTTGCTGACTCTGCAAAGCTGATTGCTGCAAAAGCAAAGTTTTAATCAGAAGCAGAGGCCACTGCAGTGTTTCCCCGGAGACCTGCAGTCTTTACCAGCAGCCCCTCTCACCTTACACAGGCCGGCACTGGAGTGCTCCCCGCCTCAAGCCTGTGCCGCTGAGCCGCCGGGACTGAATGAAGCTGCGTATGGATGTTGTTTCGTGGAACTATGTCTGACCAGTGCCGGAGTTAAGATCTCTAATCACGTTTTGTCTCCCCCCTTTTCCGCAACAGCATCGATTGTCCGAGTCTGAGCAGCAGCGAAGGGCTCCCTGTGGTGGCCCGCCATCCAGGGATCGGCTCGGGTGGAAGAGTAATAGAGTATCGATCCCTCTCCGGCCCTGCAGACACTGAAGTAATGTGAATATTGTGGCTGAGCACGGTCTAATCATTTACCCTGCCACTGAGAACCTTTTCAACCAGCTTCACGGCGTTTCTCAGCACCATCCATCAGCTTGTGAGAGGAACCCTCAGCCACAGGAACGAGCAACCAGCCGCGAGAACAGAGTAACAGACGGAACATAAAAAGTGGAATCCAGTAGTTCTAAAGATCCTTGTCGAGAGAAAGTTTTCTTACTGAGGAACATGTCTGAAAAAAGAATTGTTATGCTGAAAAGAAGATAAACTTTTTATTAATGAAAGCAAAGTCAAAAGCGTTAAAATAACCCATCTGAGACACCTGAGGTTTTACGAAGGTGGTGAACCAATTCCCCCAAAACAGGAAGCATTTGCAAAACCAACTTTTAACTAGAAGTCTTGCTAGCCAACAGACCTCTTACAGTTCATGATCGGAGACTTTAAAAGCTGGCGAGAAATGAAGCAGAGACTAAAGCCAGAAGTTAGCGAGAGAGTCACAGAAAAGTCGGCTTCTAGAAGTTGTCCGGCCGTGCACGTTCGTGTGTCTGCGTCTGGTTCTTTTCTTCTGTTTTGCTGCAGGATGAACCCGAACATCTTCAGAGTCTGACAGTCGACGGTTGATTGTGCAAGAAAATGGAAAACACTGGTTCTAGATTGGTGATTGATATTTTAAGAATATTCTAAACCTGTTTTCCAGTCAGTCAAACAGTCCGTCCATCAGGCTGCTGACGGTGAGGTAGCAAAAGACTTGAGCCACTCGTGCGATCAGTGTCAGGGTGAAGGTTCACAGGCTTAACCCCCCCTCCCCCCTCCCCCCTTGTGCTCGGTGTTATCCTTGCTCAGATGCATCTCGGCGATTTATGGCTGCAGTGAAGTCCCAGTGGCAGAGCGTGCGAGCATAAAGAGCAGGCTCTAATAAAATGTTCCTCCTCGCTGCCTGTCTCACACTGTCTCTCAGCCGGTCTGTCTCTCTCCCGCTGCCCTTCTCCTCTTCCCCTGCTTCCTCTCCTCCTCTGATTCAGTTATTTATGACTTGACTCGGCGAGGGTGGGGGTGAGGCAGCGATATAGACTACAGGTCACACGTGTTAGCTCCCCCAGTTTCCACTTACTGTTGTCAAATCCAGTGGAAGTGTAGAAAATTGATTTACAGCTTCTCTGCAGCCGCGTTGAGGTTAAAGCAAACAGCTCCTGCTTCGTTGTTGACAAATCCTCAGAACGAACTAACAAGAAAACAAACATTATCCCTGAACCGTTATCTATATCGTTTCTCCTTTGAGGGTGGCGGGGGAGGGCTGGAGCCAATCCAAGACCCTGACCTTGGCCAATTCGCCTTATTGTGCTTAAAAATACATATTGTGTTGACACCCAAACCCAGAGAAATCCACAGTTTTATTCAAGGTGGCTGGATTGTTCCAGTTTGGCCTTTTATTGTCTCATATCTGCTTCACCTGCAGTTTTGTTATAACTTCGAACAACCTATGACGGAGGACAAACACACTGAGCCAGTCAGCTGTTTTTTCCTTCCACCATTTGTATTTGTCACTCGAACGATATCACGATTATTCATTTGTGTTTGCTGCGCATTCTGTCGCCGAAGCTCTCCCAGCAGAGCGTGAATCCAGAGGGGAACCGAGAGACCGATCGGACGAGAGATGGTGGTGGAGACGACAACTCCCGTGATCCCACGCTGCTTCACAACTTCATCAAACTAGGTCTTTTGTTATTGTTTTCTGTTTATAAACAGTATAAAACAAATCCGGACTAGTAGAGCGTATATTTACTTTGCCTCTAACAACCTTTCTACACGTACTGTGGATGTTTCAGTGCACGATGCAGGATGACATGTGCAGTGACCCCAACTTCTCTTCAAGACCATTTGAACTCATCACATTCGTCTTTATTTGCTCACAGTTCACGGTAACATGAGATTTAAGAAAGAGATTCTCACTAAAACCTCAATAAAATGATGCAGGAAAAAAGTATTTGTTGATATTTGTGATTCAGTTAAAACAGGAACGTACACGTGCTTGAATTCGGATTTAAAAAGTGCCTGTTTGGTGTTTGTAACCTCCTGAGACGACGGTTTAAGACCCAAGTCGTGTCCTGACGAAACGAAAAGGCTGCTCCTCCTGCGTCTTCCTCCTTCCTGACTTCTTCCACTTTTCAGTCTGCATGACTGACATCAGCACAGGCCAGAACGTATAATCTGTGTGACCCAGTTTCCATGGCAATGCACGCTGGCTGTCGCTGCAGCGGCACACAGGCAGAAGGAGGTTACTCCATCCAGAACCACAGCCTGCTGTGTGAGGGGGATAACAGAGGCAGGGGAGTCAGCTCTCTAAATCCTGAGGCCCTGCGTCTGACATCATGTGCCAGCGAAACATACATATACAGTATCGGCTTATACGAGCCGACTGAGGGAGAAGGAGTGAAACAGCGATTAATGAGTACTGACATAATGCCATGTGGTGAATTATGAATGATTAGTCACACTGTAGATCATCAAACTGTTATCCTGCAGGGACCTCGGCCCTGAGGGCTCCCTGGTGGGAAGGTTTCAATGGAAACAATAAAATGACAGACATCTACAGGAGGTTTGAGGGAAGTGTAAATGACACTATTACCTGACATATCAGCAGAGCGCTGGGGTTTTCTTCATGCACTCAAGGGTCCAGTTAGCAGGGACGGTTTTATCCCTCTACTTTAGGACTTGAGCAGTGGGTGGACCAGAGGTAAGAGGAGCGTGCTACTGGTCCATGTACATACAACATGTCTGTATCTTTATTTCCACCCATTTGTTGATCTATCACATCAGGTCCTTAACTGGCAAAATTAAGTTCATCCAAGACTCTGGACTTATGTTTTCTCATGGTCCAAAATCAAACTCCTCTATGTTAAAAAATGGTTTTTATTTGACCAACTAAACAGCATTTTTTGTGACTTTCTGTAAAATTGTGAGATTATGTTTTTTTTTTACATTTTCACCTATTTCTCAAGGAATCGTTTGTGTATCTTGATGGAAAAAAAGAATGGAAACCTCCACAATAGAGATTATGATTTCATTGTTTTATTGCCTCAGGCTTGATCTTAAGCGGAACCGTTAAATTTAAGGGGACATTGGCAGAGGTTTGAGCTCTACTGAGGATGTTTGCATTGTTAGTGGGAAAATCACAGAAATGTTTACATGCAATTTATAGAGTTTGAACTGCCTGCAGAGCTCAGAGAACAGTTACAAAGAAGTCTGCTGCATTGAGGAGCCACAGCGGCTTCCTTCGTTCTTAAATGGACGATGTGTGGTTACAACCAGGACTGTGTCTGCAGCTGTGTCTACGTGCAGAATCTCTCTCGAGGGCCTCGGTTAGAGAGATAATCAAGAGCCTGATGGTCCCTCTGGCAGAGCTCCAGAGATCCTGTGTGGAGATGGGAGAAACCTCCAGAAGGACAACCATCGCTGCAGCACTCCCCCGATCTGGACTCTATGGCAGACGGCCAGAGGAAAGCTTCTCCTCGATGAAAGACATTATATAGAAACTACAGGACGGCGGTCCGATGAGATCTCTTATTAGATTAAGATTTCTTATTTTTTCCTCAAATCTAAGCGGAACGCCTCTTGGATGAAAGGTGAAACAAACAAACAGAAACAAGTCCAGTTGCCTGCATACACTTGTACAACTTCTGAAGATACCTGGAGGACTGAGAATCTTCACACGTCTGAGAGAAACCGACCATGAAGCTTACAAGTGGTTATTTTCCTGAAATTTTACAAACTGTATATGTCTGTGTAAAGCATTTTCTACTCTCTGTGGCTTTTTAAAACCAACTTTAACCCGGTGTATCCATGCCCCAAAGCTTACAGTGCTTTATCGTCTATTTGAATGGGACCTAAATGAACATCATGCTGCATTGAAGACTTGAAACTAGTGATTGAGACCATAAACTCCTTATGAAAATGTTTACTGAAGTTATAAATGATCAAGTGAGAACTGGAGTCATTTTCTATAGAAAGTGAAGTCTTTTAAAACCAGAGAACACAAGTTTCAGGCACTTCAGCATCGGCTTTGCTTTCCAGACCTGAAGTCAACGTCCATTTTCATCATCAATTAATAATAAATATAAATGAAGACACTAATATATCTGCTCTCGTTAATGTTTTGTTCCACACAAACTAAAGTGCTGATACCTATAAACATTATGGCCATTAACAAACCTCCAGACTGGTTCGTCAGAGTCTGACGTCTTTGAGCTCTATCAGACCAGCTGAGGTGACTTCACGGCACAGCCCGACTTACCCGAGGTCTCTTCCACACCACGCGTCCGATCCTGTTGCCGTGAATAAAGAGCGAGTCGTCGAAGGCGGGGAAGCGGGGGTCCTCGAAGAGCAGGCCACTCTGCAAGCACTGCCTCTTCAGGGTGGAGTACTGCTGCCCCTCGAAGGCCTTCACTGAAGTGAACATCCTGCAGCCCTGAACCACACGACAGGGACGACAAAGAGACACAACCAGTCAGGCCAAGGCTGTACAATGAAAATCCCCCCCCACGCACAGATAACATCATATCATCACTTTCACTCCGTATTCCATCACCAAAAAAAGAAATGATCCAAACCCAAAAAGTAGCTTCTCTCAGCATTTTTAAAACCAATTTACCTTCCCACACCCATGCTCCTCCACACACACACACACACACACACACACACACACACACACAGCTGACTGACAGCGGCACCCAGCAGACTTTAATACCTTAACAGTAAAAGCTCTCAGTGGAAATAGAAAGTCAATGTGCGCTGCTGCCTTGAGCAAAGCCTCGATTCACTGGGTCAAAATGATCAATCTGTCAATTCACCGATGTCCTCCAGGGCCTAATTATCACCGCCATGCACTGAAGGAGCCGTGCACATGCTGGTCAGCTGAGAAGCAGCGGGGGGGCGGAGAGAGCGAGAGCGAGAGCGGAGGCAAACTAAGATGGAGGTGAAGGGATGATCAATAATGAAATGTTGGATTGAGGACAAAGACAAACCTTTCCACATCTATTCAGCTACATCATATATACGATTGTTCATTGTTTTGACTTATAAATATCCGGACTAACACTGTGATGATTATCAACGCCAAGGAGGTTATGGTTTCACGCCTACCTCTCTGTTTTTCTGCTCGATTATGCAAACATTATTTCCACGATATTTTGTGGAAGCACGGGACTCGGGCCAAGAAAGAAACTATTAACAACTAATGGTTGGATCCAGATATTTTTTAAATCACTTTATTTAACATTGCAAGTGCTTTTATTGTGTTGATCCTGATAAAAATCCTGATCTTAAGTAAGATTTTAAAGGAGGTTGGATTTTTTTTCAACTACTGTCCTGTAAACAATTTCAGCGCAGATCTTGACAAAGGGCATTTTTGTTGTTTATTCAATAGTTTCGCTAATTTGGCTTTTGTTGGACACAATCAATGAAACTCTGTATTGAACTGATCAGTACAAGAATCGACATGAATGCATCAAGATTTGATTCATTGGATTTTTGCAGTAATGAGATGAGGTACTTTAAATCTTCTCTTGGACATCGTGCTGCGTGTTTCATACTCTATCAGGATTCTTGCTCATCAAAGCACGGGACCTGATTCGAACCCGACGGTGTACAGACGTGACATGAACATGACCAGAGGGGAAGCAGGTCGGGTGGGTTCCTGGGTTAAATGTCTCAGTCAGAACTAAAATACATTATAAATAACTCTGGATGCAGTTTTCCTGATTTGAATGAATAATTAGAGATGAAAATGGAGGGGAGAGGTTTATGAATTTTAAAAAGATGTCAAGACTCAACATCTGCAAATCAGAACAGGCCGGCTGTCCTCGAGGTTCATTTGAATTTCTGACTGAAGTTGAGAATTTATCTTTAGAGGTTAAGAGGAAATCTCAAGTAAAAATTGATAAATTGATTACAATTTTTTAATGAAAACAAATAATCTTACTGAAAGATTTGTCGTATTTCACTGTAAACAAAAGCATCTTGTCAAAATGATGATGTAAACTTAAAAATATGCTCCTAGAATTATAGCTTATTTTATTCATTTTCTGTCCCTACCCCTTTAGTGAGCTGGTTTAGAGATACATATTTATCTGGTTGCTCAGGAGGGAATAATTCTGGATTTCTTGTTAGGCTGAAAACCTCTGGAAATTAAACAGTTGGTCAGAAAAACTAAGAAACAGCAAAACGTCAACTTGGGCTTTGGTTACTTTTCTGTCAATTTAGAGACAACATGATTACAGATTAATCAAGAAAATAATAAGCAGATTAATCTTACATTACATATAATTAGAAATAAGTCACAAAACCAAATGAGGCACAAAAACGTGCAATAATGTAAAACATGTAGTCAGTGCATGTAACACATGGCAAAAGTGTGAAATCTAAATTTATCTTCCCGCCTGCACTCTGCAGTACAGCGAAGTAATAAAACCAAATCCAGCTTAAGTCTCCTAATGCCACATTATTACCCAGCAGCACTATCAACTAAAGTTATTTTTAATTGGGGTGAGTTGACCTGTTCACCCTTTAGCAGTGCTCAATGACATCCAGCGTCTGGGGAAGAGGAAGTGAACAGAAAATGGAGGGACGCCAAATCAACGGGAAAAAACAGGAGCCATGTGAAATACGACGACTGCACCTTTCAAACAGAATTAACCTGACGGCGTCAACAACTGACACGGAGGGAAATCCGATACTTGTAGTGGATTTATGTGGAAAACAGGGCAGGTATCCGTGTTTGGAGAAGCATCATAAAACTCTAGACATCACTTGTCACAGGTAGATTCAAACATGAGCCTCAGTGACGCCCTCAAAACATTCACTAATCTCCTGTTTATAAGTAGACTCCTCTATAATACAACCTCTCAGGAAGGTCCGCGAGTGTACGTCACAAATAAGACCTGGTCTATGTTGTTCTCATTAACTCGGGTCTGCACAGTCTCCGAGCTTGATTAAAGAAAACATCCAGTAGCTTCAATTCAGAGGAATTAACAAGCTAGCTGACTCTTGAGTGAGCGATAAGTAAATTCCTGGGGGAACGAGGAGGTCGCAGTTGGAAGCCAAATCTGACAGATGGCCTGGTGTCTTGGCTCGTGACTGCACCGGGGAGGACCGTGCTCTCATCTGGCCTCTGCAGACGGCCGATGGCATTACCTGCAGAGAGCGAATCCTGAGATACGGAGCACGATGCCTTTACTACTGTGGTAAACACGGCATGGAGCACTGCTCTGTGTTAAAGCCACAAGGTAGATAAAGATAAACGGACAGAAAACACTTTATACTCTTGATTATTGTCTGAACTTCCAAGGAATTCTGTTTTCAACCAGTTTTTCCATCTTGAAACAAACAGAAAATAGAAAATCTGATGACCTCATGAAGTTAATGCGGTGAACACATTAACAAACAGTTGCCTAGTTACACATCCAGCAGCAACATCCACGTTCATTTGGAGTCACGCTTCTGTCCATCGGACAAATCTAAGTAATTAGATCTCAATGTATTTTTATCCATCCATCCATTATCTATACCGCTTGTTCTTTAAAGGGTTGCACGAGGAGCTGGGGCCAATCCCAGCTGACACTGGGAGAGGGGGGGGGATACACGGTGGACAGGTCGCCAGCGTATCACAGGACCAACATGGGGACAAACTGTTCACGCTCACATGTACCGATTACACCCCAGAGAACCAGACACGGAGAGAACATGCACACTCCAAGCAGAACGAGCCCAGCCAACCTGGGACCAGTGATTTCAACGGCATCGCCATGACGCTCGGAACTTCCAGGAGTTTTGTTCTTAAACAGCAGCTGGTAACCTGGTGCAGAACCTGCTGTAAACACAGAATCTGACGTATTATGATTATAAAGTTAACATGGGGAGCTTATTAACAAGCGGTTCCCTAGTTACACATGTAGCAGATACAGAGAAACATTCACATTCATTTGGATTCCGTCCATTTGACAAATCTAAGTAATTACATCTTCATTTATTTTTGACCCAATTAATTTTAATCATGTACACGTTGTACAAATCGCGCAGCATCTTGGGACGCAATGCATCTGAGTGAGAGTTGTTCACGCCTGACATCACTTCTCCGAGTGAGAAACAACAGGATCGAAAACAAGTTTGACGACCGTCCTAAAATGTGCATCGTAAAAAAGTGAAGGTTCATTCACGAACATATTAAGGGGCACAGATGCTTTAGTGGGTTAAAAAAAAAAAAAGGAAACATGCTGCTGAACTGCAGACAGATGTTCGGGGAGACGTGATCTGTGATGATATAAGACTTCAGCTCGTCTACAAGTGGGGAAACAACACAGATGGAGAATATTTAATGGATCAGAGTGGAAACTCAATAAAAAAAATGGCAATGCTACAGGAAAAAACATAATCTGGAGACAGGAAGGATACGGTCATGATGTGGCTGAGAACATGGCCACTCTGAGTTTTCTAAGTTAATGGACAATGAAAGTATGGATGTCTGCAAAAATAAGATTCATTCATCATATTGAATAAACTGGAACAATGATGATCTTAATAAATAGAGCTCGGACGATTTATGACATATTTGTGTCAGTGTGCATGTTTGCTGGAATCCCCCTATTTAAAAAAAAACAACAACACAGAGAAGATGTGAATTTATGTCGACATATTAAATATTAATATATTAATACTCATGATACAGTTCTATATATTTGTGGTGAAGTTTAGGACATTTTAGGAATTATTATCTCTGTCAAGGAGGTTGTGTTTTCATCTGTGTTTGTTAGCAGGATTACGTAATCACCACTCGATAGATGACCATCAGACTTAATGGAAGGATGTGGTTTGGTGGGGGGAAGATTTTTATCAGTATCTGCTCCCCCCCAATATCCATACTGGTTGGGCTCTAATAACTCTAGACCATAACTGACGATGACAGATCATGTTTGAACGAGTGAAACAGGAGAAAACTTCATGTTGCTGGGGAGAAATGTGCACAGAAGGAAAAAACCTCTGCTCAGGATGAAAATGACTGACAGACGATTCTGGCCCCAAAACAACGGAGTCATGATTCAGAAATGACGGGGTCCTGCAGCAGAGAGAGGTGGAGGAGCTGGAGGGGGGGGGGATCCAATCAATCAATGTTCAATACACAGAGGAGCAGAGCAGAAGGAAACAAAGTGCCCCCGACCAACAGATGGGAACGCTGTGGACATAATAGTGCAGCGTCTAATGCGGTGTCATTAGCTTCGCTGTGGATCTACAGTGACAAATTGTTCCTTAAGCTTGTTTTCCACCCATTTCTGAGAATATGTTCCACTGATTTTACTGAACAGTATCAGACGCTCGTCATCTTCTGAGATCGAGGACTTTTTGGCGGCGAGGTCAGAGGAGTCATAACAAACCAATACCCCGGCCCCGCGCCCGTCCACGAGGCCGGGCTGTAACAACACACGAGCGTCGGTCCGGACTGCAAATTGCCTCTGCTTCTTCATTCTGCTCTGCCAGCCTCAGTGAGCAGGAGGAACTGCTGGTCAGCAGATGTCAACATTCATCTCATTCAGCCGCTGTAGCATGGCACTGTGCAGCGTCCTGGCAAAGGTAGCACAGGGTTCTGCTGAGGGCACGGAGGGCACTGCTGAGATGATGGAGGACAAACAAGTGCACTTACTCATGTAAGAGAATAAACCAGTGTAGCGGTAATGTGATATCATTACTGTGAGTTCACCTGCAACACGCAGCGCATACAGAGACTCACAGATCAGAGACAAGGCTCCATGAAAAGAAGGGAAGCGAATGTGAAGCTTCTGAGGAGACTCAACATAAAGAAGCACATATTTCAAAATGTTATTTCAATGTGTTGTAAATTACATGATGAAAACTACTGCAGCCGAACTGTAACCAACTCTCACACACACACACACACACACACACACACACACACACACACACACACACACACACACACACACACACACACACACACACACACACACACACACACACACACACACACTCTCTCACACACACACAAGCTTCGGAGGCTTCGACAGACATGCTCCATCACTTTGAATGTGGTGACGTCATGCATGGCCAAACTGCATTGTGGTCCGTGTTGCTGCGCTGTGCTTGCAGCAGAAGAACCATCCAATCAAATTGTGTCTGAACGACCGGCTAATCAGATCACAGCAATTAAAAAACAGGTCCTGTCTGACGTCAAACGTCACAATGAGCCTGGAGAGAGGAGGTAGCTGGTGAACCTGTGTTTATCTGATTTATTTCCTGTTTACCTCCCTTTAGCGTTAAACTGACAACTAGCATGGAATCTCGGGATGAAAACGAGTAGTCGCACACGTGGAAGACGCCGATAAAGTCGTGAACTTGGAAAGACAAAGAGATTTGAGAGCTTTTGGACATAAGAGCCGACGCCAATGTTTATGCGATGTTTACAAAAACACACTGCAGCAGAACTTGTACGTCACGTCCTGCTGCTCTACTCAGGCTCCGCCCCCTCGCCTGAATGTCGTGGACATTTTCACGACCCGGACAATCTCCAGCTGCGTTCTTCATATGTGAAAGGACAACTCCAGAGAATGTCCAGATGCAACTGGGTCGTTCTTGTCACACTGACCAATGAACAAGTGTTCATTTTACTAGGAAATCTAGTTTACCTCAATTATTTGATCACTAATATGGCAGTATTCGTATCCTGGATATTTCCGCTTCAATTCTGGGAGAAAGAGGAGATGCATCATCTTTATTTACAGTCTGTAGTAACTCCACAGGTTCTAACTTCCTCCTGCTGAAATCTAGTTGCTAAAACTCAATTCTTGCTGCAGCATTTTAAATCCAAAGACTGATGCAAACACATGAATATTATGGGCTATAACAACAACACCATCAGGGATAAGGACCAACAGAGTCCACAGCCACAGCTCAAGTCCCCAGCAAGAATATTATAGTGGTTTGTTGACACGGGGAAACAGGTTTTTTTTTTTTTGCTCCCCCATTAGAAATCCTGATTATAGCTGTTCACAAAACTGTATCACATCATTAACGGGCACAGCGGGCAGCAACAGATTCTGGCGGCGTCCTGGTCAGAGATCAGGGAGGAGTGTGTTCGCGTGATGCTGGTGTCGGTGGCAGCGGTGGGGGGGGAAGTGAGTGATTGAGTCTGCTTCTGCTGACAGGCTGATTACTCTCGGAGAAGTGGACAGGGAGCAGTAATGCACCAGTATACCAGAGAAGGGGAGAGACAGGGATGGAGGGAGGGAGGGAGGGGTGCGCCAGTCCGTCCCTCACCCACACACTCCTCCACCACCCCCACCGCCTCCTCCTGCATCAGGGAGGAGGGCTATCCCAGCGTTCCCATCCTCCCAGCATCGTGATCTCCTCTCTGCAGTACCTCCTCCTGTAGGCTTGGCCACGACATACATGAGTCCACACGGTTCAATTTCACCTCGTTAAGTCCGGCTCCAAAGATGATGCACATCACTCTGACTTGTTTTAAATAAATATATTGATTTTACAACCAATTATCAAAATAATTGGGATCCAAATACCGATTTATAACCATTATTCTTTCCTCTAGGGATGCAAAAAGACAGAGTTGATGTGTTCTTGTTCATTAAGTCACATTTAATCTGATTAAACAATACTTTTCTTGAGGTTCCATCAGGTAGCAGATTGTTTTGTCTCCCTCTAATGAACATTAACACCAATTAGGCTCATATTACAGTGAGAATACAAGATTAAGGCTTTGCTTCATCCTCAGGAATCTAAACTGAAGTTGACTGAGGTTGATTTTCCTGCTCAGACTGAGACACATCAGGGTTATAAATATCTAATAAACATCTGTATTGGAGGATTACTGCAGTTGTTTCACTCTAACACATCATTCTACATTGTGTGTGAGGAAACAACGACAGCGAGACTCATATTTGGGTTTAAAAAACAGCCGGTGTCAAAAGTTCTCTGCTTTTAAATCCCAGGGAATCCCCTCGTAAACACTACGAGTCTCAAGACCCCACTTGCAGAAACATAACGCCTGGCAAGTCGGGTAAATAACAAAGGGCGTCCGCTCCCCACAAGCCTATTAATGTGCGTTTATTCCCCCCCCCCCCCCCCTGGTGCGCTGCAGAACAATACACTTGTGAAATTATTAATTTATTGCTCCTCATGCAGTGGAAAGCAGACTCCAGACTCAGACACAAAGATGATGAGCTGCTGGAGGAGGAAGAAGAAGAAGAAGAAGTCCCTGCAGCTGGGAGCCAAACTTAGAAAACATCCAGGCTTCCCTGCAGGAGACAAGACTGATATCACTGATAAATCATAACCTGTCAAATGGAGGGGGGGTCACTACTGTGTACATCTCAGGTGCATATAGGGCTTTATTTTGTTATTATTTGAAAACAAGATTCAATTTCTATATATCTTCAACAATAAAAGCTCAATCTTTGCCCTGCACCTAGTGAACGTGTATTGTGATGAAGAGCAACCAGAGGCGGTGAAGCAGCAGCTGCGGCTCCGATATCAACACATATTCCGCTATTTGTGCGCAGAGTGGACGCGCACAGCTCGTTTCTCACCGGTGCAATACGGTGTCTGGATAAATATCCCCCCCCCCATCATCCCCATCCCCATCACCTCCCCCCCCCACCCCCACCCTCTCCCTCTCCTCCCCGGACTGAGGCCACATCTGAATCCACGGTCAGTCAGGGACAGGCTCTTATGTGTATTGTGGGGATTTAAGCAGCCGCTTCCTGCAGCCCCCCCATCTCCATCCTCATCTCCAGCCCCGTCTCCACATGCACCTGCCCGGGGAGACGCGCGACGAGCCGGTTACCTGGACGGAGGCCTCTCCCGTGGCAACGTGGCTCCCTCTCGGGTCCTCCTCCGGGGGTCCAGCCGGTCCGGCTCTCGCTCTCCTGGGGGGGCTGCTGGGATTCCTCACCGCTCTCTCCCTCTCTCTCTCTCCCTGGTCCGCTGGAGGAGCTCCTCTCTCTCCCCCTCTCTCTCCTCCTCTCCTCCCCTCAGCAGCGGAGTCAAGCTGCCGAGCACAACACCGGGGGGAGGAGGGGGGGAGCGGGAGTAGTGCACAGCTGATTTCAAAGTAAAATCATCATTCAATTAGTTATTTAAAAAGGTGATTACAAATTATATATTTAAAATAAAAATACATTTTGACTTGTGCTTAATTACATCCATGGTGGATCAACATCATTTTGATACTGAGCATATTAAATAATGTAAATATTGGACTTTAGTGTTAATGAAAACTATATTTGTTCACATTTAGGAACATTAATTTAGCCGAATTCTCTATTACTATTTCCTCTTCGCTGACTTTAATTAAAAATACTAACAGACAATGATAAATCACTCTTAATGCAGAAAGAAACTACAAACGTGATAAATCTCAGGCAGGTTCTGTAGACACAGTTAAAGCGGGTTTGTTTACGGGGGACATGGAAGATAATGGTGTTGTGGGAAAGTGTAAATCACGTTGAATCAAAAAAACACGTACATCGTGTCTTTAAACGCAGGTTTTCATGAGTTATGGCGGATTTTTAAACAGAAATAAGCCGAAGCTAATTAGCGTACCTTAATTGATTCTCAGTTTACATCTGTTCAGCTCACACGGTTACTTCCGCTCATGTTTCACTGATACAAGTTTCCTGTTCCTTCTTTTACAGTTTAAAAACATCCACAGAACAAGGTCCCAACTTTCCCTGAGTAAAAACAATCCTGATTTAATCCCTGTTGATGGAAGAAGATGCCCAACTGTGTTTTATTTTGAAGGTACAAATCGGAAGTGCTTTGTTCTCTGTTCAAGTGGTGGTGGTGGTGGGGGTGCTGCAGACTGAGCATGCGCAGAGCTGCTGTAATAAACAAGAGGATGAAATGTGCAGCAATTAACACAAACATCCATCTAATTAAAAGTGTTAAAACACATGAGAAGAATAAAACACTATGTTTATGTTTGAGAGATAGATTTATACAGATATCAGCAGAAATAACTGTGTCAGGAAGCTTCTTCTGGACAATACGGATGTTCTAAAGTCAAATACTTTATATTCCAGTCAAAACATTAGAGGAAAACTTGAAGAATCCAGGTCCCGACAGTAAACCCTGATGAAGGAATGAGAAGGTATTTTGTGCCTGGACCTGGATTCTTCAGGCCATTGTTTTTGGGAGACCAGTAGCGTAAAGATTATCTGGTGATTTCTGGTACAAACCTAATTTCTGAACATATTGTTTACAGAATAAAAATGTGAAGTTTTATTGTTTGAAAAGCAGAACTTGACTAAAAGTAAAAAAAAAGATTTGCGGTGCACACCTATGTTCAGGTACATCCCCACCACCTCCCTGAAGAGAAAATACTTTGTTAATAATAATAATAATAGAAATAATAATAATAATTTCACTGTGCAATTCTAGACACCTTACAATATATCCTAAATGAACATAAACCGATCCATAAAATCAGATTAGAACACACAAACACACATCAATACAACATATGTGACACAAGAAAAAGGTTAAATAGTAAAGCACAAATTTGAAATCAGTTTTATGTGGAGGTTGTTTATGTGGAGGTTGTTTATGTGGAGGTTGTGCACCTGCTGCTTGGTTCCTGCAAAGGTTTGATGTGTTGGTTTGGCACCATCTCCTGGTCAACCTCCACTGGTTTAATACTGTGCTTATATGTGTTTATGTACATTTGTTGTGTGTATTTCTTTGCTGCTATTTATGTTTGTGTCGCATACTTCACAAATGACACAGCAGCGCAAGGGGAAAATATAGTAAGCATAAAAGTATGAATAAAAATGTAGTTCCATCTCTTTATATACAGTCTATGGTTTATTTATGTATTTGTCAACAACCATTACTAACTTTAACTGTTCCTGTGAACTACAGGTTGACTTTGCTCTATAAACAGATGATAAATGATAATATACCAAAATAAATACTGTAAATTTATATACACTTCAAAAAGGTCCTTATATCTGCTTACAGTTACATTACAGTGGATTGTGATTATTTTATTTGTGTATAAAAATGCAAAATTACAAGAGGGAAGGGGTTAAAGTTAAGTCTTACCATAAAAACAATTAATCAGTGGCGGAAGTTCCCTTTAAAACATTTCCCCAAACTATAAATAAAACAGATAGTAAGACTTGTTTTCCTGAACTAGCATGAATGAGAAGCCAGCGTGTTGTTTTATAATAAGGTGCTGTTTATTTAACCATTTTATTATTCACATCTCATGGTACACTCTCCTATAAAGTTTGAATTGTAGTATTTACCATGTGTAATACTGACCTCAGCCTCTTCTCCCAGGCTTCCTGCAGAAAAGAGCTTTCACAAACATGAGCTCCCGTTTTAACTCCCAACACCACCTCTGCCTCTGGGAACGTTTGACAGAGGGAAACAGACTCTGGATTTATAGCAATATGCTCATTTCCTTTTCCACCTTGTCCTTATTTTTGTAAACCCAGGAACAGAGGCTGGACGTGGTTAAGAGTCGGAGTCTACGTCGCTGTCGGGTTCAGTCCTGCAAACTGTGAAGTGCTTATCTGGCTATTTGTACACACTGAACGTCTGGATTAAGTGCTTGATCGGTTGACCTCTGACCGCAGGGAGTCACGACAGCGTCAGGGCCTCGGCGACGCACCGACTCGTCGCCCTCGAGCGAAGAGCGCCCTGCTGTGTTCTCTCTCGGTTAAGTCGGTGCAGGTTTGACGTGGATTAAAACTGGACTGCAGGTATTTTGAGCTCCAAAGTTCCTTCCCTGTCGGCATGCCTCTAGACTTGCACAAGCGTCGAGCAGGAGTGTTGTAGCGGCCGCCCAGACGACACAACCATGGCATCAGAAACTCACCATTAACATTGAGCGGCCTCATCTGGACAGCAAAGGTAACTCCCTCCATCTAACAACACATAGAACCACTTGGTGCAGACTCCCAAATGCAACATTTGCATTCTTGTCTTTTTTTTTTTCTTTGTACAACTTTAAGGCAGGAAGTTCCACTTTTTCTTTTTTTTTAAATAGGTCTCGGTGTTAAATTCATGCCTCCCTGCACAAGTTTTTTGAATTTATTGGATTTTTTATTCTAAATAGAGGACGGGGAGCCTGGAAGTACTCTAGTGTCCATCAGGCCTGATCCACTGAAACCACAGTCGACACAAGTCATCCCGACGTGTCGTGCTAGGCCATGTAGATGAAGGTGTTTATATCGGTCTCATCCCTCTTTATGTACTTGTGATCGATCAGCCACTCGATCTGCTCCTTGATCATCTTCTTCTGTGGTAAAAACATGTTCTTTAGGATCTCCACCAGCTCCGTCTGCAGCTGGGCGTTGTTGATGCGCTTCCTCATCTTCATGATCTGGATTATCGCCTCCTGGACGCGAGAGAGCGTAAAAGACAAGTGTGGAGAAAGGGAAAACAGATGGATTACAGTGTAACCTCAAACCGCAGATGTCTGTTCAAAGTCCACGATGGGAAATGTAAGACGATAACGTTTATTCACAGTTGGGGGGGGTTTCACATAACAGCAGCGTCTTCCCCTGCACGCTGCGAGCTCGTCTCCATACCTGTGTTCTTAGTATCCTGAGCTGGACGATGCCCTCGTTCTCCTCCTCCCTCATTCGCTCCGTGGTGAGCTGCAGCCGACCAATCAGGTTGATCTTCCCCCTTTTCTGCACCTTTGAGTTTTTTCTGAAAAAATAAATGGAAAACAAAAAACACTAACTTCCTGCATCAATGCACATCTCCATCGTGTTTGACTGGAACTTGATTTTGACTTGTGTTACATCCACATTTAGACTTTACTCAGGCCAAATGTTTCTGTCTGAAAGGAGCCAAACCGAGTCGAGTCCAAGCCGGATCAGAGCATGACAGGTGTTTTATAGGTTTCTGTGTCGACTCAGCCCGTGAGCAGTCCCACAAACCACAGACTAAACCCCTTCTCTCATCTCTTTTCACAAATATCTGAATAAAAAGGAGGCATGTTGAACATACTAGCTGTGTATGGACTCAGCCTAAGAGCTGAGCTGCAATGAGACGGTCTGGTCTACCAAGGATTTCCCCTGAATTGAGGCACAGCTACTGTTCCTAACGTAGAGTTCCTTACATGAGAGAGAACTCCTGGTTGACGTAGAATAGTGTTCCTTCTGCAAAGTCTTTGGGTGACGACACCACCGGGTCGTACGACAGCACCTGCCGCTTCAGTTTGGGAAACGCCACCAGAGACTGGGAGGATTCAGAAGAATAAGATGAGTTCAGAGAGGAAGAAGGTAGAAAAGTCACAAAAACAGCATTTCAGTGAATAAAATCTGTTCAGAAACATGAACCTGCTGGTGAATTGGTGACAGACATGATGGAGCCAAACTGCCAGTTTTATATTTATCATTTGTCTTAAAACATCCGTATACCCCCCCATGTCTTTCTTTACCCAGAGAGTGCGTCGCAGCTCTGCGTCCGGCAGCTCGGTGGCTAACTTTAGGTTTTCAAAGCTGATCCTCTCCCGGGGCCTCTGGTTCCAGGCGAACAGCACGGCCAGCTGAAAGGTGGTCACCTCCAGATCGTACTGACCCACCTCGTTCTTAAATGTTATCTAGAGAAATGAGGGAGCATTATATTTAGTCCCTTTCACAGAGAGAGCCAAACGGATCAACACTAATTCAAGGAGTGGAGCTTCAAACAGGAACTTGTACAGTTGCACTCACAATGCCGTTGGACATGAGGTGATGCCAGTGCAGCTTCCTCCCACTGTGGTTCTTCTTATAGAAATCTTCTACCTCTGGTATCAAATCCTCCAGCTCCGTAGGAAGAGACACAAAAACCTTCTCGCTGCTCCTCGACCAGGCTCCGGCATTTAGGATCTTTATGTTGACGGAGTCCGCTGCGAGGGAACGTACGTGGACGTCTTCTTTACTTTAAAACACGTTTTCAACCTTAAAGTATATTATGCTGTCTATACATATATAGATGCACCGCTCACCTGGTAAAGCCAGTTTGTTGTGTTTATGCATTTCTTTGAACGATTGGTTGAGGTCTTCTGATACTTTGATGTCTTGAAACATTCTGGCGAGCTTGTTGACATAGTCAGCAGGCATTCCTACTTCCTGTTTCGGACCGATAAACAATTTACAGTTTTAATAGGCGATGATTTCATTGGTATTGCTGCTAGTCTTGTATCAATACTGTTCATATTCCATATCTATTTCTTACTGTACATATCTTGTTTATTTACATATGCACACTCTGTACTTTTACTGCTTTTTTGCACTTCTGGTTAGATGCTAAACTGCATTTCGTTGTCTCAGTACTTGTACTCTGTGCAATGACAATAAAGTTGAATCTAATCTAATCTAATTTTATGGCTTCAATCAAACAACTTTTCAGATTAGTAGAAAATAAAGTGAACAGCAAACGTCTCCACCCGTGTCCCTTACCCTGAGCCACTCCACCATGTTCTCCTCTATCTCGCTGTCCGCTGAGATGTCCAGGATGAGACGTCGGGTCAGGTGGGCTTTGTGGTAGCGCATGAACACATCTTTGTTCTGGACGTACTTCAACACCAGCAGCTTTAAAAGAGCACACAGATGGATGTAAAATATATATATATGTCATTTAAAAACAATACAACAGAACACAAGTGCTTGCTGACACGCACCACTTCCTTGAGCTTGGCTTCTATCTCTTCAGACGTGAGCTTCTTGCTCAGCGGGGTTTTCCTCAGGAGCATGTCACAGTAGTTGGCCAGCAGCTCTGGACATTTTGACTCTGGTTGAGTTTTCAGACCTACCCTGTACAAACGGGCAGAATAATAAATAATAATAAAGAGCGCAGTCAGGCATCAGAAGCTGGATCTCACACAGGGATCTCGTCTCTTACCCTTTCTGTTTCAAAGGAAGCTCTAACTTAAATATAGTGGCGTCGTTCACGACAGCTTTGTACGCCTGTGGAGAAGTTTGGAAAATAGTTAAGGATCTGACAAGCGCCTCCTACAACCACAGCATACTGGTAGTTAAAGTGGAGCTCACTTTGTCTCTGGCTGTGAGGAAGCGTGGGTCGTCCTGAAAAGCTTCTTTCACCAGTCGACTGAAGCGATTAAACAAGGTGAGCAGCTGCTCCACGTATTTCTCTGAGTCCTGCAACAAAGAACAGATGAGGAATCCAAGAGTTTAAATTCACATGCACCATTAGAAGAACAAGTTTTATTAATAGTGCTGCCTGTTGCTAAGATGTATTCTCAAAGCTAAGAAGGAGGTACTCAGCGCCTCAAGCTATGATATTAACTTTTTATTGTGTGTAACACTCACAGAGGTGATTGTCTCTGCTGAGGCCACCATATCCGCCAGGCCAGCGTTCATGATGTGATCCTCCAGGTCCTTCAGCATGGGTTCGATCCCGCTGGGCACTTTGTCCATCAGGGAGAACATCAGATGTAACTCTATGGAGCAGGAAAAAGAAATGTCTTTACTTTGAGTCAGTGTAACTGCTCAAAATACAATTACACACCAACACCAGAGACACAAAAGGCTGAATGATACTGGTCAGACATGGTGAGTTCAAATATCCCACTAGCTGAATGTTTATCGTCTTGTTTTATATTCTATAGCTTGAATTAAAAAAACAATAGATGCTAGATAATAAAAATAACCATTAGCCTGAGTCCTACAGTGGAAATCCAATACTAATGTTTCCAGGCTTGTCTCGGTGTAGCACTAAAAGTATAAACAATGTTAAATACTAAGCTTTTGTTTGGCCGCTGCATCATAAAACTAGCAGAGGACAGGCTACATTACATTTCTATGGCTGCTCTTAATCCACTGGTTGAATCAAACTGCACAACAACAGACACACACATGCACATACAAATGCAATTGCAAATAACAATGTGTGTTTAATGCAGCACAAACACAGAGCACATGATGTCTCTCGTAAAAATATTCTTAAAATCTATATTCAAAATGTTATCTTAAGAGCAATTTGTATTGTATTTTATCTTTGAATCAAGAAAAGTGTTGGGAACAAACATAATAATGCATGAGCTCATCTGTCAGACCAAGTGAGTTTTAAGAGCCTGTGATGTGTTTCTTAACTTAACGGCCATTTGAGGACAGAACCTTAAAACATAGATGTATGTATGAATGTTAATTGAATTGATGTGTTGATAAACGGGTCGAATCAGAGGCCAAATTATAATAACTCACTATAAATTGCTTTTAAAAACAACAACACTCTCCTATCCCTTTATCTTCATGATGTATATCTTACCTCCATTCCCCACTTCCAGCTTTTGTCTGACGTCTGAGGACTTCATCATGGCTAAACCCGACACATGGACCATTACACATTAAGAGGACTGATGGAAACAGACATAAATGTTCTACAAGATGCTGGACAAGAGGGTTTGGTCAGGTCTATTTCCTGGTGCAAACCTGAGCTGGCTGTGCCTTTGGTGGGAGCGGTCCTGCCGTACTCACTCTCTGTTTCATTGCGTTTGATCATGCCTGGGCACTCGGCTAAGATGGTCTCCTTGAACGACGTTACTAGAGCGTTGACGCAACACTCCATTAACTGGGAAGATGAGCAGAGGAGGAACAACTCAGGAGAAATGCACACGTTACAGTTTTTGTTTTTGAATGGCTCAAATGGATGATGTGTAGAAACTCACTGCTTGTACAGAGTTACAGTCCCGTCTCGTCTCCAGGTATCGCAGTGCACGTTTCTCCTCTTCCCTCAGCTTTGAATCAGCCTGGAGAAAACACACAGCAAAGCACACACAACACAATTATTACAACATTTACACACATTTATTTCACATAAAATCTCATCTCTATGGCCTTGGTATTCTGACTTTCTTTGGATAGAGACTTCAAAACTTTTGGATGGTTACTTAAACCAACTTCATTTACACTCAGTGTTAAAGTTTGACCTGAATATTTCTGGTCCCTGCTGCGTTTTAAAAGACTCAAGTTTCAGCCCGATGTTGTGAAATTTAACTGTGAGACAGAAGTTAACGTGAGTGAATCAGCGAAAAAAGAATCTCCAGAGCAGAAACTGTTGCCACACAAGAAATATCATATGTTTTATATTATTTACTGACCAGCAGCAGATCATTTTTATATTCTCATCTTTATGAGCTTGATTTTCCCCCATTTTTGGATCAAGACTGAATAGAAATAATGTTTATCAGCAGTCTCAGATACATATTTAATCAACAGTCGTAGTAAGAAGATAAGTAAGAACATCTCTTTCCAGGGCCTCTAAATGAAATACCGTCAATAACCTATGACTCATATTTCACTCACATATTTCATGTAGTTTTGGACGCCATTTTGCTGGAGGTAAGCGGGGGCCTGGGTTCTGTAGAAACGCTCGGTAGAATCCATGTAGGCCTTCTCAAAGTTGTCTCTGTAGATCTGCAGCTTGTCGTCGGGGTTGGAGCAAAGATTCACTGCACAGAGAAGAAACACAGGAGAGTTGACAAGAGTCCGGATCAGGAAAAAGTAAGAGAACAACGCAGAGATGTAAAATTCAACTATAAAATATTTAAAAGATCCCAGAAAATGGAAAAATGACATTGCACAACCAAATATCAGAGTGAGGTGTAACAGCTTGAAGTTACCCTGTGGAGTTTGACCACTAGTTGCTTTATGGAGAAGGGTTTTTATGTATTTATATTCTGTTTGTATCATGCATGTGCAACAGGACGTCCAGGCATGTGTGAGCAATGGCACTTTTAAAGGCTACAAGCTCGAAAACATATCTTGTGCAATAATGTTTCACAAGATAAAAACAAGGATTTGCTGTGCTTATGATTTACATGACGAGTTATTAGGCAAAAGAACAATTTAGATGTCTTTAATGCTGCAGTGCACCAAATGAAGACATGTAGATTAATCTAATAAAGTTAATTATTAAAATTATCTCAAATTATTGCACACAAAATGGTTCTTAATATCTTAAGTCAACATTAAACCAACAAAGAGAGCAAATGGAGAATGACGTTTGTCTGAATGAAAAGAGGGAGTTGACTTTATAGCGACACAGTGAGATCTCTGCTGAATGTGATTACCTAACGCTCTCATGGAACAACAGGGCCTTTCGGGGTTGGGATATGTAAACAATAAGGTAACCTGGGTTACTGTTTCTCACCGTAGGACTCACGCACTCCGATGACCAGCTGGGAGTCGAAGGCCTCTCCCAGCCTCTCAGCGTGGACCAGTTTCATAGCACTGTCTTGTAACCTGTTTTTAATGTTGGAGAAAATGGACTCGTTCCACGTGTCCAGCATCAGCTGCACAAAGAGGACAGACATGACGTTTTATTTACATGAGATGCTTCTTTAAATCACAGAGAAACATTTGTTAAAACTCTTTGTTTACTCTCTCCTGCAGCTTCTGACCTTGCGGACGATGCTGTCCTCCACGTTCGACTTCTTGTTGCTCCCTTGCTTCCCCATCAGAGTGATCTCCAGCTGGCAGAAAGGTTTGGGCAAGATGTCGCACTGCGTGAAGAACTTCCTCCATTCTACGATGTAGGCCTTCAGTAGCGCTGTGTCGTCCTGATGACTCAACACCCGCTGAGAAAGATTAAGAAACAAAGGACAGGGCTGATTACCTCCTGCAGAATGCAACTGACAGACTCACAGATATTAAGCAAGAGGAACCGCAGTATAGCAGTGAAAAGTAGTGAAAAGTGCTGGAGTGGAGATGTCTAAGTGCTAATTAAAGCACTTAGGATGTAAATGAAGTGGACACATGGGGAAATAAAGGAACACAAGGAATACAGTTAAGTCAGGAAACAGAATCATTTCACAGATGATGGGACACAACTCCCAGTTTAGTCCTGGTCTCACCGCTTGTGCTTGTTTGATGAAATCTAGGATGTCCTCTTTGAGGGCCTGGTGGATCTTAGCTGGACCTTTGTCATCCCACAGACACACAGCGTGGACGTCTCTGCGGGAAACCGAGAGGAGGCACCATGTTACCTGTCCTGGTTTTACTGGTTATCAGGTGAAAACCGCTGCATCAGAGTGAACTTACGAGAACAAGTCAAACCACTGTTGTTTGGTGACGGACTCCTGTCGTAGGAGCTTCAGTACAATGGGACGCATCTGGTCCCATTTGTCCTCGAACTGAAGGGAGCCTTTGTTCTGGAAACACACCGGAGGAAAGTGAACTCTGTTATTCAAACTGTTTATTCACAAAATAAAATAGTTAATTACAATTAAAAATCCTACTGTATGAACTTACCCTTTTTCTAACCTCTCTTTAAATATCTGCCAATTTTTAACTTGCTTAACAACAATGAAATAACACGTCAAACATATAAACAGCAGCATTTTGTATTGAGAACGGCAAAATAAAGTAAATATCTAAGTAGTACTAAACCCCGTGTACAGAATTTGTCCTGATCAATGATTAATGTGTTCATTACTCTTCTGACTGTGGTTCAGGGTTTGATTAATATGCCCATTACTCTTATTGTGAAAAATCATAGTTTTATACAACTCAAGGTGAGGAGAACAACTGTGTATTCTATTTTATTTATTAAATTACTAGATTATCATAAAAGAAGGAAAACAAGTAAATCCTTCAATGTGACAAGTTGGAATCATTGAAATTATTGCCATACATTTTCTGTCAATAAATAAGTTGACAAATAGAAACTCCTTGTCGTGATTTCTCTCTCTAAGAGTACAGTACACTTGTGGTGGTAAAACATTATTACAGACTTTTATTCCTTCTGATGAAGCTGTTCCAGAAGAGCAGCTGCTATTTCTGTACAATTAAAAATATTACAAAAAGGTGCAATCTTCCTTCTACTGCCAACAAGTACGTGCTTTAATGCCCATGCATCCATCACCCTCCCACACACATCCCACACACATATAGACGAGTTAATACTATCTGCTGCTCTGTTCCTTGGACATTGTTACAATCTGAGCAGGCACTCTCAGCCGTTGTTGCTATTTCTGAATTAAAACCCAGTACAAAGCCGTCTGCTGAGGACTGAAATAGGCCTGGCTTGTTAATGAAGGTTGATTACTGTGATTGCGGATGTTCACTCATGTGCATCAGAGCGATGCCATTTTCGTTTGCGGGCAGGGGCACAGCTAAAGAAGAAAGTAATGCCGAGGTCTACCTGCCTAAGACGCTAAAGACTTGGACCTATGGATGTTTTGATGATCCACAGGGCCCCTGAGGTGACTGGATTTCTACTGGATGGTTAATAACCAGTTAACAAACATTGTTATTGTTTGAAGAAAATCTAAATGTTCACCCATACTTGTCACAAACTTGTCCTTTGCTGTGGACTAATGTAATCAGTCTTTCTGGGGGGGGGGGGGGGGGGGGGGCTCTCAGCTCAGGGCCCCAGGGGGACTGCCTGCCTTGCCTACCCTGTTGCAACGCCCCTGGATGGAGACAGCTGACATGTGTGCTCCCATGCAGACTTTAGCTTTGTGTGTGTGCGTGTGTGTGTGTGTGTGTGTGTGTGTGTGCGTGTGTGTGTGTGTGTGTGTGTGTGTGTGTCCATCACTGGTCTCCTGCAAGGGACACTTGCAGGAGACCAGTGTTTGGTTCGCAGTGTGATTCTCTAAGAGCTGCACCCAGACTCCTGGCTGGTGTGCCACCTCCTCCTGTGCCACCTCCACCTCCTGGCGGTGTGATGTATGCCCGTAGCAGCCATACGTGCCTGCGGAGCTCCGCGTTGCTAGCGAGGCAGCAGCAGAGGATTAAATGCACAGAAAGTAGCTTGTAGCAGCTTTAGCTCGTCTCACAAGGAGCTGCACAGCTACAGACACTCACTGACAGATGATGTGAGGGTCTGTTGCTAACGTGCACACACACACCTACACACCCACAAACACACACTCTATAGTTGTAACTCAGCCTCAGGTGAAGCTAACAACACGCGTCATCAGCCCCGCCGCCTGCACCTTCACGTTGAGCTGCTTGTGTTTAGCTAGAAATCAGTGAGGTGCACTTAGCTCCTGTTAGCCGGAGGTAAGTTCACAGCTGCCCGCAGGAGGGGACGCGCGCAGCGGAGCCGCGTCCGGCTCCGCGGGGCGGCTCGCTGGCGTCGGGGCTGGACACCGAACCCACAACCCGCGGGTGACACCGGCTCCAGCCCGCGAGAACACGCGAAGAATTGAATTGAAGCGGCTCCTACCTTTAGCAAATTAGACGTCGCCATGTTCCCTCAACTTATCCTCTCGTGAAACCTCGCGAGAGCTGCGCAGCGGGCAGAGATGAAGCTTATCACACTTTAAAAAAACAAAACAGGATTTAACTTTTTATTAGTTAATCAATTTAATATGAATGAATAAAAGAGGCATTTAACACATTTGATCTTGTTTCGTTAGTATTTCTTCTCTGAGTAAAGTTTAAGTCATTTTTCTTTTCTGCGCTTGATATTTTAATTGTCTTAATCTTGACAGATAACAATATTTGTGATTGTATATGTAGAAAAAACTCAAATATCAGACGTTCTCAGTAAAACACATTATAAAGTCTAACAATATTTTGCAATAAAAAAGACAAATGTCATGAGCTGAAAACATCAAAAATCAGCCCCAAAAAACGATAACAATTTTTTTTAAATAGATGATGCCAATTTTAAACAGTAGGATTTTTTAAAACTACCCTTTATATACAAAAAAAGTTCAACTTAAATTTGATATTGTTTATTAACATATTTTTATAAAAAATTGTGTTGGTACAACTGAAAAGATGTAGACCCAAAGAAGTCATAATCTTTTAGAGTAGAAAACAAATATTTACTGAATATAAAATTAACAGGGAACATTAAAAACTATTTTAAAAAAAGCAGGCAATGAAAAATATTTTTTAAAAGCACGTATTGTTTTACCTATGTATCATCTTCCGTTCATGTCCATAATTGTGCTCACATCTCACACTGCACCACCAGTTATAGTCATATTACATGTTTGCTTGTTTACTTTTTTTATAAAGTATTTCATTAGTGTGGGGCTTTTTTAAATTGTTATACAAATGTAACCTCAGGTAGATTAAGGTGAGTATTTCGCACCGTGTTTTTGTTTCCTCACTTATACTTCTGCCAATATTCCACTGAAATCTTTGAAATCCTACTTATACAGCTTGAAGTATCCTACTGCAACATTGCTGGTCTGGGCAGAAGTACAAGTGGTGGTAACATCTACTGTGTCTTTTTTATCTATTTATACTCTTTAGCTCAGGTCTTATGACCTTTATTCCACTTTCCAGCAGAGTCTGGTAAAACTGGGAGAGCAAGAGTAAAAGGCAAACCGTGCGTAGCTGTGTGTAACACACTGGGAGCAAAGCTGGAGATAAGAAAACAATATTTCTAAAGTTTCAAGGACGGTTTTTGTTTCTCCTCATGATGTTTGTTCATTCTTTCTCCGACTGATAGGCTCGGTCAGATGCTTTCTCACACACGCGAGGGGAATAAGGAGAACACCAGCAGGTTTGGTGAACAGCACTCGGTAAACAAGGAAATACATTAATATGGCTTAAGATTTTTAGAAAAGTCGTATATTTCTACTGATCTGGTGGATTTTATTTCTCATGTTTTTAGAAATTAAGAGTTAGTGATCAATTGTGACAATTGTTTCCCACAAGAAAAGTTTGTGAGGGAAAAAAACGTCATATATTATAACTTGACATAATGGTGATTTGGTAGTTTTTAATCTCTTTTTGAGTTGTTTTGTGTATCTTTGTTATCTTTTGGGTCATTTTGAGGTAATTTTGCATCCCTTGTTCTTATTTGTGGTGGTTATCCTTATCTTTAAAGTATTTAATGCTGGTATATCAGTATTATAACTAACATTTACATGAATGTAGTTGAAAATAAATTTAAAGTAAAATAAAATTGAAATAGTGGAGTAAAATACCTTAAAAAAAACAATCAAATAAGTATGGAATTTCCGCCCATAAATACTAAGTAGAAGTCATGATAGCGCCTCCCTGTGGAGAGATGGCCGCACAGCATCTGGTCCAGTAGCAGCTCTGTCTCCAAACAAGCAGCAGATCTCAGACTCTTCTCTCCTGTGAACATTCGGTGAGTCCAACAGTTTCTTTACTTCTTGTTCTTCTAGAAGATGCTTCACTAGTGGAGGAAAAGCTTGTTGTGTTGTTTGTGTTTGTATTGTTTTGTATCTTAAAGAGTGTTCACTCTGCTCAAAGTCTGAGAAATAGAATGATTTGAACTGATTAGTTTGTTTGCTGTTTATCCCTGAAAGTGTTATTGTCTTGTTTGTTAGTTCATCTCTGGACTCTTTATTGTATCATTCAGACTTTTTCTTTTCTCACTACTTTATATTGTAATTCCTTGTGTTTACAGACGGAAATGTTTGTTAATTCAACATGAAAAGTTTCTTTGTTGTTAAAGTTGATTCAGCGTTAAAGAAACGTTTCTATATGTTGAAAAAGAGTCACTGCATCACTAAGGGTCAAGTTTTATATTGAAGTAACATGTAATAAATATGGTGTGACTGGGCCGACAGCCTGGTGTCTCTACTGAGGATTTTAAACTCTATTAGGATTTAAAGCTCAATGAGGATTGATCAACCATTGTTGAAGAAGGGGACTCTTGTATTTTACATAAAGCTTTATTTCACTGTGATGCAACTTCTCTGGATTTAGACAATACAGATACATTTTTATGAAATGAGGAAGTAAATCAGCAAGTATATCAGGAAGATATTTTTGGAGGCAAACTGCAAAGGCCTCACCTGCAAAAATAAAATGCATGAACGTTCCTGTCAGCTCTCAGCAGCCTTTGGAACAAGTTTGAATCTTTCAACTGAGGAAGCACAAACTGGCAGATCAGAATCTTCAACTTCTTCCACTGACTTCACTCAGATGTTCAACTTTAAGTTTTGAATTTAATTTATGAATGGGATTCATTTGAGTTGTTTTGTTTACAGACACATACAATTCAATACAACCACTTAAATCCTTTGACACACAAGTTATGCAAACTCCTTCTAATGCACAACATGGGTCAAAAATCACCCGTATTCATTTCCTGTGTAATTTCTTTGCAGTGTTTCTCTGCTATATCTTTAAAATAAATGTATTTAATCATTTAATATTCTACGTAGTCATTAAATATCTTGTTTTTGATCATTATTTTCTTTTTTCCTTTCTTACTTCATGAAGAAACGTAAATTTGGTATTTCTACATCACTTTTACACACATGGGACTAAAAGGACTCCTACAGTTTGTATTCACTACGGATTCATTTCATTTCATTTCACACATCTGATGCATGTGAATCTTATTTTACATGTCATTACTAGTGAGAAAGAGAAATATGTACAATACTAACCAGCTGTTGACATATTATTTTCTAGATAACTAACCATGGTTAGATCAGACCTGGTAGAACCGTTCCTCATCAGTGTGACTTACAGGATGTGTATCGTGCTGGAGATGTGTTTCCATATTTCATTAAACAAACAGTAAATTAGTGACCTTCCCTTTTAAATGGTCATCAACACCGGATCAAGTTTGACTGCTCTTCACCCAATCAGAGCCCAGGGGGCGGGGCTAAGCAGCAGGAAGTTAGGCTGATTCAGTGAGGAGGGGCTCCAGCTCCGCGTGGAGGATAAATTATTATAAAGCGTGAGAAATAATCACATCTGCAGAAATCGGTCATGACGGAAGAAGAAAAGGTTCGTGCACACGCAGGGTTTTTAATTCTTCCGATGGAGCCTCTTTGCGTTCATCTTCATCATTTGTAGAACGCGCTAATCCAAACTCCATTGGACAAAGTAAAACATTTAAATCTTTGTGGTTATTGCGGGTCATTCATTCATGTTCTAACATCATTTAACGCAGAATTCAAGTCAGTTCAGGCTAAGTTTACATTCGGCGTAAGAAGTTTTGATTTTAAATGTTAAACAGATGGTTAAACGACCCACAAAGTGCAATGGAAACACATCATGTGAGTTTAACAGCGTTAAATCAAACCGCTGTAGCCAGTTCTGAATTAACCACAAAATAAATCCAGTTCGTATGAATCATCATTTTTACTTGTAAGTTTCATTCTATAAAGAATAAAGATGTTATTATGTGAAGGTTTTGAAGTTGTCCCCAGAAGTACCTGCTCATTGTGGACCATCATTTCTGTGACAGTCATTTTTTTTGAAAGATGAAAGAAGCTTAAATAGTCACATGGCATTCCTGTGCAGATTCCGTATCTGCTCTGCTTGAATAGTCCGATGAAGACAGGAAGTGAAAAATAGCCTGTGATATCTTTCATCTCTCTGTCTCTCTGTCTCTGCAGCTTTAGGTCTCAGAGACATGGAACGACGTGAGGAGGAGAGACGGTGTGGGAAGTGGAGGGTGGCCTGTGGTCTGTACAGCTACAACCTGAGGGATGTCTTCACATGGTGAGTGTTAAAAGATATGTCATAGTAATATGAGCCATACTCCACCAGTTCTTACGCTACATTGTTATTTGTCTGATGTGTCAACTCACTGAATAAGCAGGAGATTCATTGTTTAGTCAGGAAAGAAAAAAATGTTTAGACTTTTGATATCCGATTTGAAATCTTTTAAAGCAAATATGCTTTTACCTTTTGGCTGTTGATCGAGTTACAACAAGTTATTTGAACGCATCACCCTGTGCTCTGTGATGTTTAACAGGCATTTATCACCGCTTTCTCTCATTTTATTACAAAACGATTAATTGAGTAAATAACAGCCAGATTCATCGATAGTTGCACATGTAAAGTATTTGAGTTATCGTTGTTATAGTTGGAGTCAACCAGCCTCTGTCTCAAACACTGGGTTTTAGCTCCTGTCTCTTTAAGACCTCCTTCCTGATAAAGCCCAGTCTGCTCTGATTGGCCAGCTGATCCACTCTTGTTGTGATTGGTCACAACCACTTCCAGACTTTTACATTCACAAAAACGATATTTTACACACTAGAGGAGAGAAAAAGTGAAAAAGCATCATATGTCTCCTTTAGATAAAAGAGAGTTTATCAGAGTAAATTCTGCTAAAACACATTCTCTTATTCCTGGTCAGCAATCTTTTTATTCTACTGTGACTCCAAAACAAAAACAATAATTATTACATGAAGGCCTGATGTTTTAGTTTTTAAATATCAGCTCAACACCCCTTGGATCTCCAGGCATCTCCTGAAGACCGTGCTCATGGGCCAGGTCTTGTCTCTGCTGATCTGTGGGACGGCCGTGAGCTGTCAGTACCTGGCCGACGCCGGCGTGGAGACGCCCATGCTGCAGAGTTTCCTCAACTACGCCCTGCTGCTGCTCGTCTACACCACCATCCTGCTCACACGCAAAGGTCAGGACCCCCGATCAGTATTCAGTAACTGATCACAAGTCTCACCAGGTTTAATAAAATTACAATTTAAGTCACCCTGAGTCACAACAATCATAAAACATATCTTTGTAGGATGGTTTAATGTTGCTGTGGTTAAACATTTATTGAACTAGGAATAAAAACCCTATTTGAATCCATGAAACTCAAGGTCGATCCCAGTTTACTATGACATGGCTCCTCTGTAGCTGAAGCATTTTTTAAATCAGATCACATGACACAATTATCCAATTATAAAGGGGCTTAAGAGAACAAGAGAGCTTGTCATCGTGAAGTATTTGAAACATTCCTCTTCTCTTCACCAGGCACAGCTCTACACTTTAAGCTTTTCTCACTTAATAAGACATGAATGTGTGGAAAACTTTTTTTGATGGACCAAAATGAAAATGTTTCACCTTCGCTCTCTCTCCTACTCTGAAGTAAACCTCTCTAACTCCTGCAGGTGAAAGAAACATCTTACACATTTTAAAAACCAAGTGGTGGAAGTATTTTGTGATGGGTCTGGCAGATGTGGAGGCCAACTATGCAGTTGTGAAGGCGTACCAGTACACCACCCTGACGAGTATCCAGGTGGGAGGAAACTGTCACACTGGACTCATCACTTTGTCTTGACTTGTTTATTAAACCATTCTCATAAACGGTGGATATTTCCCATCATCCCTGGCTTTCTGAACACAACTCTGTTTAGAATTCTTCATATTTTAAAAGTTTCCCTGTTGTCGTTGTGTGTTTCAGCTGCTGGACTGCTTTGTGATCCCGGTGCTGATGCTGCTCTCCTGGTTCTTGCTGAAGACGCGCTACAGGCTGGTCCACTTTGTAGCCGTGTCGGTGTGTTTGTTGGGGGTGGGGGCCATGGTGGGGGCGGACATTCAGGCCGGAAGAGACCAAGGATCCAGTAAGAACACTTATATTTGTTATATTAATGTGTATAGGCTGTGTAGCAGTGACTTGTTCTGCAGTATCTGATTATTTAAACCATAAAATTGTGTGTTATTCGCTTCACAAAATGGCCTTAACATCTGTGGAGGTCACACACAAATTGACAAGAAGTCATCTTATCTTTAAAAGACCAGGTTGTTATGGAACAAAATGTCCTCTCCACGTTCCAAAGCTTCCATCACGGGTCCCATAGAGAAAAAATATGAACCACCTTTATCTTCCCTCTTGTGTCTGTGCAGCCCGTGACGTGGTGCTGGGTGACGGTCTGGTTCTCGTCAGTGCCGTCCTCTATGCGGTGTCCAACGTGTGTCAAGAGCACACGGTGAAGAACTTGAGCCGGATCGAGTTCCTGGGCATGATGGGTCTGTTTGGGACCCTCATCAGCGGCATTCAGCTGTAAGTTACTGATACGATCCTGTGTATTTAACTTTGTGACCAGTGACTCAGTTACTCAACACGATTGTGACCTTGTGCAAAAAGGATTCTTTACCACATTGTCCGTTCTGAGTGGCCACGTAATCTTAGAAAGCTGAATCTGAGAATGCATCTTTCTAAAAAGTTCCCATTTTTACTTACCTTTTATGTTTCTTGACTTTTCAGAGTTGTACTGGAAATTCCTGCAGTAGGAGCAATAAAGTGGGACCTTCGTATCTGTAAGTGAAGCGTGTGTCTTTGTTAAATTAGTGTCTTTGATAGTTGATGATTGCCACTGGAGTTTTTCTGCTTTTCAGTCGTCACTGTCTAACTCCTTTCCTTGTGATGTGCAGCCGTCCTGTTTGCAGTCTACGCCCTGTGCATGTACGCCCTGTACAGCTTCATGCCTGTGGTGGTGAAGATGACCAGCGCTACTGCCGTCAACCTGTCTCTGCTCACCGCCGACCTCTTCAGCCTCTTCTGTGGCCTCTTTCTCTTCCACTACAAAGTGAGTCTCATTACAAAGCATCACTGTGTTGCTGTCAGGTATTTATTCATGTTCAATGAGCTTCAGAACTTTTTTGTTGTTTTGAAAACTGCTTAAAAAACCTTTTTTTATTGTTGTCACATTGACTAGACTTGTTATCTACTGTAGTTATTGTGTATAATAAAATTTTGAGGAACTGTGGAACATGACCAAAGAAAAATCGGATAAAGAAGGGAAGGTTAACGCTGTATTTCAACAAGTTAAAGGAAGTGGAAGAAATATTCCAGCACCCAATGATCCAGAGCTGCTCCAAAATTAAATGGTTCAGATGAATACTTGGATGAAAGATGATGAATGAACACTTAAAATACATGATTTTGAAGAATCTCAAATGGCACAGATTGTGTCAAATGGCCAATTTGAAGATGATGCCTAAACATAGCTCCACCAAAACATCTCTAACTTTGCTCTGCTTTATTTTATTAGAGTAATTGTCACAGATAATGTTCAGATGTTGTGCTTTGGTAACGTTTCTATCTGCTGTCTCATCCACAGTTTTCACTCCTGTACATCATCTCGTTCGTCGTCATCACTGTGGGTTTTATCATGTTCAACGCGGCTCCCACGTACACGGCTCTACCTGAGGACGACCCCGCGGATCAGCCCGCTGAGAGCCCCTCCGACCAGCTGCTGGCATCCGACACAGACTCTGAGAGGAACGAGACGATCACCGCCGTCGCTGCACTATGACGCAAACTGACTGACGACAGAACAAGGGCTTTTACTTTGGAAGACAAACGCAGCTAGACTGCAACACTGAGATGTGTCAGAGTGAAGAGATTATTTTTATACCATTGCTCAGTGGGCGAGTGGACAAACATCGGCTCTAACGTTTAGATTATTACACAAGTGCACGTTTTCTTGTACTTCAGACATCGCATGTCTTCCACTGCAGTTACCATTGGCACATTATGAATTGTTATTTATGCTGTTTTATAGATCATCTGTTACTGCACTCCTAGTGGACGTGTTAAACACAACCACTATGTCTGGTCACTGGTATTTTTTGTCTCCAAACTGATCAGTTATTTGTCTTGTTTCTCCATTTTTTTAATTAATATATTTGATATTATATTTGATTGGTTGAAGACCCAGCCTCACTCCAAAGCTGATAAACCTTTTGACTCGATCAGGTGCTACTGTGACTCACAGGATTACTGGACGGTGACGGGTTGAGCGTGAGCGCCCTTCCTCCCCTCTATAACCCACCGGTTATAGTAAAAGATCTCTCCAGAGCTGCTGAGAAGGGGAGGTCAGCGGCTCTGGATGAAGAGAAAGGACTCCACCTGAGTAGAAGGCACCTAGTAGTGGAGGCCCTGATGCAGGGATTCAGTTCCGACCCCTCTGGAGACATCGAGGGCCTCATCAGCGAAATGTAAAGAAAAGAGGGCGCTCACTCGAAAACCCAGCGGGGATCTCATTTGTGCAAACAAGGGATTTTACCATCTAGTCAGAACTGTGCTGTTACATTCAACTGTATTATGACTGTTTTTTTTTAATCTGAACAAAAACTACTAACAAAGTTTTATTTGATTTCAGTTTAATTTTCCGGCGGTTACACTTTAAGCATTGATTTCACTGTCCTTTGCCTTGTATCGCTAAGAGTTAAACACATCTGCCGGCAGCAGATGTTTTTATCTATTTATTTTATACTATGAAATCCATTTTTACATTTTATATTTAATGTGCTTGTTTGGTTATTATGTATAAAGCATCAAATAAAACTCATCCATCAGTCTGGTATTGTTTGGGGTGTGTGAGTTGACTTTAAGCCGTGTGACGGAATGATGACTTGTCCAGGGTACACTAGTGACACGTCCATATGGACAAGTGGAAAATATGAAAAATAGACAAAAATAACTGCACTTTTTGTGTTTTAACTAAAGTTAATGTTTTTGTCAGTTCTGCCACTGATTTGGAGTTTATATTTGAGAAATGTGACTTCAACTTAATTTTTTTTAACTCAGTTTTTGGTCCCTACCAGCAAAATGCTTAGTTTAAGCTTCCAAATGCATCTGTATCCTATTAACACAACATAATCTTAAAAAACATCAAAATCTACACAATCTTACTGTGTTTTAAAGAATTCTCTGATCATTTCTTCCACTAAACGATCAACAAATTGCCCATAATGCTGTCGCCGGAGGTCTGGAGCCTGTGTGCCGTGCACTGCATTGCCTCGCTGCAGCTTTTAGACGCGACCTGCTCAGCCTCGGTCAACACACTTGTCATCATGATGGAGGAAACGCAGGAGACTGTAGCAGCCGAGTGAAGAGGACTGAACGCTGCGGCTCCGCCACATCCACACCGTTCATTTCACCTGGTGCTGTTTAAAAAAGAAACCCGGTGAGAAGAAACACGTCTTTTTTCTGATTGCATATGTTTTACTGCATGCGTTTGTTTTTGCGGGGCTCGTTTCTGTTGCTAGGGATTATTATGCGTAGTGTTCGCTTGCAGGGAGACGATCGAGCAGCAATCGCCTCGTTTCACAGGATCGCGCGTCTCTAGAAGGAGGAAGATTCCTCCGTGAAGCTTGAATATTGTGTCTCGGGCGTGTTTCTGTCCCGTTTGATCGAACACAAGCCGGAGGAGACGCGACCGAAGCGAAGCGAAGCGACGCGCCGCAGATTAACGCGCGGCTTTAACCGTCCAGCACCGCGGACAGCTCCGGAGCCGCGGGCCCGGGCGCAGCGCGTCTCTTCGGCCTCGCTCACAGAATCTGTCCGCTCCTCTGTCCCCAGGATCCGGACTCAGCTCAGCGAGGGCCCCGGAGGACTCACAGCCGCAGACATGAAGCACTTCCTCAGGTAAAGACCTCCATTGTTCAGCCTCATTGACAATTCACTGTGAATGGCACCACCTCCTCGCTGTGTTTTATCATCGATCTGCTGTGATGATGGCATGTTTCCACCAAACACTGTGGTGGACCCGGCAATTCCCACTTCTCCCATTGAAGATTCCCCTCGATCGATGCTGTGTAAGTGGCTGTTACATGGGTTTGATATGGTTTCTCTGTGGGAGGAGGCCTCTTCATCATGGAGCACATGTACAAACCTCTGCTGCTGTTTCTATTTATAGTTCTGTGCATTTCTGTGCTTGGTCTGTTTATCTGCATCTTTAAAACAGAGCACCTTTGGTAAACATGAGAGATAAGATACCGTCACATCAACAACAACAATAGTCAGAATAATGATTATCAACTTTATCTCTTAGAGCAAAGTTAGCAAATCGTAGAAGAACCAGATCATACCCAGTAATGCAATATGACATAACAGAAAAAAGACCCAAAAATGATTGCACAAGGATGTATTTTTGCATTATGTATAAGAAGATATTACATGTATATGCATAAATAGACTGTTTCAAGTTTATAGGGAGAATGTAATGAATCTTATGATTAGCAGTAGATTATAGTGACAATTATTATTAGTTATATATCATATATTTGCAAGGTTTTCATTTTAATCCAAAGTTGCTTGTGTATTTATTAATAAAGTCACAATATTGTAATATTCTTGGGTGTTTTGGCAGCTTTGAGCTACAAGACAATTCAAAGGCGTAACAAGGCTTTGATCTATGACATAAGAGAAACACTGTGAAAAGTGGAATTGAGCTAAAATGGAGTAAAACAAAGTCAGGAGGAGATTTTATTTGAATCTTAAGTAAATGGTTTGTATTTATATACGATCGATGATCATTACCACCTCTGCTTCGAGGGGCTGAAGCCAAATCCCAGCTGATGATGGGGAACGAGGCTGGGTTCCCCCTGGACCTTTATGATTGATTGACCTCTACAGGTACGTGGAGAACATGCCAACTCCACACGGGAAGGTCCTGGCTGGCTGCAGGTTCCACCTTCTCGCTGTAAGGTGACAGTACCATCCACTGCACCCCCGTACCAACCTGGTCCTTAACCATTTAGTACTTTATTAACCAACAGTCGTATATCCTCTACATCAGTCTGTCAATTTTAACATGTATATTCATTTTAGACATCTACATATCATTGGAAAATTACAGATTCTAGTCACATTTCCCATAAATCCCTCTGCTTCCTGCCCCCGGGTTTCTTTTCGGTTTGACTCCCTTTGTTTTGATCCTCGGCTTCATTTAATGAACAGTGGAGCCGGCTGAAGCTGCCAAATAGTTTTTGCTGATGACTGTGTTTGTTTACAGTAATTATACTAATGTGCCAAAATGAACGTGGCAACAACACACTGATGTACAAATGATTTGTGTTGCACTTTTAATGACTCTGGCTGATCCCAAACAGCCGGAATGTAGCGTAGGAGGCAAAACTCAGAGGATTCAAAAGTCTGCAAATTACTCAACGTACATGTTGAAGTCAAAAACGTTGGTGCGTGGTTTTAAATGAAGGTGACTCAGATCAGTTTTCCCCATCATTAGTAAACTGATCTTTATGTGTACGAGTCAGTGCATGTTCCCTTTAAATCAAAACTAATGATCAGGAGGCAGGTCCAGTGTCACATTTCCTGTGTTTTAACCCTGGAACTGTTCGGCTGCTGTGTGACCTTTGAATCCTGCAGCCACGCCCCCTCGCTTCCTTGAAGGTTAAGAAAATGACAGGGAGTCTATACGAGCTGTTTAACATGCCGCTCTCGTCTCAGGCTGTAGAAGAGAGGAATTAATCCTCCAGGACCGGAGCTGTGATTCTCTTCCCTTCTTCTTTTTGTTGACATGGAAGATGATGTTTCGCACTAATCCCTCGGCAGCAGAAGGATTTATTTCTGACTGAAAAGGTTGTAAACTCCATTCCACTGGAAAACAAACAACGACCGAGAATGTTGGCCTCCAAGATTAAATGACAAGTAATGATGATAATAAACTTATTTATACAGAATCCAGGGAAATAACCCTCGCTTTATCTTTTCTAACATAGGATCATAAAATCATTTCCTGTCTTGTTTCCCAGAGTTCAGTGCGGTTCCATGTTTCTTAATGGGTCATTCTGCATTTCCCAGGACACACATCTACATTTTCCTGCTCGGTGTCACCTGTAAAAATAGCCCACTTTGATCCGAGGCACTTCTCCCCTGGTAGACGAGAAGTGAAGCACAATTCTCTGACTTCCTTTTCTCTGTGCAGCCTCTTCCTCCATTAAAGTTATTCCCTCAATCAGTCTGATCCCTGCCGTCTTCTCCTCTTCAGAGTGGTGACCCAGTTCTTCGTGTTCCTCTACTGTAAACTGCTGTGGCGGGGCCTGAAGTTCGTCGCCAGGAAGTTGACGGGACGCTGCGAGCTGCAGAGGATCTGCTACAACAACAAGCATGGAGCCCGCAGGACCCTGAAGATTGGTACGCCTGGATTCTGCTTATGTGTAAAGCAACCATGCAAGGATACCATCATACCAGCTGTACACTGACAGACGGGTCCAGTGTTTGACAGAATATTTGTATTTAATTATTTCGGGTTCATTTGTGTTATTCTGTCTTTTTTGGAACCTTGAGAGTGAAAATTAAGTTCGAGGATTAATTTGTGAATGTTTTAGTTTCCATCCTTTGTTTTTCTACTCATCCAACGTCTTTACTGGGTTTTTATTTCTGTCATGAACCAAAATAAGTCTCTAAAGAATGATTTTTTTCACGTGATTTGCAGTTTCCTTACACTTTGCAACCTTTTCCTTCCAGAGTCGTCCCTGAGGTACTCCAAGAACGGGGTAAGAGTCTCTGATGTACAGCTTGTGCAATATAACACCGTTTTTCTAGCTTCACTCTGTTTATTCCCTGTTTTCTTCTCATGTTTCGTTCTCTGCAGCTGCTACAGTCGGCCCTCAGCGTCCATCCTGATAAAGTGGACAAAACCATTGACGACATCATGGCCTTGAAGAAGATCAACCCTGACACCAACCCACAGTGAGACGTTACATTACATATCACATTTGTGTTGCCTCTTATCACTTGTGGTAAATTAGAGGTTAGGACCGACAGCACTCTCAACATAGACGGTTGTTATGGCCCCAAAAAAATCAGGAGATAAACCCGAAGGCTCAGAGGAAGCCATAACATATAGAAAGGACACAACGGATGAAATTTATCAAAACCAAACTCAAACCATTAAGGGACTAAATTAATGAAACAAAAAGAGGTGGAGATCCCGACGAAATTGAACAAACTAACTCTAAATCAAAACCAAACACAAAAACTGGACAAGTGAAGATCTCCTACTCAAACTAAACGTGTAACATGTTCTGCTTCTTTTGCAATGACCGCTGAGGAACCCTTGAGCAAGGCCTGCTCAAACTAATGCAACACGTGGTTCAGAGGTAAAGATTGTGCTTATATGTGTGTCCCTGCAGGCTGGGCATCTCTCTGCAGGCCAGTCTGCTGCAGATCGTGGGCTACAGGAGTCTGGTGATGGAGGTGGAGAAGCTGCGCAGGGAGCCGTACGACTGTGAAAACTCGGAGCACGAGGAGATGCTGATGAAGGTACGGCAACTGAAAAATGATCTGGTGTCAGGACTAACACCCGAAAAATCAAACAAGTACAGAATGAGCAGATGAGAGTGATTCATGTGTGTGTCATTCGTGTGTGTGTGTGTGTGTGTGTGTGTGTGTGTGTGTGTGTGTGTGTGTGTGTGTGTGTGTGTGTGTGCGCGTGTGTGCGTGTGCGCGCGTGTGTGCGTGTGCGTGTGCGCTTTGCAGCTGTGGAAGGAGCTGCGTCCCGACACACCTCTCACCGGCCGCATCTCTAAACAGTGGTGTGAGATCGGTTTCCAAGGCAGCGATCCCAAGACCGACTTCAGAGGAATGGGTCTGCTGGGCCTCCATAACCTGCTGTAAGAAATAATGATCTCACCCATTTGAAAACAATGTTTGTGAAGCACTGAGAGGTTTGTAAAATACAGTTTAGATTTATTGTGAAACAGAGTAGTTGAGTAGTTCCTTCATGTGGCTGCATGAGTCCAACACTTCCTGTGAATGTGGTCTGAGGGATCAGATTGAATATACGTCCTCAAAGCATCTTTGTTGGGTTCAAACCTGAACTCAGGTCTGAACAAGGTCTCATATTTCTGTAAAACACTGATCATGGTCCAAACACCAGTCAGACAGTGTTGCACCTTAATGGGAAACTCATGTGTTGTTTATTTTTGAAATGAAGTAAACACAACGGCAGTAAAAAGACATTGAAGAATGTCCTTTTAAAATGGAATAATAACTGTTCTGTGTTTGTATCATAAGTCTTTAGTGGGATCTTCAGATAAATCACATCTCTTGTGTCTCTGCAGGTATTTTGCAGAACACGACAAGGCCACTGCTCTGCAGATGCTCAACGACTCCCTGCAACCGAAGCACAAGTACGTCCACACCCTCCGTCTCCTCTTTTAGCAAAACATGGTCAAAGCATTTTATTATTATTATAATCAGGGTACATGATGAGTTTAAATAGTTTAAGGTTTCAGGTTAAATGTATTGATGTATAAAATGTAGCAAGCACAGATAAAACATCAAATTAAATTCCTCAATAAAACTGTGAAAAGTTAAAAGAAACTTGTCTTCACTACTCAAACGATAACAAAACCACAATATTCATTTAATCAGGCAATAATATAACAGATGTTTTGGTTTCAGCTTGTTCCATTTCCCCCTAGTGGCCAAAAACCCAACTATTACAGCTTTAGAGTTTCTACCACATATTTTAACCTGCACTTTATCATCCATAAATCTGCATTAATCACATTATTCTGCTTGATTATATTCATTCTGCTTCATTATTTCACTGCATCATCTTTTATAAACTGCTGCTGCTGAGTGGGTTTTCTTTGTCTCATTTCACAAATGAAGATTCTTCTTCTCTTTCTTCTTCACCTCCTCCACCTTTTTTACCCATGCCTCCTCTTCCTCTTTTACCTCCTCCTCCTCCTCCTCCTCCTCCTCCTCCTCCTCCTCCTCCTCCTCCTCCTCCTTCTTCTGTCTGTCACATTCACTTCAGGAGCACAAACCAAAAGCAAAGGTACTCACTTTCACTTTCATTCACTTTTTCACTCCATTCATTTTCTGTCGCTTTTTTCGGTTGATGTTTTACGCGCAGTTTAAAGCTGAGTATGATTTATCTGCAAACACTTTATCAGCCTAAAACACACTGTGGGGCTGCAACACAAACTAATATCTCACCCACAGTGACAGAGACAGTTCTGTGTCTAATCTGTTTTTAGAGATGTAGTTGGAGCTGAAAGCCAAAGACAGGGTGGAGGATTCGGAAAGTGTTGGAATGTGAACAGACACAATGTGGAGTTTGATGTTTAATGACATGAAAATAAATAAAAATGAAAAATAAAGATAACAAATGAATTGTGCTTTTAAGTAGAAATCAGGAAAACCTCAAAAACTATATATCATTGGTTCTGCTTTTCATTATTAGTCGTAATTCACACCCCAAACAATCAAGCAAAGCTACAGTTTGCATTTTTAACAACACTGCATTAAGTAATATATACATTCTATATATATATATATTTCCTTATGCTAAAATGTTGCTGCTTCGGTAAAACTTCAAAGTCACAATGAACACACACGATATGCATCAGTTGAGAGAAGAAGGGTCATAAAATGTGATTTTTCTTGACGAGATTTCTCTGTAGTGTTAGTTTCTGTCCACAGTGTGGCGCTCTCGCTGTTGTTTCACATGTAGACTGTCAATGACTCAAGTGTGTGTCCTTCACAGTGAGATTAACAAGCCTGAATGGGAACAGAAGAACCTTGACAAAGCTATTGGGTAAGTGTGTGTGTGTGTGTTTGTAACTGGGCGACTGATTTGTCCTCAATGAAGCAGTGGAGGGGATCTGGAACGTGGCCATTGAATGTGAGTGTAGAATTGTGTGTGTGTGTGTGTGTGTGTGTGTGTGTGTGTGTGTGTGTGTGTGTGTGTGTGTGTGTGTGTGTGTGTGTGTGTGTGTGTGTGTGTGTGTGTGTGTGTCTCCTGATCAGCTCTGATAAACAAGGACTGACTTTTTAAATCACACACTCAGTTAAAGTCCTCCTGTACTCGCGCAGCGCAGTGAGGAGACTCCAGCTGAGCAGAAACCTGTAAACTGCTCCTCAGTTACTACTCCGGTGAATTAGGAAACACTGGAGTCTGTAGTAAAAGTACCAGGTGGCTACAGTATAGCTTATATTAACAAAAATATAATTGATTTCTAATAGTTTTAGTTTCCTGGTGTTTTGTAATTTGATGGTCGAGGGAATCTATTTGTTGTAAAGCCCTTTGTAACATAGTTTATTATCATTATTAAAGGAAAAGGTCATTATTGGTAGCATAATATTATAATATAATAATATCTAATACCATGAAGGTAATTGTAAACCTAAAAAAAGAGAGAAAAACAGCATAAAAACATAAATATGTTTTCCTGTTTGTTATATGAAGTGACAGTTGTTAGATTCTGGTTCTTGAAGAACATGTGGTCTTTTCAAAGAGGAGCTGCTGGGACACAAATACGAAACTTTTACCTTTAAAAGAAAAAGGTTTTAAAGATAGAATCAATAGTATTATTAAATATAATTGTGAATATTTTTATATTTTTTACATCCCTTTTCCAGGAAACCTCCGTTTCACTCGCTTCTATAATGTGTTATTGAGAATTTCCTTAATCTGGGGTATATACACATACATCCATCTATATCCTTAATACTCACTGACACATTTCATTTCCTCGACAGAGTTCAGCGCTCCCGGTCCCACTTTTATCATACACATGTGTTTCTCACCTTCCTGCAGTTACTCGTTTGCCATCGTGGGCATCAACATCACCGACCTGGCTCACTCTCTGCTGGTGAGTGGAGCTCTGAAGACTCACCTGTACAACGTGGCCCCGGAGATGCCCAGTCTGCCGCACCTCCAGCAGACCTTCTGTGAGTGGGACCTACTGGGATATACTGAACCAATATATACTATGTTTTTTTATTTGTATTATCTGTGTTTAATAGAGACATGATCCAGCGAACAGAGAAGAATCAGTCATTGATCAAAACAGACAAAACAGAACATGATAAATAAGGTTTTCTGCCCCCAAGTGGGAAATATAGACTGTATATAAATACAGGCCTAAATCATCTTGATCGCCCCCTCATGGCTGGCTGCAGTAGAGGTCATAAACCCTGCCTCCTCCATGTTAGCAGACGAGACATGGACTGAACATAAATGACTTTTCTCCCCCCAGGTTACCTGATGCAGGAGTTTCACCGCTTCTGGATCGAGGAGGATCCCAGCGACATCATGGAGTTCAACCGGATTCGCTCCAAGTTCCACCGGAGGATCCTGCGACAGCTGAAGAACCCGGACATGGCTCTGTGCCCCCACTTCGCCGCCTCGGACCTCCACCTGGTCAACCTCTAAACACACACACACACACACACACACACACACACACACACTGACACCCCCCCACTGAGCCCAACAGAGGCCTCCCCTCTGTGTCTGCCATCTGAAAATCAGAAATCAGAAAACTGGACACACGTGGGGAGGCTCTGGTCCTTGTCTGCTCCGCCCACCTTGTCCCAGCTAACGTCATGTCGCGTCACTGCCAACAGCTCACACACACACACCTACACACACACACACACCTACACACACACACACACATGCACTGCCTCTGCGCCCTCACTGCAGCGTCAGACCACCAGCATCAGAGATGACCATAGCGATTGTAGCTGTGCATGAGGAGGCTGCACCACACCCCCCACAGACTCATCGTCACCTGTTGCTTTAATGATTCATGACGATTGTATCACAGCCTTTGCACCTCAGTTAAACCTTCTGCTTATTTTAACAACAAACCAAATTTTACTTTCCCAGCCAAAAATAAATAATTTAACCTAAGTGATCATCAGCTCAGAATATTCTGGCAATCAGCTGCTCTGGTTTTTGTATTTAAACTGAAGAGCTATTGAGGAATAATGTACATAATGAAGTGTGAGAGAGAAGTGAAGCTGGCGCTGATTCAATCAAACATCACAGGGCCGGCTCATCTCTCCACTCTGCCTGTTTGAGGTCAATACTACAGATTGTACTGTAGATTCTCATCATGTCAGCACGACATTAACACCTAAGACTCCTACTTGTTGCCAAAATACAGTTTATGGGTTTTTTCCCCCGTCTTTTATTCAAGAATGTGGTGTTTCAATTGATTCCACGTTCAGATTTTGTGATGCTTTCCCTCAAAGTCACTGCTAGTGCTAAGATTTGCTCTGCTTGTGCTCGAACACGGACTTCAGACAGATTCCCTGCGCTCTAGCTTCAGCTCTTGGATTTCTCCTCTACTTTTCAATTTAGTTTTATGCCAAAAAAATCCTTCAATATTCCCCAAACAACAGTACGTCAGGTGAAGTGATGACGACTGAAATTGAGCACGAGAAGAGCAAATCAAACCAGATGAAGCACAAGCAGGAGCCAGTGAAAGCATCTGAACGTGAAATCAACGAGTTCCGCTCTCACACTTAACAAAACCACGCTCTTTAATAAAAGTAGGAAAACAAACACATGCAAACATCGAATGTTGAGAACTTTAAATCACAGCAGCGGTTTGTTTCTCATGAGCTCAAATCTAAGTTTTGTAAACCTGTTAAATGATGCTCGTAAAGTTTTTTTTCAAATAACTTGTTTGGTTGAGCTACAGATTTTAAATCAGAAGCAATACTATTAATATTTTGACTCATTTATTCCCTTCTACGTATTTACGCTGAAAAAACAATTTTAAACAATTTTATGATTGTTATTTTTACAGGTTTACAAAAATCTTTTGCCTTTTTTTGACTCCATGCATTTATTCTGTTACGAATGTTTCTCACACTCACGATTGTTTGATTCTATTAATTCCTTCATTGAATGTGACACTGTGTCCACTGTTGTATCAGCCAAAGCAATAATTTACATTCACTCCACCGCACATCTCTGAGCCTCAGCGTTTTGTTTTGCTTTCTGACTCCGAGCTGGAATAATAATGATCGGAACAGAAGCTGCTGCTTGTCGTATTTATTAGAGATGAAGTGTAACTGAAACATTAGCGTAATTATGGTGAACACACGTCTGGCTGCTTCTCATAGTGTCCAGGTTTGGAGGGAACATCTTTGTGAGAGTAAAAACCTATTTGTCCTCGTCAGTGAGGTCAGACGTCGGGGGCCGAGGGGGGATGATGGGAACCAGTGAGGTCATCGTGTTACGGAGAATTAAAGTGGTTTCAGATCTTTTCCACTATGACGTCATTTGCTTCAAGTTTAGCTTTTTCTTTCCTCCAGTGTGTTATAATGGTTTTTCTGTGACTATAAAAACCTGAGCTGCGTGAACCACAGCGCCACCCATTGACCGTACAACAGAATTACAATTTAACCCCCGAACACCCATATTTAACTCCTGCACTTATTCTCTCTCAAGCATCAACCACCAGGACGCGTGAAGCTGCTACAGGGAGGTGACCGTGACAATTTAAAAGGCTAAAGATGGAAACGTTGAACAGCCACTCAACGTTTCCTGTTCTCTAAGAGGAATTTACACAGACACATGTCACCGTCACTGCCTGTATCCTTTTTTTCACCTGTTCTCCACCAGTTATTCAATTAAGAGGTAAACTGGTTGATTAATTAACAGCAGAAATGTGAGGAAAGTCTATAAAAACGGGAGAAATGTGTTTTTCTTCTTAACTATCCTGTTAATTATCTCGTGACAGCCATCTTTCTGAACTACATATGGTTTACAGCAAAAATATAACAAATAGCATGCTGACCTAACACGTCACGGGCGTAATCTAAAACAGGTAAACCACATTTCAATTAACTACTTTCAGATTTTTATGTGAAACATTATTGAATTTCACTGAGAAAACCCCCAGAATCCTTCAGTGTCTGCACAGCGTCACTTTGATTATTATCTCAGCTCCGAGTCGCACTTTTGATTTTCACCGAACGACAAATGAAACAAAAGCTTAAATCTGTCTCACGTCTTCTTCTCCTTCACCGTGTTGCTTCTCGCCAACACGAGCGTTGGCCTCGTGTGCGAGAGGCCGACGGCTCCGACTAATAGTTTTCTCTCTTTTGCTGCCATGCCTGCACTTGTTGATTGTGTTTGAATCGTGTGGAATATCTCCGTCTCATTGAAGTGAATGTCAACGCTTCTCGTCAGTATTTACGCAGCCGTTTGCTTCGCTGAATGTCAGTCGCTGGTTCCATCTCCTGCTTGCAACTTCTTTTGCTCTGCTATGGTCAGCTGTGCACTACTGTAAAAAAAAAAAAAAAAAAAAAAAAAGATGCAGTTTCCTTTGTGATATAGTGAATTTAGAAATTTGTGGTATTTGGAGTCTGAGGGCCGACGTGTCTCATGATCCTTTAGATGAAGTTAGCTACATGCTGCTGTATATTCTGCTTCGAAGCTGCCTTTAAGACTGCGATCTGCATGCTGATGATTTTCAGTGTTCTTCAGTAAAAGCCCAACATACAGTACTCCTGGATATTGTACCGATGTGCTTCGTTTGTCTGTGTTGTCCTTTTTGAGAACACAATAAAAAACTGATCATTGACTGTTTTTGTCATTTATTTTAAGGTGAGGCATCAAATTGGTTTCTGTCAGTGAGCCGTCAGTATAAGAGACTGTTAAAATGAATATCTAAAGCAGCTGTAATAAATCATTTTATGACAGGAGTTTTGGATCAAATGACAGGGTCTAATATAAGAGGTGTCGCTAGTCGTGATGAAAGTGTCAACACAACTCTGCAAGTTCTCTGCAAAACGACTCGGATTCTCGTGACACGATCCAGAACTGACGTGAATCCTCACATGATCCTCAGATTCCTGTCGCAACGTCGTCATCAGCACAAAACACAAATATTAAAAGAGTTATTTAAATCCCCTGATGATGGAATGCACACAAAAAAAATACACATTATTATATATTTCCACATTTCAGCCCTGTTTGTTTTATTTACATCTTCAGGATTATTTACATCGTGACTTTATTTACATCTTTTCTCAGGACATGTCGTTGTGTTTTGAACAGAAAACTTTATTATAACTCAGGACATACATCACAGGGTACCGTACATTCTGTGCAAATCTTCTGTTACAAATAAAGTTGAGTGGAGAAGAGTAGTAGAGTCGCACCGTGCTTCTCCTTTCCTAACTCCTCACAGCTTCTCCTTCACATCTTTCCTTGACCTGGTGATGTATTCCATCCGGGTCAAGGAGTAATGGTTAGGAAAGGAGATTATTTGGACTTTCCGGACTTCCCATCTTTATCTGGGTTCCTAATTTGATTGTCTGCCCTGAAGTGATTCACATTTAATTATCCTCACCTCCTATTTAGTGTCTGAGCTCCCGTCTCCTTCTTCAGTTTGTCTGCTCAGTTCTGTTTTCTCTCCATGTTCCTGACATTTTAAGCTGCATTTTGGAGTTTTGGAAATCTGCTTTTCCTTGTGCCTGGAAACCCACAAACAGACTGTAAGCTTGACTTTGATTGACTCTTTTCTCAACTACCTGCCTTGTCTGGGGTGTCTGCAATTTGCGCCCTTTAATTACACAACTTATCGTCCTCAGAACAAACATTTTAAAGCTCTTATAACAGAACAATCCTCAGTAATGTTTTTACTTTGCAGCATGTTAAACATTTGCAGCCTCGTCAATAAGGTTTCGGACTTGAAATCTGGTCTTGTAGCGTAGAACTCACCGGTTCTCACAGAGGCGGTTTGTCCGAGGGCTGTTTTCTCCAGCTTCAGGAGTGTGTTTCAGAGCGAGTGGAGGCTACAGTGCGTTATGATAATGCAAGTGGAGGAACATGTTCGTCACATCAAAGCAGTGGATTAGTGCGGATCAGCTCCAGACAAACTCTGTGCTAATGAGAGCTAAGTCACATCTGCAGGGCAGCGCTGCAGCTCGACACATCCGTGCAATCCTCACTTTACTCAGCGCTTCTTAAGCTTTCTGCCCCAAAGAAACTTTCCCCATGATTCAGACAAACAACAACATGTTCGCAGGGTAAACAACCAGCGACATGATGGTTGTGAGCGATAAGACGTTTGCGGAACATGGACTTGCAGCTTGCTTCCCTCTGAGGCTTTTTTATCACGTAGAGACATTTCTAACTTTTCTATTTTCTTTGCACCAGTTTTGTGTTTTAAGACCAACACTGCAGTCCGCCACCAGGGGGCAGTGGAGATATTTTGGCTTGGGAAGCAGTTGTGTCGACCATCTTTATATTCAGTGTCTCCATCTACACATGTTTCACTTTGAAGGTAACGAGCTACAGCATGAAATAGTGCTTTTTAAGTTTTAATACTTTCATTTTCTGATGTGTAAACATTGAATCATTTTTCCATGATGTTACAAACTGTTATCTTGCTGATGTGTTCAGTTACACGCAGCATCTGTTGTACTTCTGTCCGTCCTGGGAGACGGATCCTCACATGTGTTGTTAGTTTTACTCTTGTTGAGGGTTAAGAACAGACGATGTCGTTAAGATCTATGAGACAAATTGTGACACGTGAATATGGGCTATAAAAATCTAATTTGATTTAATTGATAGAATAATTCAAACAGAATGTGAGGCTGAAAGGGATCCAGCATGGGTGGAGCCTCAATAACACACGTCAGATGTCACTTGGGTGAAATCAATGACATTTCAGTCCACAGAACATCACCCCCCCCCCCCCGCAGCTTCTTTACATCTCCCCCTGCGACCTTACACAGAGGAGGCAGTCTGTCGGATGAAATGCATGCTGGGAGAACTTGGGTTGAACACATGACATACAGGTAAGACAAAGGTGCGGGCTTCCTTCCAAGCCGAGGTGGAAGGGGGAGGGGATCACTGATATTTGTGCCAACAGCTGCAACTGCAGAGGACAAACACAAACTGGATTTGAAGGACATGGAAACCTGTAATAACTCAGTATCTGGAGGAAGTGGAAATGAACAATTTCATCACCTTATATATTTATCGATTGGCATCACCAGATAAGGTGTAATTAGGTGAGCAGGTACAAATTGTTAAGGACGGGTTGTGATTGTTTATATGACCATTTGGAGGATTTTACACCAATAGAAAATTAGGCTTTATTCCAATAAACCAGCCCTCCCTCTCATTTGGCAGTAGAATCCAGACACAGCACCAAAATTCGAGTCATGGTCAAAACAGATTTCCTATTCCAGTTATTTCCTCCACCAAGGAGGTTATATTTGCATTTGTTTATGTGTTAGTTAGCAGGATTATACCAAAACTACTAGATTAATTTCTCCCAAACTTGGTAAAAGGAACAGTATAGGTCAGGGGAAAACCCAAAGTTTTGGTGAGGATTTAGGAATTTTTTCATTTTGCGAAATAGGATTATTTTCATTGTTGTTGATCCTCTCAGAGACTATTTCCTGGATCTCGATGAAAGAAGTCTGTCCTCTTTAGTGGACTGATATCTGAGCGTGTGTGACGTGCTGCAGCCTGATTGAATTCAAGTGACTGCTGGACCCTGGTGGAGGTTCGAGCTCGACTGAGGGACATTCTAGTTCTTCTATGAAATAAAAGACGTCTGCTTGGATGATCAAAAACCTCATATTATAATATTTTCTTTGCTGCTACATTCATATAAATATATGTATATGATACAGCGATGTTAACTGTATTAGCAAACAGTCGCCCATTTGTCCCCCAGAAGTTACAGACCAACATTATCATTCCTGTGTCGTCGTGTCAGTGTCCAGCTAATGAATCCAGCTCCAATACTCCCGCTGACGGGCGGTGAACCGTGAAACCAGCTGTCGAGAAGCGAGGCTGCAGCGACAGTAAAAAAAAACACGGAAGGTCATTTTGTGCCTGTTTGTTGTCACTTTGCATTTCTTTGTAGTCGTTTCTTCTTTTATGTCTGTTGGTGGCGGTTTTGATTGACTTTCACCAAGAAGGGAGCTTCAAACAGAGGCCGGGGCCCGTGGCCCCACTTACCCCCTCTGTAATCCTCCCAGAGGATTACTTCACACAAGACTGAACAAAAAGTGAGAAGTCGCCAGAAAAACCCAAAACAACGAGCTGAGAGATGTTATTAGGAACATGAGAGGAGCCGCACTTTCATTTAGGGACTTGAGTTTGGGTTCCACTGTTGTTTCTGAGACTTTAACTTGTGAACATGGTGCAGAGTTTACAACTAAAGAGTCAGATCATTTTCTGAGGGGTTGTTCAAGAGCTAAATATTAGAATGGTTATGTCCAAATAGGTAAATATCTTCTAATGCATTCACCGGAACAATTTCATAAAGAATCTATTCTGTATGTCAATTTTTGTTTGAGGTAAAAATACATTTATACAGGTTTGAAATGTGTGTTTACATGTTCCTGCTGAGGCCAAACCTCATTTCTGAGGTTAAGGTTATGGATTAAGATGTAAATTGTGATTTGAAACACGAACCTGGAAACTGTGAATGTTAAAATTCACCAAGTCCCTCGTTAAAACCTTAATTGATTGGTTTACATTACAACATAAAAGAATCAGGCCTCCTCCCTGGCTGTTAAATGAAGAAAATGTAGTCATTTTAATATGATAATCTATCATAATAACAGCAGTAATAAATGAAATTAACGATAAGAGAAGAATATTCAGGTGTTTTGTTTTGGAAATGAATGTAAGGCAATGCAGTCCTTACCCGTGTGTGTGTGTGTGTGTGTGTGTGTGTGTGTGTGTGTGTGTGTGTGTGTGTGTGTGTGTGTGTGTGTGTGTGTGTGTGTGTGCGTGCGTGTGTGTGTGTGTGTGGCTGCTGACATCACTCTGTGGCCCGTCTTTGTAGCTCATCTCTTTATATTCACCACAAGCAACAAAAAGCTTTGAGCCAAAAGCTGATTCATTCAGAAAGAAAATATATCAAACGAAGTCACCTTCTATGACAAAGTGTAATTTCACCTTGAGGAGATGTGGAGACGATGGACTGCAGTCGGTGTGAAACAGTTCATCCCAACGACCATGTGAAGGTGCTGGTGTGCAGCTCTATTTCATCCCCCACCCCCCCGCCCTCCAGTCGACTGCATCGTCCTGCTGTACCTGGTCCTGCAGCACACGTGTGAGTCCTGCAACACGAGGATGAGTCTGCAGCCCGACAGTTAAACACAACGCTGTCAGTCCTGACACTGCTGTTTCCACTCAAGCTAAATGCTAATGTGCTTGTTTTTTCGACGGGGCCTCTTCAGAATGCAGGGCAGCAGCCTCGTCTTTCCACGAGGAATCGATTTTTCTTGTTTTCCAAGCCAATCAATTTTCGTGCCAAGAGGCAGGGAAAATCCAGCGCAGATTTCATACATGTGCAGCAGCTCTAATTATGTTAAATTCACCAACGCTGTCTTATTGATTGAGCTCAGGCGGCTGCGGCTGCTCCGAGCTCTCCGGGGCTCCCATGCAGATAAAATGTGGTACAGACGTACAAGGCAGCAAATTCATGAATCAAACTGCGTGTATATCAAAAAGTCAGCGGCACAGCAGCCTGATTTATGTGTCGATATGTGAGTCCAACTGGAGCTGATCTATGAGCCAGGGGCCGCGCCAGGGTTTTTATAAATACAGCAGATACATGTTCATTCTCTGAGGCACGTCCATCTTCTCTGATTAGTTTCTCCTCTGGTGTTTACTGACATTTCACCAGCAGAATAAAGAGCATATGGCTTCACACTGGATGATAAACTGAACTTCTTGAATTTTAAAACGAAGATGGTGAAATAACCGATTGGATTCTCATGCTCTTGTAGCTCCAACAACCGGTGGCATCAGCTCAAGAGGCAATTAGTGCTGAAACAATTAATTGATTCACGAGTTCAGTCAACTGACGCAAAAAATTAACTTGTCACTTTTGATAACTGAGTTATTGTTTAGGTTTAATTACAGCAGCGTTCGCGTTGCTGCGTCTTCAAGAAAGTGACCAGACTGGACACGTTCACGTCCATCAGCTTCTCTTTATTGTTCTCACTTTCTCATCAGTGAAATCTGCTTGACGGCCAAACTATGGCAACTCTCAGGGGACACACGGACTAAGACACACAACCATCTACTTCTGAACTGCAGTTCGAGCAGTTGTCGGACGTCACACAACAATGGCGGCGCTCGTGGAGTCGTAGCTACTGTTGCGCTCTGTTGGACCCTTGTTTCCTCGTTTGTGTTCCCTCCCTCTCATGTGTTGGAATGTGTTTCCAAGTATAAAAGGGCTGTAAAATAAAATGTGTTATGGCGTCGTTTTCCCTCCTCTGCTTTGTTTCTGGATGAACGGAGGCGGAATTGTCTCATCACGAGCCAAATAAACATCAGCTTCTCACGGTCAGCCATGTTTGTTTACGTTTGATGTATGTATATCAAACACAATTCTTCAGTGCGCTCCCTAAATTATATCTGAAACTAACCAGATCCAATAAAAACGATGTAGCAAAGACATAAACCTTGGTTTCAGGTGTGAGAAAGGCCCTAATTTGAGGGTCATTTTGGCCTGATAGTGATTCTGGAGCAAAGGTCAGGGGTCACCAAGAATAATTAGGATTGATCCTCTTAGGACCACGAACATCCACATGTTAATGTTGCCATTAGTTACCACGTTATCTCTCCTGTGTCAGATCGATGGATCCGCTGACTTTGTGACCCTTTGACAAAAAAGACACTTGACCCGATGTGGAAGCAGAAGAAGAAGAAGAAGAAGAAGAAGAAGAAGAAGAAGAAGAAGAAGAAGAGAGATGATCCTGTGCAGCGTCAGTGATTCACAGTTCATCACATGGTCAGCAAAGGTCACCAGCACAGGAATACTTTCACACATGCCAGTTCAATAAGGGCTAATTAAGTCCCTACATGCTCTGAACACGTGGAGATGAGCAACAACAATAATAATCTTTAATGACAGAGCTGAGTAAAAGTCACACTGTTTGATTCAGGGAGGAATGTTTTTTCTCTGTGTGTGTGTGTGTGTGTGTGTGTGTGTGTGTTGCTGCTGATACATTGACAACAACTTGCTAACATCCAGCCTCTGCAGTGAGCGTATTGATCTGCCCCTGAGGTTCTGTTCTCGTCCTGACGTGCTGCTGCACTGAATATCAGGTGTGCTGCTTTGGCAGGAAGACGAACGCGTGTTTGGGAACTCACAGATTTCCGACTCTGTCATCAAAATTCTCTTTGATGCACTTGTCGTTGTGTTGCTCTTCTTCTTCTTCCTCGCCTCCTCCTCCTCCTCCTCCTCTTCCTCACAAATGCACATCCTCTCCTCCGGTCTGAATCTTCTTATTCTCCTTGCCCTCCCACTCTTCCTCACCTCCTTTACATCCCCCCTTTTCTCATTCTGTCACCATCCTATACCTTTTCTCATTTCTTTTTTTTTAACCAACCACTCCCTCCTCTTCCTCTCTGTCTCTGATTAAGCTTGCTGGTGCATTAATAAAGTGCAGCTCCCCCTCCCATCCTCCTCCAGTGGGATTAGGCAGAGCACTAATTCCATCTCCCGTCCTGGCCGCTTTGAAGTCGACTGCCAGGGAAACCGCCAGCTTCTTCAATTTTTCTCTCCCATTTGCATAATCCCACCACTGCACTGGTACATGCTCATCAGAGTGGAGGATGAGCTGCATATTGGCATTTAAATAATCCAGTAGTTTCCAGTAGCATCACTTTCTTCATCAGTGGCTCCATCAGGGATCAATGGATCGCTGTCGTTATCGCCATCAGAATGTCAGCTTTGTTCACGACCCACTTCCTCACCGCTCCCGGTTTAATTTCCCCCCGTCCTTATCGCCATTTCTAATTAGCATGTGCAAATGCTAATTCTTGCTCATTGGCAGCGGCTGATCGTATTCGCGTTGCATTATCTGCCCGAGCAGCAGCGTGAGGGTAATTCCCGCGTCTGTGGCGAGGGCGCCGCAGCGTTCCAAGAGGAGCGTCTGTGTATGTATTCTGGAAACATCACACGGCAGAACCGATGTTTGAAAAACAGAGCAGTTGTAAATGTGTGAATAATCATCTTTCCCCCCCGTGAGGAGGAAAATGGAAGAAATCTAAACCCTGAAGGTTCCGTGAAAAGGGATTTCCTCAGTGTTTCCTCTAATCCGTGAGTCAGCAACCTTCGGTCAGCAGTAATGACTAATGTAGGGACGGCAAGCGTGTCCTGTTTTTCAAAATGAAAGAAGTCCTTCTTGCACAAAACCAGTGTTGCTGTTGTGATGTGTAATAACTGCAGAGGTCACTCGGGAATACAAAGCTGACCATGTTTCAGGCCTGGTGCAAACTACAGGATTTTAACCTCCTACCCGATTAATAAAAACATGGGAGCCCACGGACTTAAATGATTTTTAATATGATCATCGTCAGAACGCACACACCCGAGGATTTAGCCCGAACACATCTGGTGTTTGTGGGAAACGGTTTCTCGGCGGCGGCTCCAGAGACTTGGGATCTCACAGAAACTCGCACGATGGAACACGACACCTGAAGAGAAACAAACATGGATGAAGGATCCACGTCGTGTTCTGTTCTGCAGCGAGAAACCGAAAAGAAGAAACCTTTGAAGTTGAAGCTTGGATTTATACATTTTGCACCGAACATTTCAAGAATAACGTCGTAAAAGAGGAAATTTGTGGATATCTTACTTTAGGATTAGAAAGTTTCTTGCAGAATCTTTTTAAAGATATTTATGATAGTGTGATGCTAATGTGACAAAAGATTAATTATTTGTGAAACCTGTACTAAAGTATAATTAAACAACACGTTCCTAATCTCAACACAGGCAACAAGCTGATCTTCTGATATTCCTCCTCTAAAAGGACATGTCGCCTATAATTCTGACTTTAATCATTTATTTTATTTTCTCATAATATTAATACCACACATTAGATTCCTCTGCCCGTAGAGATTGTTGAAGGTGAAACCAACAAATAAAAAGTTAAAGAGCAGCTCATTAATCTTCTTCTTCAGGAGCATTACACACACTTTGTGGTCTCGAACAATGTAAACTGTTATTTAACCTTCTAATGGTTGCAGGACTATAACTGTACATGTAATTAAAGCACAAGTCGGTGATGTGCAACACATCCATCTGGTGTCGTCATTGTGCCGTCTCCGTGTGAGATCTGGAGATAAATCAGTTCCCACACTGGAGGCGTCTGTGTCGCAGCCTTGGTGCAACAGGACACTGGAGCATAAATCAAACTTAATGGGGCGGCAGTGGAAATTATTAATGAGCGCTCGCATCCAGGAATCTGTACCCACAAATTATCTTTGGGATTTGCTCAGAGTATATGTGAGGTACTGAGTCTGACTAAGAATAAATATATGTTGTTGAGGCAGCAGCATGTTTCAGAAATGTTGGTGATAAAGCCTGAGACACGGCTTCATGCCCCGAAGAAGAAAGTAAATGATCTTTTCCCTGAGAGGTGAAGGCTGCTTCCAGTGGAGCCTCAACCAGGTACAGCAGGCTTCAGTGCTCAGGCATCACATATAATACAGTAAGCCCACTACCCAGCATGCACTGCTGTCATCAAAGCAGGAGACACAACTGCTGAGTCAGCTACGTGGATGAGGTGAAGGTTTGCAGTGACCAGTTCCAGGATTGGACCGGTTTAAACAAACAAATATCTGAAAAACACTAAAATGTCCTAAATTGTCCAAAAGCTATTTTCAACCATTCCACTTGTTTTCAGCGCTCGTTGTAAACTACAGATGTCGATGTTGTTCGGTCCCTCTCACGATTACCTAAACAAACAATGCACCACACAAACAATTCAGCACTGATTGGTCCGTGTGTGTGAGTCAATAAATCAATGTGTCGGTGTCCAGGCTGCTGCTGTGGCCTCTGCATCATCTGCAGGCGACGCCGGTGGCTCTTTATTACAGAACCTGTCAGTGTATGCTAATGGTCGGTCACGCTGCAGAGTCCGAGGGGGAACTCCTTCAGTCGCAAGGCATCCAGAGCGCTACCACATGACTACCTACAGCAGATGCAAGGGAATAAGCGCCTGTGCGTGAATGTTGGATACACGTATCAACCTTTAGCCCGACCACTTGGCCCTACCCCTCCGTTTTGCTTGTGCATTGTTCCAATTTCTCTATGTGATGCAGGGGCAGTGCCCATCCACCCCTTCAACAGCAGTGTATTCAGGACCCTCTAAAAAACAAAGGGGTAGACGGAAATTCAGGAATACTTTACGAACGTACGAAGCAAATCAAGACGGCAGCCGTTGAGGCTAAAATGCTGATAAATATATGAAATCTAGCAAAAATAACCATGAATTTCTTTGCAAATCCAACAGAATCTCTTACAGTAGTTTAATCCAGTATCAAATGAAAATGTCATTGAATCGCTGTGACAAGATTTTCAGGGAAATCGCTATTCACGCCGTCAACACAAGCCTGTGAACAGTCTGAGTGAGAGTAACGAGTAGCGTCAGTAACTCCTGTGTTTGAAAATAACTTCCCGGCTCATGTTATAAGGTTTTCAGTAAAGTTTCTATGAACAGGACTAACGTTACATTGAAATAACGTAGCGAGTGGTGTCCTCTCCCCTGTGGCTCTGTTTGGAGACGACAGTGAAGTGACAAGGACACTTCATATCTAGGGGTCGGGCCAAGGCAGAGGAATTACGACAGGTCCTTAACCTTATCCTCTGTGTGGCTGCTGTGGTGTCTCTTAATTCAGAGGGATGATGGTGGAGGGCAAAGGTTAAAGGTCAAGTGTGTGTGTGTGTGTGTGTGTGTGTGTGTATGAGAGAGATATATTATGTTTGTGTAGGAGAGAGGATAAAATAGGCTGCCATCAAAAAGCTCATCAGCATATCAGTGTTTACACAAAGAAATCCCTGTGATGTGATCTGAATATATTACAGGATGAAAAATGTCGAATCTATGCACTGATGTTTTCATTATTTAAGCTTTGAGACCTTCAGTTTGTCAAATAGTCACAAAAGATATGATACAAGCATCGGGAAGTTTGGGCTATTTCACAATTTAGCACTTTCGGAAATATGTTTATTGGCTCAGTGAGACTAGATGACCTAGAGGTTCCCTGCTTCCTGTTAATCTTAAACTACTTCCTGACTCTTCACCTGCGTATTTACGGACTTTCTCAGCGAGAACAGGTTTGTGTATGTTCTGCAGAATGTTGTGTTATTCCTTTAACACACAGCTTGTATCTGTGAACCAATTAATTGCAGTAGAAGTTGTCATTTGCTGCTTAATATGAACGATTGAACAAAAGAGGAAGAATATGTGGAAAACCACACAGGCTATAAAATATATTAAGCTATTAAATATTTTCTATTTTCTTCTCAACAAAAAGGACTTTGTGTTCTTACAAAAATGTTTTAATTGATTTTTTTTAATTTAAGCTTGGACACCTTGGATGTGCTGAAGTGAGAGTATGACGCCGGACTCTGCTGCGGTGGCGTTAACACAGAGCGCTTGTTCAACATTCATCTTTTAATTTGCTGGAATTTTCCTCGCTGCCGTCCCTGAGGTGGTTTTCTCGACTCTTGCTGAAGAAGAAGGGTGTGAGGTGACTAATCACTCCGCAAAAGAGACGGACATAAATATCCTCAGGCCAATTCGGCCTCGCTCACACGATAACAAAATTACTAGTCTATCACCCAAATTGTCCCGGCACCTGACAGGGCTAATAGTTTCCACACATTCAGTAAATGACACCGAGGACAGATACCGAGGCTCCGCTGATAATTCTCATTGCTGCAGCTCCGTGTTAGTTGTGGACTCGACCTGCGTTAAAGCGCTCGAAGCAATAACTCGGCTGCACTGAGGAGCTGTCGGGTTCCTGACATCATGTCCACGACTCCCAGAGCTCCTCTTCCCCTCCGACTGATGAAAATGAACAAACTACCTCCCCCTCCTTAATTTATTTAATTTAACAAGCCTCAATGAGGTAGCTGAAAGAATACGCTAAGGTTCTCCCGGCTCAGGGAAGTCAGGTTGATGGAGGGCGGTAAAAAAAAAAAAAGGGATTCTTGTTCCTGTGGCTAAACGTGATGGAGTTACCTGAACTTCCTGCTGTAAGAAATGTATTTGGTGTTAATATCAGGGAACAACATGAGGGAGAAGCCATTTAAACTTGAGGCAAAGCTTAGTCAGTCCATGAGTTGGTGTCAGTGATGGACAAATTGTTGACCAAATCTGGTTTTGCAATTCTTGTTGCTCATGTTTTCCCTTTTTTATATGTTCTTTGTTCAATTTCAAGTTTATTCTGTATCACAAATTGTCCCTAACATTGTCCACATCTCTTTTTACATTTGTGCATCACTTCTTCTTCTAAAATCAAATATAATGGTTTGTTAAAGGATTTGTTCAGTTTACTTTTTTCCTTAGTTCCGCGCCCTTGGCATCAACCCTGAGTTCTTTCCAAAATTCATCCATTCTTCATATTAACTAGAAAAAGACATTCACTGTTTATGAATGTTTGAATGAGGAAGGACACATTCCATTGCTCCTAGAAATCTGCTGTGCTTTAAACATGTTTCGGGTGAACGTGTCCTGCACAATGTTTCAGTGGGTTGAATATATTTAAGAACATGTTCCCAGCTCTGCCCTTTTCCTTCTAAATACCAAATGTTGTCAAGATCCTCTCGACTCCTTGTAGAGTTTACAGCAACACAACAGAACTGCTCCACAAAGTTGAAGGTAAATTCATGGTACATGTGTTGGTTTCATTTCTCTTTTAACCTTTCCACAGGTTCCTGTGATGTTTTGCAGTCGCAGGTCGCACTCGGTGGGTCTTACTCACCCTTCCATCACTTTTCTGTGGCGAAAATAACGGCTATAAAATGAACACTTGTTGTTTGAGATGGGTTTTTCCTTTTTATTATTCATGAAAATGGCACAGCTGCTTTTTATGTGCTTCTTCTGTAAATTGTATTTTCTCTATTTTATATAAAATAGAGAAAATACGTCCAACAACCCCCCCCCCCCAGACCCTGGCAGGACCTATGGAGGCGAGAGAAATAATAACCTGCATTCTGTTTGTGCAGATAATTGGCTAAGCAACGAGAAGGAGGAGAAAAGATTTGCACAAATTGCTTCACCACGTTTCAGCGGAGATGCAGCCTCTGCTCCGGAGGGAAACATGTCGGTGTTGTTGTCGAAACAAAAACAGATACTTTTAAATGTGAGTGTGCAAAATTTCATCAGAGGGGTTTGTGCGAGTTTCTTTATCAACACAGATAACCTGCCCCCCCTTCCCCCCTTCCCCCAATCTGACATCTGAGAGAAGCTGCTGACGGTGATTAATACGTTCGCAGAGGAGACGGGTGAGTGACGCCTCTCCTCCTCCTCCAGATACCATCATCTTCACACCCTTCATCTGATCGAGCGCCCGGCTCTTCCTACCTGCACCGCCGCCGCCGCGGCCGCCTCCTGTAGACAAGTTGTGTTGGAGGCAACAACGCAGAGAAATAACGCCAGTGTTTCCAAACGCCTGTGACTAATAACGCTTGTATTTAATATCCTCGGATTTCACTTGAGAAAACAAGGAAAATGCATTTCCAGGAGCTGCTAATTCTACTTTCAGGAAGATAAGACTCCTGCATTTCTTTTTGGAATTAAAACATCTAATTAATAACTATAATTAACTAATGATTATACATAACACATCATTGGGGATGACATTTTATTCTGTATACATACACACAACATGACTGGCTGCAGTATAGTTTATAAACCCTGACTTCTCCATGTTAGTGGATGAGACATTGAGCAAACTACAAACACACATCAAATGTTTCTCAAAGATGGTTTCTGTCATTTGAGGAATAGTTCTTATCACACTGATGTTCCTTCGTTTTCTCTTAAGTTTGGTTTTCATTAGTCATCTCATGCTATAGTAGTGAAGTGGAACGTCGTGATTGACAGCTGAGGTTGACTTTCAATTTATTTCTGGATATCTTTATCCATCTTTATTTACAATCTTTGTTCCGTCCCAATGTTACAATAACATGACTCATGATGAGATCCGAGCGCTGCCTCCGAGGAAATAGCATCAGTCATTTCACCTTGATGTATTGTTCTCGTAGTCAATTACAACCTACATATTTTCACATGTCACATTAATGGATGAGAAGGAAAACAATCGGTTTGTATCGGGATGTTTTCAGGTGTCGTCATTGGTGCAAAAATGGAAGTTTGGTATCCGGGATATTTTGGCCTCATTTCTGGATAGTGGGAGGAAGAGTCCCTCTTTATTTACACTCTGTGGTTTAATCTCCCTGCTGCTTAATTGACTCACAGTACGTCATTCTTTGTTAACATATCCTGTAATGGCTGACATGTGTAGTTAATACTCCCTCAACTTCCTCCTCACACAGTTCAACCTCTGTGTCTGACGATGTCAAAAATAATCGGAGCTACACCATGTTCTAACATGTTTGGAAGCAGGACCCGGTGTTCTAGGAATTCCCGATTCTCCCCCCGCCCACTGGGGAGTAGAAGGTTTTGTTTGATGCGGCGCCGCAGACTTCATCTCGCATCATAACCTGGATGGATGCGCTGGCGGCAGCTGTCGAGTTAGCCCTCGCTCTGAACCCTGTCTGTTAGCGTGTCAGGCGGTGTCACTGAGGTTTGCCTTTGGAATCTCCTTTTCATGCAGAATCGGAGTCTTTTCAAAGGCCCTCAGAAGAGATAAGCACGCCCTGCCGACCTGACGATGGAATACAAATGACCTTTTGAGCAGCGGGAGGTGAAAAGGGAGCGATAACGCAGAGGAAACGTGTCAGCGGGGAGAGGGAGCGTGAATGTGAACCATATGGCAACGAAAGGTACGAGACAATATGTGGAAAGAGCGAGAGAGAGAGAGGGTTAGAGTGATGAATGGGTTCCCTGAAGTATGGTGTTGATTTTTGGCATTTTGCTGAATAGAAGTTTTCAGCCAGTGTTATCTGCAAAGTGCAATTTCAAAGAAGTTCTTTTATGATCTACAGAAAACCAGCAGAGACATTCTCTAAGGCACACATCTTTACATTTCCTCTTGGCTGCAGCTGCTGCATTAAGTGTCCTTGTGTCCCGAGATCACCGGAGAAAGTTCACTGGAGTTCACTACATTTGTTTATTGTGGAATTATTCAAATTGGACATTAGAAGATGCACACTTCTGTTGTGTCTGCAACAGCGCCCCCTGCAGTCACATATGGTGATTATCTCTGTGGGGTTCTGTATGCTGAACTGAAACACGACTGAACGGTAGATATTCCCCATGATCCCTAGAACAAATCCACCAAACTGTTTAGAATTCTTCATATTTTAAAAGTTTCCTGCTGAATATTAGAGATAAACTTTAGTTTTTAATAACTTCTGAGTCTTTTTACCTGATCCACAGTTCAGCTTCACTCTTCAACCTGCTGGACCTGATTCTGACAGTTGAAGCTGCGACTCTCTGTCAGTTCTTCTCACAGGAGATCGAACCCACTCACCCAGAGTTACATGGATCAGACGTTCAGGGTGAGAAGTGGGAATGGAAGAGGAAACATTCCCCTGATTCACAGTCACTGAAACATCCAACTCATTTTAATAAAGCTGCTGTTTTAAGGTATAAAAGTAGCATATACTAGGCTCCAGCCAGGAAACAGCCAGACTTCCACTGTGCAGAGTTCAAAAAAATACTTGAATACCTCAATGGTTTACTTATTATCTAATTTCTTTCATCTGTACAAAAAACTAGTGCAAAAGTGATATTTATCTGTTTAATGGGAGGTTTTGCTCATGAGAATTTGTTAAGACGAGTAACTCCCTGGAGTCAGCAGGTTCAAAGTCGGTGTGATGCATCCTCTTGGGACCCTCAACGTTCCATCAATGTGTGGATGTGTGAGCGGATGAAGGGAGTGAGAGACAGCGGCAGCGGGAGGGGCAGAGATGACAAAAGAGGAGTATAGAGTCGTCTGCCCGGGGCCGAGACCGTCAGTCAGCTCCTCAGAAGTTTTAACTCCTCGGAGCGCAGCCATTCTGAGAGCGGCTTCCTCTCTCACATGTTCACCCTCCAGTCCTATGATGCATATTAAATCAGCGGGTTGAATAATGAAGCCTCTCCCACATAAATTAGAGAGACATGCGGAATTCCCCTCAGGTTCAATCACCATGAATATTAAAGACAAACTCACAAGGTTACAGAGAGACTCGCAGACGGGCAGAACAAGCAGAGGGTGGATGAAGAAATATGACGAATGAAGGACAAAGGGGGAGAGAGAGGGAGCAGATAAAGTGGAGAGCTCCTGGCGAGAGGTGAAAGGAGTCGTTATAATTCTATATCGGCGATGGCCGTGTAATCATTTTGCTCACATCTGGAAACAGAGTTGGAAAGTGGGATCATTAAATTTGCAGTTCTGTCCGTGGTAATGTCAGTCAGGTTGTTCTTTTTAAAGTGATGTATCCTGAAATATGGGAAATTAAATAAACATATCGATATTACAGTGTAGGACGATTACAGGAGTGTGTGTGTGTGTGTGTGTGTGTGTGTGTGTGTGTGTGTGTGTGTGTGTGTGTGTGTGTGTGTGTGTGTGTGTGTGTGTGTGTGTGTGTGTGTGTGTGTGTGTGGCCAGTTCTGAAGAACTCATTCTAATGCGTCAAAATCAAGTATCCGCTGTGTAGTTGAGATCATAATGATGTTCCTCAGGTGTGGAAACATCAACACGTTGACAGATGTTGAGGCTGGTGTGATCCGTAGACTGTAAATAAAGATGGACGATGTGTTTCCACTTCCTGCCATCGTACAAAACTGAAGCCAAAGTATCCCAGGATTGCAGGGGGCTGCCATCTTGGTTCTTTGGAGCCAGAGTCTGCACATTGTTGAATGTGAGGTGGAACAGCCACTGGTCTCACCTTGTTTTTATAGCATCAAATAACTTATTAAAACCAAACTTACGAGAAACATAAACACTTGAACAAGAACTACCTAATATGACAGAAACCATCTTTGAGGAAAAACAATTATTAAATGTGAACTTTGACTTTTGTTTATGTCCCATCCACTACCATGGGGGAGGTGGGATTTAGGACCTGTACTGCAGCCAGCCACCAGGGGGGGGGGGGGGGGGGGGGGGATCCAGATGATTTGGCTTCACTCTGTGGAGTGTCCATCTTTATTTATCTTTGTCTATGGGTTGGATCATTGTAATTATTAATTGAAGTTCAGTTCAATGTTTCATCGCATTTCAATGCACAACCACCAAAGATTGTAGGATAAATGACAGGATGACTCACCTGACCGATATTCTCTCCGTCATGTGTTCTTCACCTCTGGTTCTCTTCAGAGATGTTCTTCAGTGTGAGCTGGGAACAAACCCCCCTGATCTTCCTGCCGCTGACTGCTTTTGTTATGATACTCACAGACAGCGGACCCTGCTCATGCATTCTTAATGGGAGGTTTCTGGAAAATGCTGACTCCCGGTGGATATTCAAACAGCGTCGGCCCTTGTCCAGTGTCAGATGTTATTCTCATCAATCACGCCGCGTGTCCGTCGGTCCGCAGCAGCCGCTGGACACGATCAACCTCTCACTCCGTCTCTGTGGCTGCTCTGGGTGCTAATCCTAGATTGTGTAGGTTGTTAATGGAGGTTGGAGTTCAAACTAAGATAACAAGTCCATATGAGTGGGGTTTTCTTTTTGTCCCTGCAGGAAAAACACAAACACGTTCTGCAGAAGAATTGTGCAAATACCGAAAAGTACAAACAAAATTATCTAGCGACATATTTACAATTCTTGCCAAAACGCCACCAGAACAGTTGCACACGAGTAAATGAGGGTGAGTCAGTTTTGCTTCTGTGTTTCTGTGCAGCTTTATCTGAAGTGGAGATGAATTGCATTTTTTTCCAAAAGTTAAATCTACTTTGCAGCGTGGGCTGTGAGCGGAAACATCATTTTGTCAATCAGCAGCGCAAAGTAGCAACGTAGGCATCTCTGTAAAATTACAGATTTTTCCTCAGGATCAAATCCCCAGATTTAATCAAAATGCCAGCGTCTGAGTTCCTGCGTTCTATCTGACAATGGGGCTCTCTTGTTATTGACAGTGAGAATTACACTTCTCTTTCTGGAATTCTCTGAGGGAGGAGTGAACGAGTGGAAGTGGACTGGCACTAAATGACTGAAAGATCAAGGGGGTTTCGCAGCCACAGAGGGAGGCGAACGGCAGATTACTGATCGGACTAAGACATTCATGTTTTCAAATGGATATTTCTCCGCGCTTGAGTGAAGTTTCCAATTTTAGCTGTCGGCTCAGTTCAGAGGATGTTATCTGGAGTGAGTAAATAAGACTCGAAGGGATAAAGGTGGAGTTTGCATGTGTGTGTGTTTGGTATTTGACTGCAGTGCACGACCAGAGCTTCAGTATTCTTCAGTAGAATTATACGAGAGCTCTGCAGAAAGACTGAGAGTCTGCAGCCAAGCTAACTGTGAGGTGAGGTTAACACTTAGTCATTTTACAGGTATAATGCTTATGATTAAACCCCTTCAGATGAATCATCTCCTCCACACCCACTACTTCCCTAATGATGACACGTTATATAAGATAAATATACAGGAAATACACACAAAAAAAAATACACATCCCCAAGTAAAACGTTTATTACAAGCTCCTTCAAATTAGGAATAAATAAATTCCAATATCTTTAGACGCAGATTATTAATTAGAAGCAGCAGCAGCAGGTTGATGGGGGATAAATACTTGAAGGTAAAGGTAAGAGCCCTTTATATTTAAATACTTTATATATAAATACTTTATATTTACATCAGGAGCAGATCCTCTCTACGACGGCCGCCATGTTTTTTTTTTTTACAGTAGCCCAAGACTGGACAAACTAAACCTTTTAAGTTTTTATGACAACTGAAGGTTTCCACAGGTTCTCTGTCATGTTTGGAAGTGGAGGGTGAGGTGAGGGGCATTCTGCTGCAACATGCCACTTCACCACTAGATGTCACTAAACTCTACACACTGGACCTTTAAAGTTGAATGATGCTAGTTTCTGCTACGAGTCGAACAAACAACCTGCATCTCGGACCAAACATTCCTTTATCATCCTGTTTGATGTGACCTCATATCAGTGAACCCTGATGCCCCCGGAGTTGAACCCAAACCCTTGAGTCCAAACCCTGCTCAGCCTGAATAGAAGTCAAATCTGGACCTGAGCCTCAACACAAACTCTACAAGTCCAGTCCCAGGAAATAGCCTGAATGATTTAGGTAATGATGGGAGACATTTCCATTATAACTGTCATCCTAACAGATGAATACAGTACATGTATTAGGCTGGTTCTGAATACACCCATAGAAACTGACAGGAAACAGATGAGTCACCCTGTTTTTTTTTTGTGCCTCTCTTTCTCTCTCTCTCTTTTTCTCTCTCTTTCTCTCCTCTGACTTATAATCGGATAATTGAAGGGCTGCATGTTCTCTTCTCCATCTGCCATTTCCACACTCTCACGTCTTCATATCCTCCATCTCCCGTCACACTGTTTGAACTTAGCAAACACACAGCTGCACCGCCAGTGACTAATTCTCACTTTTCTGGTTTCACACAGACGCTCACACGCACACGATGGGATACCTTCATATTGAGAGAAGCCCCGGGAAGCAGAAGCATCAGTCCTGCCTTATAGGGACCAGTTTGAGCCCATTGGCAGCAGATCACATCATTCCAGGCCTCCACTGGTTTCTATTGATTGTCGTATTAAATGAAAAAACATTAGCAGCCTCTTAAAACTTGTTTTTGTTGTATAATCTTCAAGTCTGGGTTGTTTTGTTAAAGTTTGTTAAAGCCTCGATGCAGAATCCATGATTCCTATCGACTTCACGATGCTGCTCGAACTAACATTAGCATCTCAGACTGATCCGGAGCCAGACTCACAGAGAGCATAATAATTCAACCACCAACCGCAGCCAAGAGTTTTTTGTTTTTGTTTCTTTGCCAACTCCCAGTATCGACATTAAAGCTGCACCAGACCAGAACCAGACCAGGGATTGTGTCTCAGTGAAGAGAGTTGATCTGATCTGAGAGTCGGCTCATCGTTAGTTCTTTGTCTGTCCCTGAGTGAGAGAGGAAGTTACATTGGTCCGACCCAGTTTCTCAGTTTTCCCAGTGGCCATTGCTCTTGTCAGAATTACAGGTCATTTTAAATTGGTTTCACACTGAATGAAAAATCATAGTAATGGTGCGTTCACACCAACAAAGTCAATGCAAAAACGTGAATAGACAGATATTTAGCATCTCTCACCCCGGGTGAAACGAATGATGCAAATTTCTGTCCCTCGAGTTGTTATATTTGAATTCGCTATTGAGGAAAACATTGAATCAACCCTCAGATCTGGACTCATACATATAATAGTTACAAATTTTAGTTCAACTTGAAACTTGAGGAAATTACAGTGTTTGCTCTCCAGTCTGGTTTGTGATATGAATCACTGTCACAGGAAACTCATGGTGCACTCCTCCTCCTCCTCTTCCTCCTCCTCCTCACCTCTGCAGCACCTTCATTATTAAATTCAGAAACGTTGGAGCCAGGGCTGAGGTTCACACCCAATCCCAGAATATACCTGTGAATGAAATGCTGAGGTTTCCTCCGATGATCAAACACAACTCTGCCCTGCGAGAGATGCACAGCTCCATTTTCTGACACAAATGAAAATCAAATCAATCATTAAAACCAAATGGGTTTGCGCAATTTTCCGACTATTGTTTTGGTAATTACAGGTTTTAATTTAACATAATGTGAAATCTCTAGCTGCGTGCCCCTCGCGACAATGGAGTAATCCATCCACCCACCAGCTCATTCACGGCTCTGACAGAAAGCAGTGGTTCCTGGCCCACCAGCCTGTGGAGAATCGATTGGCTCTGGCTGGGGAGAAAAGAGAAGATCATGCTGACGGATTTGCAGAAGGCAACTCCACATACACACACAGGAACACACACACGTTATTATGGTGTTAGAAATACAGGCACACTCACAGGAATGCAAGTGAGATGGTTGCTTGCAGACGTCTGCGGCACGTTCACCCTCCAAAAACTGCACCCGTGATCTCTGCAGCTTTGCCTATTCTCACAGAGAAAAGAGGAATAAACACCTCGGTGGTTCTCGATGCTCTGACCCTCCTCCTCTCTTCGGTCTATGTCTCTTCATGTGGAAGGATGAACATGTAACAGTAACCACTGAGCCTTGAGCCTGTAGTGAAAAGTCAACCAGCCTCTGCAGCAGCTCTCACCCAGAGGCTGTCCATGCCCTTAACTCCTATGTGCCGTTATTGTTCCTCTGGTCCGTTTGGTTCTGCCCCGGTGTTTCTTCTTTTTGTTGCAGGTAACTGGCGGTTGGGGCGTTTTCGCTTTGGCAGCGCTGACCTTATTAAATACATTATTAATTACATATTGATCCCATGAATCTGACACTATCACAGTTTCTATAGCCTTTAAGAATAGTGAAGGAATAAGGCAGAATAATAATGCAGCTGTGTTACTATCGGAGGATCAAGCTCAGACTATCACACCAGAACAGAAAATGCTTTGATTCATCCGTCACACGAGCTTCAGGAGAAAAGTCTCATCTATTTTTCACCTGAATATGATTTTCTTTATATGTTGGGAAAGCACAAAAAGGTGCAGTTGTTTGACTGAGAAATTAAGATACGACTCTGGGTTCCTTGACTAATAAGATAAGATGAGATAAGAGAATCATTTATTAGTCCCACTATCTTTCAACTTTCATGGCAGCAAACGGTAAACAAATGTAAACATTAGCAGAAAAGTAGATAATCAAGAAAATATAAACACAAGGAAATAAAAAACAAAACAACAATGCTGTCTTCAGTACGATGTAGAAATTGATTCAAATTGTCAAAGCAACATGATGAAACTTTTCGGCTCCAAATTTTTATTAAATTCAAGGAACAGATTAGACACTCGTCTATAATTTGTTTGATGCAGGAGTTTTCAAAGTCTGACAGTTTCTGACACACACACACACACACACACACACACACACACACACACGCACACGCACACGCACACGCACACACACACACACATACACACACACACACACACAGGAACTAATGCTGCCACAGAGGCTGCGAGTTGAGCTCCGACTTGAAGGAGGAGAAACAAAACAAAACACAGAGTGAACAATGACCATACAGACAAGTCCAGATGAAAGATGATGGTTTTACTCTCAGTGTTGTACTTGCAGCTTGTTTCGCCCCTAATTTACATTGTTTTTGTGAAAGTGACAGAACCGTTCTCACTTCTTAAACCACTACAAGTGATGGATTCATGTTTATTCACAAATGACAATGAGGATGATTGGATCCTCGGGAAATGTCCGTCACGCTCATTCAAAGAAATATGTTGCGTCTGTGTGTTCAGATTTGATTTATGACTCCGAGTCAGAACAATGAACCACTGGATACTGGATTCTTTAAAAAGTACCTTAATTACGTCCCCGAGTTGTGCATCACAGCTGCAACTGTTACCGTCACTGATAAGAGGCCAAATTAGTCAAACAAATACAACAACTCACTTCCTGTTGTTTTTGGAACGTCCTCATTAAAGTGTCAGTTTCTCCTCATGCAGCATCTTTGCTCTCTCTCTCTCTCTTCCACACTCATCTCCCCCTGACAACTCACTTCCATGCAATTATTTTTCTAACATAATACACTTCCAATAATATTAATAATTTCTACTGTCTTTATTTGCAAGTGTCATAAATGTTTGAGGAACAAATCGCGGACGGGCACCACGGGCTCGTACATCACGGCTCCTCGTTTGTACCGTGGCAGAGAGATGGAGGTGGATGGTGAATTTATACAGTGTTTAATTTATTGATCTGAGTCAGCTTGATGTTTGTGATTCCATATTAACGGCCCGACTCTCTCAGACGGCTTTTAATTTGGTGTCATCAGAATCGCTAGCAGGAACACAGCTGTGCTGTCTCATCATCCGTGCCGGGGGAGAAGATGGAAAGCGAGCTGGGACCTCAACAAATCAGCTGCAAATGACAAGACTGATTTGATTTCTCATTTTGGCATCGGAGAGGAGCCCATTTTCAGGCTGAGAATGGGAAAGGGTACGTTAATTCATTAGCATGAAATATAACTTTAGGAGGAATTTGGAGTTGTTATCGTCGCTCTGGGGAGGGGCGGCGCGGCGCGCGACTCGCAGCGCCGATGGAAAACCACAGTCAAGGTTGTGCAAATTGAGTAAAGTCACACACTGACTGACACAGGATGGATGGCTGCTGGAGCTGGGACTTTTTAAATATTAAAGACCATATGTCCAGAGCAGACACAAAGAGAGAAGGTAGTTTTATTTTAGAACATTCATTATAATACCGGGAAATACATTTACTATGTCACTCCTGGCTTTTTTAATCAAGATACTGTGTCTTCTTAATAGATACGACATATATGAACGTGGTCATAATAGAAAAACAAGACTTTGGGCTTTATTTTAACAATTTAAATCAAATGTCTGAAAGGCTGCAGCACTCGGTGCAGGCTCGATAAAGTTATTTAGAGACAACGCTCATGGACCAAAGTTGTACAGGTACAAAAGGTAACATTTAATTTGAACACATTTAAGTTTGTGTTTAACAGACAAAGAACTTAAAGGATGGGAAGTAAATGCTTGATTTGACATACAAGGTATTTGAGGGGTTGAGTTCCCAGCTCCAATCAAAGGGCAGAGCTCAGCTGCATCTTAAGCATCGGATTCCAGTTGAAAATCTCATCCACTGCGTTGGAGACATTCTTGAATGAGTCCAACAATTTGTTTCTGTTGATAACAAGTATTGAGTTTAAAGTTCAGTTCAACCAAGAAACAAAAAACATATTGTCTTCGAGGCGTCTGCCCCTGGAACAGAGGTTAATAGTGTTCCCAGTATTGACATTCTTTTTTTTTTTATTTGTCTTGCACAACCAAGAAATCCTCGTGCTGCTACACAACCGCAGCACAAAGCACAACATCCATGTGTTGTTTCCCTTCACTCACCTCCTGCATCCTGTTCTGTTTCCTGTGCTCGACTCTTAAAGACTATTGATTTCCTCCATGTGGGTTTGATTGATTTTGTTCGTCCTTACTGAATCAGGAGACGAGAGATTAAAGTCCTCGGCCGCTCACACACCAACAACACGTACGACTGATTCACTTGTGATGCCCGACCATGGCTGCAATTAGACCAGGGTTCATGTCATGAATCCAGAGGACTGAAGATGCCCTTGAGAACAAAGATGTTGCAGCTGCATGTCCACACCTTGTGTTTTTATCACTTCTATTTATTTGTTAGAGAGGTTTATTTCTTTGTACTGTATTTTGTCTTTTTATTGGTGTCATATGATTCTTTTCTTTTGAAGATAATCACAGTCATTTTAGTGATCTAGTTGTTTTAGTCGCTAACATTGACTGACGGCTGTTTGATGCTGTACAAGTGGCCACAACAACCAAAGTAAAACCAAAACGACAAGATTGAAGAGTAAAAATGTAGATAATCTTTTCTGTGTGTTTGCTGCAATGATTCACAACTTTCCCAATTATGTCATCCATCGTTAATATAAATAAAACATTGATTGGCACTTTAAGCCATGATATAGCAGCTCAACTCAACCAGGAATAGTCGTTGGTTAGTTAACTTCATTGATCCTTAAATATCTCAACAACTATTCTGTATTGACGTCAATGAAATGTGCACATTCACGTCTTCCTTGTGGATGAATTGTAAATAACTTTGGTTTTACCTTCAGTACTGATCGAGTGCGATCATCAGGTCCAAACTGCAACATTGCTTTTATTTAAATACCTGCACCAACCTCGGCTGTCGTTGATTGGCTGCAGTAAAGGTTATGAACCCTTGATTGGAGGTTGTTAGATCAATTTTCCAAGGTTGACATGCATGAGTGTGATGTCCAGGTGTCCAGATAATGTTTCATCAATGGATTTAATCTCTAAATATTTCCCGGCAGCAGATTCACTCGACCTACGACCTAAACACGGCTGTTTTCCACCAGCCAGAAGGTTCAATGGACATTTACTCACTTGTATATATTTTTGTTTTGCCGTTTGATGGAGGAACAGAGCAGAAACTCTTATCAGCTGCTGCTTTCTGTTGCTGCCACAGCCGCTGTGTTTCCTCCTCAAGCTGAATAAGATCATCTACCCCTGCTCCAAGGTCAGGGATAATAGCTCACTAAGTGGATAACTGGATTACAGGCGATTCATATTTGTTTGGTCATGGACCCCACAATACACACACACACACACACACACACACAAACACACACACACACTGAAGCGCTGTTGAAGTGTGAACAAACACAAACTTTGCCGACAATTATCCTTTGCGCCGCTGACAAAGTCGCCCTGCTGACCCTCCTCTGAAGACTTTAATCCTGCAAAAGTCGAACCGTCGGCGAATCGAGCTGCCTGTGATTTATTCAACTCTAATTAACCTAACTCTGGTGTTAATATGTGTTTCCTCAGCCGCGCTAAAATAATCCCTGCGGAGAATTTATCAAGGAATTACACAGGTTGCAAACAAACCTCATGATAATTTTTCCTAAACAGACCATAAACCATCGCAGGAATACAAAGGTCACTTCTCAAGACCGACAGAAGACAGAAGACAGAAGACAGAAGACAGAAGACAGAACGGGCATCTGACTCTTTCTCAATCCAGATGTTTGCTGGTCACAGCTCTGATGTAAAGTCTTGGTCGTAGATTGGTGAATGGCTGCGTGTTGTTTAGACGCCCTGCACAGTTTTTTACCCTTTAGGAAACACTTCTCTTCAGCCTGATCCCTTATATTTTCTAGTGATTCTCCCCCCCCCCCCTCCCCGGCCATGACGGTGCATCAGAAAACTCTCCCTCCATTCATGGTTCCTCTCCTGGATCACCATCACTCAGGTGGAGCGACAGAAGTCAGATGTTGCTCCACTTCGCCCTCTTTGCCTGTGACCCTTCAGCACCTCTGTTTGATTATTCACCGCCAAAGCTCCCACACTAGGCAGAGTGGTGTGTGTGTGTGTGTGTGTGTGTGTGTGTGTGTGTGTGTGTGTGTGTGTGTGTGTGTTGTCATGCTATCACACCAACAGAGGCTTCAGTAAAGAGCCCAAACCGCTCCTGTTCAAAGGGCTACCCTCATCAAAACCGCAGCTGTGTCACTGTCGGCGTGCAGCATTTTTCCACAAGCGAGTGTTTGGGCAGGACAGGACGCCCCCCCCCCCCCCCCCCCCCCGCTGTGACCCGAGCCCTCTCTGCGAGGGGCTTGTCATCCTCGACAGCTCTGCGAGGAGAAACGTCACTGAAGGATATTAGCACAGCGTCTCTGTGACTTTCCGCTCCTTGTTACTTCTTCAGCGTGATGGGATTCAGTTCTAGATGAGTCATTTACTGCTGAATGTACTTTGTGATTTTTGATGGTTGGTTTTTTTTCTTATTGCCTCGGTTCTGGCTGCAGCCTCTGGAGAACACTGGGTCTGTGGGGAACCTTGAGGCTGTGATGTATTGTTGTGATGCATCCACACACAGAGTCTCATAATCACCTTTGTGTAACTATCATCTCCCAGCTGGAGGTCTGAACTGCAACAACGTGGATAATCGTCCCTGCACGGTTCATACAGAAGCTCATATAATACATGTGTCATGGCTGTTCTTATGCATGATTATGGTTTTACCTCATCGGAGGTTTTACACACATAAACCAGCATCTCTGCTCTATTTCCCAGTTTGAATGGGGGGTGGGGGGTGTTTGTCACAACTGTTTGTTCCCACTCAGGGCGTCATGACACCACTGTTTCTTCTCTTGTTAGAGGATTGTGTAATAATAACTTGATGTTCGGGGTTGCACATCATTATTAAACCCAGCGGGGCCAGATCTGCGTTCCTGAAGAATATAATCTGTTTAAATGTGTCTTAATCCAACACTCACATGTGGTTATTGATAATCTTTCCTTCATTTCGACATCATTTCCCTCTTCAGCAGATAATAATATAACACTTTAAAGGACTAAGATTCTTTTTTTAAAATTGCATCTTATACGTTACAGTCAAGAACAAACTGGATGTCAACATGGTGGAGGTGGGATGAGATGACCACATTTTTTAATGTGATGTGACGGTTACATCATGAACTTTTATCCCTGTTCTTGTTTATGTGCATATTTTGTAATATTATCAAAAATGGAGATATCCACGGCCTGTATATCAAGATGGACGACACCCCCCCCCCCCACTATCCAGAGACGAAAGAATCCTGCAGCAATGACGTCAATAGGATTCTGCACAGTAATGATCGTGGTTCGGAGCTGATGATACAAACTTGTCCAATCGTGAGTCAAATATTAAATAACTAATTAAAACCAAACTAATCAGAAGCAAAAACACTCGAACATACATCTGTGTGATTAGAACAGAAAAGACAGAAACCATCTAACGTGCACTATGACCAAAACATTAACATGGGGAGGCAGGGTTTATAACCTATACTGCAGCCAGCCACCAGGGGGCAACTGCAACACTTTGGCTTTGCTTGGAACAGTCCATCTTTATTTACTATGATACTATGATTATATCCCCCCTCTATCAATTACCACAGATATTAAAATGTCAATTAGAGTTTGAACCATCAACGCTTTGGTCTGCGAGCGACTTCCACGTTGAATATTTCAGACGGCCGTACGCGGCTGTGTGTTTCTTGTCCGAGCTCCTCGTAGAGAATGGATATTTAATACGGTGGAAAAGCCTCTTTCCTCCGGGGACATGTCACTCTCTTCTGTACCTTTTTATTAAGCTGTGGAAAACGGTCGTAGCAGCTTTGTTCCCCGTCAGCCTGAATTTGCAGGTATTAGTCTGGAAAAAAAGGTCAAGTGTAACGTGTGTAATAGGATGAACTGGTGTAAGAACATGGGGGGGGGGGGGGGGGGTTAGAGAGTCGGAAAGTCAAAGTATCGATGGGTAGGAAAATATTAGTGACTGCATACGAGCGATTGAATTGATCTGAGCATCTTAACGCGTCGATTCAATCCACATGTTAGCGTCTCAGCGCGGAGCTGCATTTTCATTTGTACGGCGAAGCTAATAAGGGGCTGGCAGTGCAAAGGCAATCAGCTGAAATATGTCATTTCTCTGAAAAGGGAATTATTCTAATGTGTATTATGGGTGAGTCACCACACTCCCAGGCCACATTTGCAACTCGCTCCTTGTTATCTCCTCTCTGTTAATTAAGATTGATGAAGTAAAAAGCCTGGGAACCAGATTTCTCTCTGAATTAAACATACAGATGCAAACTGTCCTGTGGTGAAGCTTTTTCCCTCCGACGTTTCATTTGTTCTTAAAAGTCTTTGTTTAGGATTTCGACGTTTCAACAGCAAGGAAATATACGATAAATATGATATTTAAGATGTCACGAGAAAATGTAAAAATCAACATAAGAGAATACTAAAGAAACATTTAGATAGATATTAACTAGAGAATTCAAAAGAAAACCAATTAAAATAACAGGAAATGAAAGCGCTAGGGGGAGTGATTATTTAATATTTTATAAAAGGCAGCAACAAACAGGAAGGATTTCAGCTTTGATTTAAAAGAAGTGAGATGCAGCAGATACTTAAAGTGTTCTCCAGCAGCCGTTTACAGCACTTTACTCTAAAAGGAGGTTTTATTTAATATAAGAAGCCTGTAAAGTACAGTTTACTGAGGCTTTATACAAATGAAGTTTACTGGTGTGTTTATAAACTGCTGGTTCAAGCTTCTCCCCTTCTCTTCTTCTGCTTCTCATCTGGACGCTGTTGCACGGTGCTTTTCTCTCACAGTTTATTTTAAACGTGCTCTGACAATGTAAAATTATATGTGTGACAGAAAATGAGGAAAGGATCGTAGGTCTCATTAAATTAAAATCTTGATACATGAGTATTAACTGTATAAAGTATAAAGATGAACACAAAAGTGAAGCCAAATATATTGGATCGCCCCCTGGAGGCGGGCTGTAGAAGGGTCATAAACCTGCCTCCTCCATGTTAGCAGTTCAGACATGGACCAAACTAAACAGTCAAAACACAAGTCAAATAAATCTTTATCAAAGACGATTTCATCTATGACTGACAGCGAAAAGAAAGGCCTGTGATTGGACAAGTCAGACTGAAAACGAAGATGGACACGAACTAACATATTCCTCATAAGGGTGCGGCCATCTTACTCCAGTGAAGTCATTTGGTGTAAGTTAGTCTCAGGTGTCAATCAATATAAGAGGCTACTGTTTTTAAAATCACCTGACGTGGCTGTGAAGACACGGGGTTGACGGACTGGCCGATGAGTGACAGCAGAGATGACATCAGCTGCCACTCGACTGTCAGCGGGCAGCGGTAACACAGACGTGGACGGAAGCTCTGTCCTCGCACCAGTACAGAACACTTCCCCATCACACGTTCCCACTGTGAAGCAGCTCGGAGCAGGCTCCTGTGCACAGGGGAGCAGAACAGACAGCGCCTGCAGACTCTACAAACTAGACCAACACTGCGTCGTGCATAATGCATGCATGCAGCCAGCAGGCGCAAGGTGAGTGCACCGCGATGAAGTTTGCAGTGGAGCTGCAGGGGAGTGGCTAAAATCCGAGGCAATTTAAACAGATAAAGGATTTCTGTGTAGGGCAGTCGGCGGGCAGCTCGTGATAGATGAACATAATAAAGCAGGAGATGTTAAACTGACTGAATGGTGGCTGCACCGCTGATGAGTCATTTATAAGAGCAGAGCTGAAGTTTTCTTGGGTTCAGCAGCGTCCAAATCCTCCAGCTGCTGCGGTGACGTGTCAGTCTGACTCAGCTCCTTCTCACGGGCTCGTCTTTCACTGTGACGTTACAAATCATTTAATAATGATATTAACAACAAGGCAGGCACGGAGGTTAGCACTGTCGCCTCCCATCAGGAAGGCTGGCATGTTGTCTGCTTCGGTTTTTCTCCGACAGGGTTAATTGGGGACCCTCACCCTCCGCCTCGCACCCCGTGGCAGCTGGGATTGCCCCCCCGGTGACCTTTAAAGGATAAGTACATAGATTATCACTAATCTTATTTCACTGACACTGAAGGACACCGTATAATATATAATAGACAAACATGTGAATCATTTAAATGACACCAAGCAATCGAATCAAATTAAATCATCATCAGTAAATAGAGTCTGACATATTTTGCAGCCTTCTAAAAGTATTAATGAACATGCATGTTTTATGAGTGATGTTTAACATTGAGGGATATGATATAATGTGCCACTCAAACATGTTGAATCTGTCTCAGTGATGTTACTTTACCAACAGCCCAACAGTAAGTTAGAGTTAATACTGGGAGTAAAACCTGGTCTTACACTGGTGTCACTAAATTTAACTTTAAATCCAGACTTCATGTTGCATTGCTCTCAACTGCACTTTCAATAATCTTTACTAAGTGAGCAAATTACACCTAGAAAGCAGCTCTAGTCCCTGATTGGCTAACAAGCTGCTGCTTGTTAAATCAGAGTCTAATTACTAACAGATTTAAGTGTAATAAAATAAGGCAGAGTGCAAATTACACGTTCATAAATTTGCTTCTTAGAGAGGAGCTGCAACAGAGACATTAACTGAAGATGTTATACATCACCGTGATTAATATCAGAACACATCGCAATTCTTGCTAAGAAGGAGGCAGCGAGAAGGAATTAACTTTTATAGCAGAAATATATCTAATTTTTTAGCATTAAATGTTCAACTTGTAGTAAATGAGCAGATGTGTGACAGTGAGCAGGAAGGTGGGTATTAAAATTTCATTTAGCGACATCAGGGTCTGTTCATTGACTAAATTATTACAACAACTACTGTTTAAGAAACTGCAGATTTTACATCCCCTCGTTTCCACAAGGAGAGAACGAGTGAAGCAGAATACTGAGCTGCGTTCAGCCTGAACAAAACCTGGTGAAACGTTTATTTAAACCTACACGTCGGTGCGTTGAACAACCTGTTTAACACACAAGCATCAGAACTACGGCAGCTGAGGTCATTCTTGATGCTCTGCATGGTGGAAGAAATCTCTGAGGTAGATGAGTTTAAATACGTGTTTAATACTCCAATCACCATTAGCTTGTAGTGTAACATCACTATAAAAAACATTTTCATTTTCACCAAGCAGCAGTTGCCATATTTGTAGAGAACCTTAGAGTCCATTGTGTGTAAGGCTGGGTTTGTTTACATGTCGCTGTACCTAGAAGTCAGTTGCACACGATTTCGAGCAAACGTAGCAAAACAGAGTAAAAAGATTGAACAGCTCCATGTACGACCTCCTCCTGCTTTTTGTGTTTTCCATCCTGGACCTGCCAAATCAATAATAAAGACTTTAATGTGTCCTTGGGAATGATCTGCATTCAGGTTCTCACTTTGCCCTGACTGGACGTAACAGAAAACCATTTGCTGTAAAAACCAGCTTTGTAGATGAATGGATACCTCACGTGTTCCTAGATTCTTTAAAACCCCGACCCTTTGCTCTCTGTGACCTCAGCGAACAAACACCTGCTGATCGCTCCTCTACAATCTGCCAGGAAGAAGAATGGCTCTGACGAGGTGAAAAGAATTTAAATCCGAGCTCAAAGGCTCGAAAGGCTCGTCCACACGACAAAGGACCAAACGGGAGATTTAACATGGAGAAGTCGAGCTTTGCCAGAATCATCGACTATCATCATTTATCTATTTAGTCTTTCGATCCTCCAAAGGCAGAAGTAAAGAAGTAAAGCCTCTGACGAGATGCAGACCTACTGTACATTTTTAAGTAATCTTTAAACAACTGATGGGTTTAGAACCTCCGACAATGAGGATTTCATTGGCGTTTGTCTTTACATTAGCAGGATTGGGCTTCTTTCTTGTGTCCACTGATTATCTCACTTGAACTATTGGTACTTCTACGTATCTGTGAGGTTTCAGAAGATTTGCACGGACACAGACAAAATGAGACAAAATGAACATAAGGAAATTGGGCGTTTTAGTTTTTATATTTCTGTGAATTTCTCAAGAACTAATGCAGAGATCTCTATGAAAAACCCAGGCATGCGTCGTGTGATGGCTCCTTTGAAAATCATCTCAGCATGGAGCTTGCACACCAATTTCCCAGCAGCCACTTCCACTTTCCCTCCTTTGTTTCCCCTCCTCACGTCACACGGTGGTCAGGCCCACTTGACAAGCGCATCCTGACATGCACTGCATCATGAGCAGCTCCGCAACCGCGACACGCCATGAATAATGATTGTGGCGTGTTATCGATGACGCTAACTCGTGTGAGCGCCAGAGCTCGCTGACACTCGCCTGCTCCTTTTTTTCCCCTGCCGCTCTGGCTCGAGCCGCGTCCTTATGGGAATGCAGCAGACGATGAAAGCCTCTAGTTGTACAGAGGACAGTCGCTTTAAAAGGCCAACGCCAGCATGCTGGGCTCCCGTCATTAGCATAAGCGGCCATTACAAATGTACTGATCCAAACTAAAAGCGGCATTTGAGGGAGAACGTGCTGCAGATCCTCATCTCAACTTGGTTTTATCGTTCGCCTCCCGCCGCCTCCCTCCTCCCCCTCACCTCTGTCTCTCAAAGTTATTACAGCAGTGTCCTCCTCTGCCTCTGCTCCGCGCAGATAACAAGCAGCTACACTCATCTGCTGACTCCACTTCACCCAAAGCAAAGCTTATCATTCTTAAACACACTGCTCCTGTGAAACTAATTATTGTGCTGGCTTTCTGCCGCGTTTCGTCGCCGGACCAATAGCGTTTAAAAAGTGTGAGGATTTTCCGCCCGGCCTGTCCTTTTGACTTCTGTCTCTCCCTCTGAATCCCACTCAGGTGATGATTCAGACGATTCGGTGTTAAAATTGCTCTGTCAAAGAGTCGGAGTGGATCTGAGTTCCCCCCTCGTTTTACAGTAAACACTAAAAATGCCTCAGACTCTGAGGGATTCAAGTGGTTTGAACACAGGAAACACAAGCAAACATTTCTTGTTTGTTGGAGGAATTGAATTCAAACTGTTTATTTTGTTGCGTCTTGCACACGAAGCCAGAGAGATTTTAAACATTTTGTTAAATAAAAAAAACGTATTGATTGAAGATGTTTAATGTCGCTCCGATTATCAGAACTGTCCAACATCTGGATCGCCCCCTGTTGGCCGGCTGCAGGATAGGTCACAAACCCTGCCTCCTCCATGTTAACATTGTAAATAAGCCACTGCTTGTTAATGATGTTGTTTTATAACATCTGATGTCTTTTAAATTACATTTTATCAATTTGCTTCGGTGTTTTGCATTTTTGTTTTTATTCCTCCTCTTTGTGACGCACTTTGTCACAGCTGTTTTTTAAAGGAGCTATATAAAGTTATCTCTATTACTATTAATGTGATTTCTGGTTGTTTGCTTGTCCTTCACACTGCAGCTTGATTTTGAAACCAAAACACAGATGATGGATGGGGTGTTAGAACAGCTGTATCTTCACTGTGTGAGCTGTCAGTGATACATCGGCGTCGCACGCTCCCCTGCTGATCGCAGACACTGGACTGTGCAGGCGTCTGTATTTTCTGCAGATATCGTTGGCTGCGCCGCGACGGTTGATTGGAATCTAATGGATAATTTATGTTGTTGAGGTGAGCCTGTAATTTCCAGGGGAGCAGTGGTCTATGTGCTTGGCTGGCCACCATGAATGATTAATACGTAAACATTATTCATAACTTTTCCGTCATGAATTTAGCCGGTCATTAATTCTACCAACCTCCACCGCGGGTCGAAAGGGGAGGGAGAGCGGACGAGATCCAGACGGAGGCGGGAAACGGAAAGAGAGTCCGTGCAGACGAGAGAAGAGAGAGAAATGGACGTCATGTGATTCTCACTGTCCCAGAATCAGATCAGTCTCTCCCTCTTTTGTGCGTTTCTGTTGTTTTTGGACCGCCGGTCTAATGTGCTGGTTAAACACGCTGTTGACATTTTTAGTGCGGCAGTTTGAGCTAATTAGCTTCTAATTAGTCTGCGTCTGTGTCGTCCTCTGAGAGATGCTTCTCTGTGGTGTGCTCCTCTTCCACAAAGATGAGCTTCAGAGAGCAGCTGATCAGAGGTGAGGAGGCTTCTGACAGAAATGAGGCGAGATTGATTGTGAGGGGGTAATGAGTCCAAGAGCAACCCAGTCTGTCTGGAGCCCCGCGTTTGATTGCACAATTATTCTGCGTGTTTTTAATTGTGACGAACTGATATTTCAATCGTTTCCTGCACTGACATAACTGCTGTTTGAGGAAACGACTGCAGTGCTGAAGCCAAGAGCACAGACGATGTGATGTTCGCCCATCGGCTGTCGACTGGTGACAATTTAGCCTCCGGGGGCAACGATTGATATTTTGGGGCCTTTGGTGTAGACAACAGATATTCGGGCTAAAACTCTGTTCACCGTTTACTGTCCGACTAGTTTTCTTTATCACACAAGTCGAACATTTCTCCAGAGAAAGCACAAACAGTTTAAGGTCTAGAAAGCATTTTGGTTAATGTCTATAAAATGCATTTCGGCCAAAGTGCGACCAACCACACCTGCTCACACGTGATTGGTCAAACTAGAAACAGAAGACTTCACAGAGATTTCTATGACATTATCTTGTGTCAATAATCAGAACATTCTGCTCAAATTGTAGATATGGTCACAGTACGTGTCATATCCTCTGGTTCTGAATAGCATTGCCTACAGTGATATTTGTTGTTTCTTTTACCGTTAAAAAATGTATAAAGAAGATCTATCATTTAAGAATTCTGTTTTAAAAATTCATTTGGAAAGGACACACAATAGAGGAGTTGAACCAGTGATCTGCTGCGTGGGCGGCTGCACCATCAACCTCCTCGAACCACAGAGCAGAAGAGCCGTCTGAGTGTTTGACGTCGGTTCAGGAGCAGATTATTTAATTGCAGTGTTTCATTTGAAGTGTTGAATAATGAAACCTATTACAGACACAATCTGAACCGTGGACCAGAAAGTAGATGAAGCAAATTAGATAAGAATAATTTATTCACTTTTTAATGTCTTTGCTGAGCAGCGAACTGATTGAACTGACGGCAATTTAAGAATATAAATGTTTTGTGAAATTTTCAGGTGACCTTGGTACAGAGTCTTGACCTGATTGGCCAGTTTAAACTGGGAGGGCGGGCTTCTTGATGCCAGATTTAATGATTTGTCCTCTCAAGCCATCAACCAGATACGTTCATTATATTGACTGTAAATAAGGATGGATAATACTTTTTTAAAGTCTCTCACGCATTTTTATAGGATCAAATAACTAATTAAAATCCATAAACATAAGAACTACCAAAAATTACAGAAAGCACATGTATGCGATGTTGTCTATGAGCCATCTGCGAACATGGAAGAGGCCTGTTTTATGTGATATACTGCAGCCAACCACCAGGGGGTGATCAAAATGATTTGTCTTTACTTTTGGGAGCTGTCATGTCATCCATCTTTATTAAGGGTGTATGTTTATCATCCTGAAAATTAAAATGTTGCTGCCAGTAGTTTAAGATAAATGTTCTGTGTGATTTGAGGCTGCTACAGTTTCTTTGGTGTTGGGGATGTAGGAAAATATTCCTGTTGATGCTGAATTACTTTTATTTTGTGAGGAAGGTTTTGATGCGTTAGTCAAAAGAAGAGGTATCCATGTTTTATTAAAATATAAGACCAGGTCATATTGATCTGAAATTGTATCTGGGTTCAGGTCTCACTTCCCCCAGTTTTTATTTGAAATCAGGTGAAGAACTGGTTCCAGGACACGGATTTTTGTTCAGTATCTCATCAGCTTTTATAGACACATTTAATCAGCCAGAAAAATTTCTCCATGTCTGTTGAATTATGACTTTTACTAATCAGTCGCTGCAGGTTAGAGGCCAGGCCACGTTAAATTGCACTCAATTTCAAAAGGTGCGCTTCCACTATCTATGTAAAGTGGTGACAAATTATGGTTTTGAACTATGACTCCCACCGATGGTGATACTGGCTCATTGTTATGCCACAGATAGCATCCCTCAGATTTAACAGGATTTCCTGCCAAAACACAGTCTGCTTGGAAATTGCAGGAACAAAAGGCAGATAAATAAAAGCTGTGTCTGAATTCGAGGGGCCTCATCCTCCGTAAGCTGCGTTTGTAGACTGAGTACGTGGCAGCGGCACGACTCCACTGTCCCAGTTCGAACGCTCCTCGAAATGTGCCTTGCCCAAAGTCTGGGTTCATTGTGCTATTGTCTGTGTTTATTTGATTGTGGTTAAGTGTATCGTTATGTGCGTGTTTCATGAATTTGTTTGTGGTGAGACGTACACCATGGCTGAATCGTGCTTTACTTTATACAATATATTTACACCTGTATGAGCTATACTAATGATGCTAAGTGTAATTTGGGTGTTTAGGAGGAGGGGTGAGGTGACCAACGTCTTGGTCCTAGACAACCCAGTCTCATCAGAAAACGTACACCACCTACGTTGGTCCACTTGGAAAAACGTAGTATTCTCACAATTTGGCCTCTCAGATTGTGAGATACCTACGTTTTTGTCTGCCCATTGTTTTGCATTGGCCGGTGCCCACGTCACGTGACTCTCAAGATCTCGTCTGCGAAAACGAAAACATGGCGGACATTCCTTGTATTTTCAGATAAAAATGTCATTTTATAATATAGTTTGGGCATTAAAATACATTCTGACACCATTTCTAGCGAGAAATATGCTCTTTGCTTCCACAATCTTCAGCCAGTTCATGCTTACGATCTATATTTTATTAGTTATCACGAATATTTTTCAGATCTCGCCAGAAAAATCGTAGTAATGTAACGTTTTTATCGTTGCTATGGTGGTTGCTGTGAAGCTGCCATGCCGTAAACCACGTCGTAGCGTGCTGTTTGAATCATCGTCCGTGCGTTGCGTCGTTCAGTGAGCGTGAACGTTATTCACGTTATTTGATATTAATATTTGATGATAGATTACACCTCTAATTCGAAGGATCTAAGAAGTCCCCGCAACTACATTCATACCGAGGCGGGCCCGAGTGCGCATGCGTGAGCGGACCTGTCATCTTGGACGGCTTAGTATAGCGAGTGCACATTTTTACAGTATATATGCCTATTGTGTATTTGATAAATTTAATATGGACTGATGATGAACATTAAGATTATTTTTCGTATATCATTAATACATTTTTTATCTTTACTTTTTTCTTATAACTTTGTATTTGTATTTCTGCTATGTAAAGAGTTGTTTGTACATACTGTTAATCTTCATGTGCTCTGTAATAGCGATGAATAATAACAAATCTGCTGTCTACTTGAATTTAAATTTTTTTATTTTGTATTACTGTATAGAGATGATAGACATACTGTATAAGGCAAGGGCTAAATCAATTATATAATTTATATATAAAATTCAGCAAACAATTCCAGCAGCAAATGGTTTCAGCAGTTCACACAAGGCACAATGGGGTTTGAAGGGTTTTTAATGTACCATACATACAAAACAAATTTGACTACATTCCTAAAATATAAATTAACAGTAAGCTAAAGAAACAGCAAGATAGTCTTTTCAATTAAACAAATACAAATAATAGTAATATTACATTATTAATATATACTGTATATACAGTATATATTGTATATACAGTATATATACTGTATATATATTGACATGCTGTTGTAATACATCTATATATCTATCTATATATGTATATATATATATATATACACATATATATATATATATATATATAAGTAATATTAACAAAAACTTCTTGAAAAATAAACACTTAACATTGAACCTTTTATGTCACATTTGTGTGTGTGTATGCGTTTTGTGTATATTCATGTTGTGTGTATGTATGTCAACTCCCGGTGTTCTCCTTTGGCACACACTGCAAGCGCCACGTCTTCCCACTGTAATTAACCAAGAATTTTTTTTACATTAGCATTGAATGGAATTCAAAACTTGACAAGGAAGAAGGGCAACGAGACACAGCGAGCTATAAATGCCATATGCATTTAACATGCACACAGTAAGCTGATTAGTGTAAATGACCTGATTATTGTAAGAGTCAATTGTCAAGACAATAGTTTATACTTGTCTTTTTAAAAATATTTTTCAAATAAATAAATAGCACCACATTAGCAGCAACAATTTACATAAAAGTAAAGAAATGCATAATGTTATATAAGAAAAACTAACGATATATAATACTAATTTCTTAATTGTAATATTGCAGTAAACATTAAGTAATTTTAGGGACAATCAAATCCAATTAAGAGACATTGTACATACCACATGGAACAGGGCTCCCGCTCCACCAGTTCCATTACGTTCCCCTGAAACACATTAAAACATGTTTACCATTAAAAGCAAACCTATGGTCAGATGACTTTACAGTTTGAAGTTGTGGTGATTGTAAATCCAGTTAGTATCTCTGTAGTACAACATTTTTTTGTATATTACAACTACATTTTTTGACCTCAAATTACAACAAATAAAACCTTCAACCTTTTGCTTTTCAGTACCTTCTTCACCGGGTAATACTTCTCTCCTCCAGTGATTGAATGGTTGCTTCTGAAAGAGCAAAACAAGAGTACACTTACTCTCAATCTGACCTCATATATTTTAATATTAGCATTGTTGCACAATTTGATAATCAATTGTCAGTGAACATCCTAATACTCCTACCAGAGCTATGCATTTAGCACATGCATCATGGAGATCATGGGAACCTACTGGAAATGCTAAAAAACTGGGTGTGTCAATCTAGGGCTGCAACAACTAATCGATTAACAGTCGACTTCCACTCCAACAAAAAACAATAGTGTTTGGGGTTCCACAGGGCTCCTTCCTGTGCACTTTTAACTTGACATGATTCCCCTTGGCTTTATCATCAGCAAAAATAACATGATTACGTTGACCAGCAACATTTCATCTCATTATCCGCTGATGACTTCAAACCCATTAACTATTCAGCTGGTTGGAAAGAAATAACCACTAGATGGCAGCAAACCTTATTTGGCTTTAGAACAGGGGAAAAAACAGATCATGCTTATGGGTTTTAAATCATAGACACTAGGGCTGTACAAGATATCTAAAAATTACGGTCATCGCAATATCAACATGGGCGATGTACATATCACAAAAGACTGCTTGGACGTGCCATGTATTCACACTCTGCATGTCAATATATTTGGCCAATTAGATGGAGCCCTGCTGCCCTAGATAATAAATTAAAGATATTCAGTTCATTGTGCGCCGGCTCTGTCAAATTTTGTACTGCCTCCTTAAAAAATTGTTAGTAATCACGCTTGTCCCGGGCCAAATTGATGTCTATAAATGGATGATTATATAAAAGAATTGCACAGCTTCTTTAATATAGTCCCAGAATCTGAGGGAAAGGTAACGGCGCACAAACACAGACTCCGCTGCTCACTTTTCTCACTTTAGTCGCCCTACGACATATGTTTGTGAGTCCAAATCCACTAAAAATATGTGAAAAGATAAAAAATCTAAAGAGTAAACATGAATGATGAGCTCAGTTTTAGGGATCATATCCATTCACACACTCAGAGATATATATATATATATATATATATATATATATATGAATATAATACTCCAATGTATTACCACAATATCACAAATTTCCATTTACATAATGTGATGTAGTGTCATGACAATTGTAGAAACAAAGTTCACAAACATCAGTCATCTTTAGGAAGATTTCAAAGGTTAGTTACTCTGACCTACATGTGTGTATTATTTACTTGTGTAACACCTTAGTAAAAATACGTTATTGTGTTCGTTTTCTAAAAATGTCACCACAACATACCCTGATTCAACATGGCACTGGGAGGCTGCATGGCAGGACTGGTGGAGGGTTGGCAGTTGGCTGATGGGTGGCTGGTTGGCAGGGATGATGGAGGGTTGGTGAGTGGAGGGATGCTGGTTACTCCAACCTCAATGGAACAAAAACACATTAATATCAGAGTAATGTTTTGTGGTGCATACTAGCATATTCATTATTTTCAATACATATAAATAAAATACATCCATACAACTTAATTTGATCTATGCTTTAAATGTGGTGTTTATGACTTTTGCAGTAGACTGAGCTATATGTTGAGATTTCACATTCAAGTTAGTATACACATACACACTACACTATACTATACATTCCTAACATTTCACACCAAACTGAAACGTTAGGAACCAATATAAACTCTGCTCCATGGTAATTATTAACAAATGCCTAATACTTTTCAATACTGAAATATTAAAATTCATAATTGCTCGTCCCATACCTGTCCAGGAGCATCAGCTGTTGTGGAGCGTGTCAGGATTCCCGCGATGATGACAATGCCCGCCCCCTACTCTGGTTTTGATTGGCTAACCCCTGACCCTAACTCTGACGGTCCTCATTCCTAAACACCAATACATAGCTCTGGCGCCAATCAGGATTACTAGCCAATCAGAGGGAGAGTAGGGCGGGTGATGACTTCGTCATCCCACAGGCCCCCCCCCCCACCACCACCCTCCCTAACTTGCAGCCACCCCTCCCCCACACACACTGTGTACATACTCTCTGGACTACTTATGTATTCTCTCACAACAATATTTATACTTGTGTCCATATATTATGTCCATATACTTACACCAATACTCTTCTGCATGATACATTTTGTATGTGTTCATACTGTATGTATCTTAGTGTATTCATTTTCTACTTTCACTACCAATGACATTGACCCTGTATAAATCTATGGTATCCATCTGACTTGATACATATATCTGCATTCAATTTGGGCAAGTGTAGACCTAATTTTCCTTGTGAAACACTTTTCATATCACAGTCTTCCCTTTGATTTTTAACATTGCTACTCCCTTCCCCTAGACCCCAATGCAGCATGGTCCCTGGTTTTCAGGATTACAGTATAGAGTACCTAGTGGGTGCATGTTTTAAGAGGACCCAAATATGAACTACTAAGACGTCACATTGTTTCTCTTGAGCTCATGGAAATGACCTTCACCTTCCACCTACTGTCACCTGAACCATACCGTACTGGGTGTGATTTGAGGTTTTGACTGTTCATACCTGGACTATATCTTCACTCCAAGTGGTGGGACAGCCTCACACTTGGATGTAAACCAATTTTAGAACATATTTGCTTATACTGGAGATCTTTTAAAGTAATGTCCCAGAAATGATTTCTGATAGAAACCCCTGCCTCATTACCGCTTACCAGCTACTGATTTAAAGTGAAACATCTATTGCTGTACTGCTGTGTTCATTTCTTTGATGTTAAGAATGTTTCTCATATGACCTTATCAGATTGCATTGTGAAACATCTGGGTCACCTAATTTTAGTGTAAACAAGAGGGTGGACTCTGACTTATGACTGGATGTATTTAGCACTGATACACAAGCTTGATGTTACACATCTTAAACAATATGATATGGGCGCCACTTAGACAACCAGACCTGTGTGCTTTGCTGTGACTATAAATGACTGAAACCTCAGATAAAGAAAGTAATTTTCTGACTTCAGTAGCTGAGGTACTCTCTACAGAATGTAATGTGCCCATTCTACTTCAAATCCATTTGATCCTTTTGTGTTTATTTTGCTTAAAGCAGAGCATTCACTGCTTTAACTCAATCAGCATCTTATCTGCCAATAACATGGTGTAGAAGTGCAAGGAAATCCCAATATGTTATGATCAATGTCATTTATTATGCACAAAAATTACATTAAGGCAGTTGCTGGAAATGATATGATCAACAATTCTCATGCAAAAAAATACAAAAATAGTGTTTGGGAGAGGGGGTTTCAGAGGGAGGGGGCAGCTATGGAGAAAGTTCTGTCACTCCAGGTTTGCTGCTTGGTGTGATGGAGACAGGAGGTTAGCATCAGGAGCGGAGGCTGCAGGAGGGAGTGTGGAGCTGGAGCACAGTGGTACAGCTTCACTTGAGAAGAACTGAAGGACACAAACAAACCATAGTGTTAAATTCTGAAGATGGTTCCCTCTGATGATTGCTATGCTAAAGCTAACAGCTACCCAACACAAAGCTAAGGCCTTCCTAAGGCTGCCAGGGAGTAGCAACAGTAGCAGTGCAGCAACAGAGTTATTCACACGTTTACCTAATCACAGCACTCGCAGTTCTTGAGCAGCGAAGAAGTAACTCTCCATGTTTTCCTCTTCAGAGGAGGAGTCATCCAAAGACATTGTTGGCGTTCCAGAATATGTCGGACCCACTGCAGCCTGCTGAGCTTGAACTTTGTGCAATCTTCTCTTGAGCACGCAGAGTAGACCCTCATGTCCCGTCTCCGTAAATGCCTCAGTATTGCCTGAGAATATATGATAAAAAACAAAACGTTTTAATAGTGCGTTTGTGTGTATGTATATATACACACATACAAGGCTTTCTTTTCTACAGAAATCTTTTTCCTGAGTTGATGTCTCTGCTTATTGCCATCTAGAATGTGAAACCAAACACTAACATTTTAATGCCTCTGCAATAGCCAGTTGCCAGAGGCATAACTGTATGTTTTCGGGTTGTCCATCTGACTATTTGCCTTAAAGTCAAAAGGTCAAGGCCACAATGACCTCATCTTACGGTTTCAGTTGTCGAGGTTACAGTGACATTTATATGAGAAAAAGTATGTAGAGATATGTACACAGAAACTGCACTGGTTAGCGGAGTCATACAACCGCAGTGCGGTAATTCTAGTTTCGTTTTTTTTATAAATGGGTTAGCTATTTTTACAATCTACAAATAGTGATCAATACATTTTGTCACAGTATGTTACACAAAGAAATTGGCATTAAAGTTGGCATCTTGTTGTCTCACCAGCCTGACGATACAGCTGAAATCTTTGCTGCTTAATGCTCAAATAGAGTCCTCAATGGCGTTCTGTAAGTCATTTTGATTGGTTGGTCCTTGTGAAGAGGAGAATAAAATGAATTAGTGCCAATATCAGTTTACAATCAAACCTTTTTGTGTAGACCTTGTGTAAACAGAGTCAAAGGACATTGTGCAACAATGACATAAATTTTTTCCACAGTACCTGTCGTCCACTGCTGAACATCTGAGACCCATTACTGGACTGTGTCTTCCTGTAGAGTGGTGATGTTCTCAAGGTCCTTTGCACAGTCTGTCAAAACAAAATCAGAGTTACAAAATGTTAATGCTGCACAACCCTTTGCAGATACGGCTAGTATTTGCACACCACATCGGAGCAAAACAAAACTGCAGTCTGTGAAGCAAGCAGTTTTTGTAGATATAAGGGAAGTGCAAATATTTCTGCACGGAACATATTCAGTCCCTTAAGCAAAAAAACAATGGCCGACATCAACCTCAACGCCTTCGTCTACTTACAGACTAGTGAGTCTCGTGCTGCCGCCCACTGACCGATATAACATCGCTCTTTTCTAAAACTAATGAAGGCAAATTCACACATGTAGACAGAAATAAACAGTATAAATTAAAAAGGTGTAAATATTGCTAACATGATGTTTGATGGGGTCATCATTATACATAACAGAGGAAAACTTTGCACATCTATTTCATGAGACAGGCGACAGGTGCGTAGGAGAAGGATAAATTCAGAAGGTGGTGGGGTTTTTGTTTTCTACTTTCCAAACATCATTATTCATAAATAAAATTGGTAGGGTACAAGAAAACGTTGCGTCGTAAAATAAGGGACAATGTAATATAACTTTACGTGTTTTGTCGTCTCATGGATGTAGTCAACCAAGGAAGACACCTCAGAATCCTTGGCCAGAACAACAAAAAATCAATCAAGTCTCAAACATATAAAAATATATACATATTTACAAATGTACTGTTTATGGCACTCTAAATTTTTTACCCTGGTTGGCTCTTAAAGCCGTATAGTTTACGGATCCCATCCACTGCAAAAGCCAACATGGAGGGTGTGCACGCAGGGCACTGAATGCTGCACCTGAGACAGCCTCTCAACTTCAAATTTGGCATAGGTCTATTCCAGTAATGCATTCTGCATGGTATCCCCACATATCTTAATCTGCTAGAAAAAGACAAAAATCCAACACTATATTATAGTAAATATATGGGAAACATATTGCAAGCAGTGGGTAATTAGTTCCATTTTATACTCACCGACCTAAGACTTTTGTGCGATGTTCAGGCATGCTAACAAAAGCTTGCCGTGACATTCCCAGAGCCGCAATCTTGAGATCCTCATATTTAGTGAACCAATCCACTGCATACAAGGTTTTAAAATTGACTGTTGCTGGCCAGTACCCACTTTCAACTAGATCAGCAATGTCCACTGAAAAAGTCTTTGAGTGTATCGCCCTGAAATTCAAAGACAAAAAGCAATTATTTCAATGCACAAGCAATCTTAAATGACATTACTGCATACATTTTTTTCCCCAAAAAACATTTAGATTCCTTCCAATCAAATTTACTTGCCTTCCTGTGGAAAAAGTTGTTTTCCCAGTTGAACAATCACAGCAGGGAAGCATGCTTGGTCAAAAATCAACCATTCTAGGAAGCAAGGGAAAAATAATTTGATGTACTAAATTCCAGTAACATCAACGTTAGTCAGCGGAGGTATTCTTTCAGTGTGATATTAACTTATATTTCACCCAGCGTACTTTGGGGATTTAATAAAAAAATTATATTTAGTATATTATATAAAATGGTATTTGTGGTATGTAACTTAAAAGTACCTCTTTAAGGGTAGGAGAATTTCTCTCCCTCATCTTCCTCGATGTATGTGGATGGTGGCAGTGGCTTAAACCCGGCTTCTGTTTCTCTCCAGGTCTCCTTCTCTTGGGAGAGGCTGCCCTTCCTGTTCCTCATCAAGCAAAACAAACTGTTCGGTCCCAGTTTTTGACGTTGCTGAAACTCCTGTCGCTTCACTTGGATCCTCCTTGATTAAAAAACAGAACATACCAATTGTTACTTAAAATGTATCGCAACGCCCGAACATCTTGTTTTGAAAACATTATTGTCATATTGCATACTATAAATTAAACCAAATTGATCTGATATTGTGGAGTAATGGTAGACAAATACATCCCTTGTTAATCTAAAGCATTCATAAATCAAAGTTCAATCATAAACCATCCTTAATTTGAAAGACGAAATCAAACTATCACACTCCAAAATTAGGGAAGCTCTCAAAACTTAGAATGAATGTATAGTGAAGGCCCCACAATGGGCCTTTCACCCTGCACCCTACACTGTATCATGTAGAACTATTTTATGGGCTGATTCGTGGTTTCTGTTAGTTTCCTTATACCATTACATGATCTGTTTATTAGGGCCCGAGCACCGAATGGTGAGAGGCCCTATTGAAATTGAAAGGATTATTCTTATTATTAGGGCCCGAGCACCGAATGGTGAGAGGCCCTATTGAAATTGAAAGGATTATTGTGACTAAAGTGAATTGGCTTTTTGAGGGCTTTAACATGCTGAACTTCTTACCAAACTTTGCACAAAATTAGAAAGTGGTGAAAATGTACGTATTCTGGAGTAATTTGAAATGGGCGTGGCAAAATGGCTCAACAGCGCCCCCTGGAACACAGCCCCTAGGTTTCCCTTTGACCGATCTTCACAAAAATCGTAGCCCAGGTGTATCGTGACCAATCATGAAAAAAAGTCTCAAGGAGCATTATGAAAAACGCAACAGGAAGTCCGCCATTTTGGTTTTAGTGGCCATTTTGGCCATATTCCACATTTTTACTTTGATGTACTTGTCCCAGGGCTTTTATCTGATCAACTTCTAATTGAGATGAGTGTCATCACAACAATACGGAGATCAAAACTAACTCAAAGATCGATTTTTCGTCACACGGTGTGACCGTGGCGTGGCGTCAAAATTTGATTACACGCCATCAAAACACGAGGTTCTGTATCTCGGACATACATGGTCCAATCGAGTCCAAACTAGACACGTAAGACAAGAGTCCCGGCCTGATGACATCTACACAGAAATCATGACTTAAAATCACAGCGCCCCCTGGTGGCAACAGGAAATGTCTTGTTTTTGGAACCTCTTACACGTGGAGGTATTCTTCCTCACCCACTGCCCGCAGCCACGTCAAACCTGTGTCAAATGGGTCTCAAGACATTGTTCATGAAGGCATAAGATTACTGTGACTTTTCGTCAAACGCCATAATAGTGGCGTGGCATCAAAGTTCATCAACTCGCCATGACACACGAAATTACTATAACTTCGGTGTTGGAGGTTCAACCTCCCTCAAACTACATTTGTGTAGCAACAGCCCCCCCCTGCAGACATTCAGATGGTTTTAAGAAATGGGCGTGGCATAATAACTGACTAGCGCCCCCTAAAGTGCAGCCCCGGCACTACGATTGGCCGACATGTACAAAAATCGACAGGGACATGTGTCTTTTCATAACAAGCAAATAAGTCTCTTGGATAGATATGCTCGACCAAACAGGAAGCCCGCCATTTTGACTTTAGTGGCCATTTTGGCCATATTCCACATTTATACTTTGATGTACTTGTCCCAGGGCTTTTATCTGATCAACTTCAAATTGAGATGAGTGTCATCACAACAAGACGGAGATCAAAACTAACTCAAAGATCGATTTTTCGTCACACGGTGTGACCGTGGCGTGGCCTCAAAGTTTGATTACACGCCATCAAAACACAAGGTTCTGTATCTCGGACATACATGGACCAATCGAGTCCAAACTAGACATGTAAGACAAGAGTCCCGGCCTGATGACATCTACACAGAAATTATGACTTAAAATCACAGCGCCACCTGCTGGCTACAGGAAGTGACATGTTTTATACTTTGATGCACTGCTCCTGGCTGCTTAACAATATACAGCTCAAATGAGCTGAGAGAAGTCAATGGATCATGGTCAGAATTGTGACATTTCCTCAAACCGTGTAAACATTGAGGTGCGGCGAAGGATCATCCTTCGCCAAAGGAGACGATGTTGTCATAACTCCAGTGTGCATTGTCCCATCACCGCCAAACTTCTGTCACATGATTATAGTCCAAGCCTGAACAGCTCCATGTGTCAATATTTCCTCAGTGTCATAGCGCCACCTACTGATTCGCCATGACACAGGAAGTACTTTGTAAATCCACTCTGCATTATCCAACCGGCTCCGAACTGCTGACCTATGATCACAATCTTGACCTGAACACATCCATATATTAATATTAGTTCAGGGTCATAGCGCCACCTATTGATCAGTGTGAAAATTACGTTGTTGTAACATTGTCCAATTGACACAAAATTGCTCAAGCTACATCAGAGCCCCTACTTGAACAGATATATCGGTCTGTAGGTAATAATAGTGATGGCGCCACCTACTGGCAACAGGAAGTAAGCTTTGTTTTACAACTATCATTCGATTTACATAAAATTTTCACAGTGTGATGTGCAATTGATAGCGTGGATCGTAATGCGCAATTAGCAGGCAAGGATCGACGTCGCTCGACGGACGCAGGAAGTGCAGCATTTGTCCTTGCCGCAGTGCGCAAAACGCGTGCAACGCGGAGACGTGCGCTTGGTCATTGATCGCTCTCTCCACCGACCGCAACAGGCTTCAACGTGCGGGTGCTCGGGCCCGTCAGTGCTACAACGTAGCCCTAGTTATTATTAGGGCCCGAGCACCGAATGGTGAGAGGCCCTATTGAAATTGAAAGGATTATTCTTATTATTAGGGCCCGAGCACCGAATGGTGAGAGGCCCTATTGAAATTGAAAGGATTATTCTTATTATTATTATTATTATTATTATTATTGTCATCCAAATGAATTGGCTTTTTGAGGGCTTTAACATACTGAACTTCTTACCAAACTTTGCAGGAAATTAGAAAGTGGTGAAAATTTACGTATTCTGGAGTAATTTGAAATGGGCGTGGCAAAATGGCTCAACAGCGCCCCCTGGAACGCAGCCCCTAGGTTTCCCTTTGACCGATCTTCACAAAAATCGTAGCCCAGGTGTATCGTGACCAATCATGAAAAAAAGTCTCAAGGAGCATTATGAAAAATGCAACAGGAAGCCCGCCATTTTGGTTTTAGTGGCCATTTTGGCCATATTCCACATTTTTACTTTGATGTACTTGTCCCAGGGCTTTTATCTGATCAACTTCTAATTGAGATGAGTGTCATCACAACAAGACGGAGATCAAAACTAACTCAAAGATCGATTTTTCGTCACACGGTGTGACCGTGGCGTGGCGTCAAAATTTGATTACACGCCATCAAATCACGAGGTTCTGTATCTCGGACATACATGGTCCAATCGAGTCCAAACTAGACACGTAAGACAAGAGTCCCGGCCTGATGACATCTACACAGAAATCATGACTTAAAATCACAGCGCCCCCTGGTGGCAACATGAAATGTCTTGTTTTTGGAACGTCTTACACGTGGAGGTATTCCTCCTCACCCACTGCCCGCAGCCACGTCAAACCTGTGTCAAATGGGTCTCAAGACATTGATAATGAAGGCATAAGATTACTGTGACTTTTCGTCAAACGCCATAATAGTGGCGTGGGGTCAAAGTTCATCAACTCGCCAGGACACACGAAATTACTATAACTTCGGTGTTGGAGGTTCAACCTCCCTCAAACTACATTTGTGTAGCAACAGCCCCCCCCCCTGCAGACATTCAGATGGTTTTAAGAAATGGGCGTGGCATAATAACTGACTAGCGCCCCCTACAGTGCAGCCCCGGCACTACGATTGGCCGACATGTACAAAAATCGACAGGGACATGTGTCTTTTCATAACAAACAAATAAGTCTCTTGGATAGATATGCTCGACCAAACAGGAAGCCCGCCATTTTGACTTTAGTGGCCATTTTGGCCATATTCCACATTTATACTTTGATATACTTGTCCCAGGGCTTTTATCTGATCGACTTCAAATTGAGATGATTGTCATCACAACAAGACGGAGATCAAAACTAACTCAAAGATCGATTTTTCGTCACACGGTGTGACCGTGGCGTGGCGTCAAAGTTTGATTACACGCCATCAAAACACGAGGTTCTGTATCTCGGACATGCATGGTCCAATCGAGTCCAAACTAGACATGTAAGACAAGTGTCCCGGCCTGATGACATCTACACAGAAATTATGACTTAAAATCACAGCGCCACCTGCTGGCTACAGGAAGTGACATGTTTTATACTTTGATGCACTGCTCCTGGCTGCTTTACAATAAACAGCTCAAAAGAGCTCAGTCAAGTCATTTGACCATGGTCAGAATGGTGACATTTCCTCAAACCGTGTAAACGTTGAGGTGCGGCGAAGGATCATCCTTCGCCAAAGGACACGATGTTGTCATAACTCCAGTGTGCATTGTCCTATCACCGCCAAACTTCTGTCACATGATTATAGTCCAAGCCTGAACAGCTCCATGTGTCAATATTTCCTCAGTGTCATAGCGCCACCTACTGATTCGCCATGAAACAGGAAGTACTTTGTAAATCCACTCTGCATTATCCAACCGGCTCCGAACTGCTGACCTATGATCACAATCTTGACCTGAACACATCCATATATTAATATTAGTTCAGGGTCATAGCGCCACCTACTGATCAGTGTGAAAATTAAGTTGTTGTAACATTGTCCGATTGACACAAAATTGATCACGCTACATCAGAGTCCCTACTTGAACAGATATATTAGTCTGTAGGTAATAATAGTGATTGCGCCACCTACTGGCAACAGGAAGTAAGCTTTGTTTTACAAATATCATTCGATTTACATAAAATTTTCACAGTGTGATGTGCAATTGACGGCGTGGATCGCAATGACCAATTAGCAGGCAAGGATCGACGTCGCTCGACGGACGCAGGAAGTGAAGCGTTTGTCCTTGCCGCAGTGCGCAAAACGCGTGCAACGCGGAGACGTGTGCTTGGTCATTGATCGCTCTCTCCACCGACCGCAACAGGCTTCAACGTGCGGGTGCTCGGGCCCGTCAGTGCTACAACGTAGCCCTAGTTATTATTATTATTATTATTATTGTCATCCAAATGAATTGGCTTTTTGAGGGCTTTAACATACTGAACTTCTTACCAAACTTTGCAGGAAATTAGAAAGTGGTGAAAATTTACGTATTCTGGAGTAATTTGAAATGGGCGTGGCAAAATGGCTCAACAGCGCCCCCTGGAACACAGCCCCTAGGTTTCCCTTTTACCGATCTTCACAAAAATCGTAGCCCAGGTGTATCGTGACCAATCATGAAAAAAAGTCTCAAGGAGCATTATGAAAAACGCAACAGGAAGTCCGCCATTTTGGTTTTAGTGGCCATTTTGGCCATATTCCACATTTTTACTTTGATGTACTTGTCCCAGGGCTTTTATCTGATCAACTTCTAATTGAGATGAGTGTCATCACAACAAGACGGAGATCAAAACTAACTCAAAGATCGATTTTTCGTCACACGGTGTGACCGTGGCGTGGCGTCAAAGTTTGATTACACGCCATCAAAACACGAGGTTCTGTATCTCGGACATACATGGTCCAATCGAGTCCAAACTAGACACGTAAGACAAGAGTCCCGGCCTGATGACATCTGCACAGAAATCATGACTTAAAATCACAGCGCCCCCTGGTGGCAACAGGAAATGTCTTGTTTTTGGAATGTCTTACACGTGGAGGTATTCCTCCTCACCCACTGCCCGCAGCCACGTCAAACCTGTGTCAAATGGGTCTCAAGACATTGATAATGAAGGCATAAGATTACTGTGACTTTTCGTCAAACGCCATAATAGTGGCGTGGCGTCAAATTTCATCACCTCGCCGTGACACACGAAATTACTATAACTTCGGTGTTGGAGGTTCAAACTCCCTCAAACTACATTTGTGTAGCAACAGCCCCCCCCTGCAGACATTAAGATGGTTTTAAGAAATGGGCGTGGCATAATAACTGACTAGCGCCACCTAAAGTGCAGCCCCGGCACTACGATTGGCCGACATGTACAAAAATCGACAGGGACATGTGTCTTTTCATAACAAACAAATAAGTCTCTTGGATAGATATGCTCGACCAAACAGGAAGCCCGCCATTTTGACTTTAGTGGCCATTTTGGCCATATTCCACATTTATACTTTGATATACTTGTCCCAGGGCTTTTATCTGATCAACTTCAAATTGAGATGAGTGTCATCACAACAAGACGGAGATCAAAACTAACTCAAAGATCGATTTTTCGTCACACGGTGTGACCGTGGCGTGGCCTCAAAGTTTGATTACACGCCATCAAAACACGAGGTTCTGTATCTCGGACATACATGGACCAATCGAGTCCAAACTAGACATGTAAGACAAGTGTCCCGGCCTGATGACATCTACACAGAAATTATGACTTAAAATCACAGCGCCCCCTGGTGGCTACAGGAAGTGACATGTTTTATACTTTGATGCACTGCTCCTGGCTGCTTAACAATATACAGCTCAAATGAGCTGAGAGAAGTCAATGGATCATGGTCAGAATTGTGACATTTCCTCAAACCGTGTAAACATTGAGGTGCGGCGAAGGATCATCCTTCGCCAAAGGAGACGATGTTGTCATAACTCCAGTGTGCATTGTCCCATCACCGCCAAACTTCTGTCACATGATTATAGTCCAAGCCTGAACAGCTCCACGTGTCAATATTTCCTCAGTGTCATAGCGCCACCTACTGATTCACCATGACACAGGAAGTACTTTGTAAATCGACTCTGCATTATCCAACCGGCTCCAAACTGCTGACCTATGATCACAATCTTGACCTGAACACATCCATATATTAATATTAGTTCAGGGTCATAGCGCCACCTACTGATCAGTGTGAAAATTAAGTTGTTGTAACATTGTCCGATTGACACAAAATTGCTCACGCTACATCAGAGCCCCTACTTGAAGAGATATATCAGTCTGTAGGTAATAATAGTGATGGCGCCACCTACTGGCAACAGGAAGTAAGCTTTGTTTTACAACTATCATTCGATTTACATAAAATGTTCACAGTGTGTTGTGCAATTGACGGCGTGGATCGTAATGAGCAATTAGCAGGCAAGGATCGACGTCGCTCGACGGACGCAGGAAGTGAAGCGTTTGTCCTTGCCGCAGTGCGCAAAACGCGTGCAACGCGGAGACGTGCGCTTGGTCATTGATCGCTCTCTCCACCGACCGCAACAGGCTTCAACGTGCGGGTGCTCGGGCCCGTCAGTGCTACAACGTAGCCCTAGTTATTATTGTGATCCAAATGAATTGGCTTTTTGAGGGCTTTAACATAATGAACTTCTTACCAAACTTTGCACAAAATTAGAAAGTGGTGAAAATTTACGTATTCTGGAGTAATTTGAAATGGGCGTGGCAAAATGGCTCAACAGCGCCCCCTGGAACACAGCCCCTAGGTTTCCCTTTGACCGATCTTCACAAAAATCGTAGCCCAGGTGTATCGTGACCAATCATGAAAAAAAGTCTCAAGGAGCATTATGAAAAACGCAACAGGAAGTCCGCCATTTTGGTTTTAGTGGCCATTTTGGCCATATTCCAAATTTTTACTTTGATGTACTTGTCCCAGGGCTTTTATCTGATCAACTTCTAATTGAGATGAGTGTCATCACAACAAGACGGAGATCAAAACTAACTCAAAGATCGATTTTTCGTCACACGGTGTGACCGTGGCGTGGCGTCAAAATTTGATTACACGCCATCAAAACACGAGGTTCTGTATCTCGGACATACATGGTCCAATCGAGTCCAAACTAGACACGTAAGACAAGAGTCCCGGCCTGATGACATCTACACAGAAATCATGACTTAAAATCACAGCGCCCCCTGGTGGCAACAGGAAATGTCTTGTTTTTGGAACCTCTTACACGTGGAGGTATTCCTCTTCACCCATTGCCCGCAGCCACGTCAAACCTGTGTCAAATGGGTCTCAAGACATTGATAATGAAGGCATAAGATTACTGTGACTTTTCGTCAAACGCCATAATAGTGGCGTGGGGTCAAAGTTCATCAACTCGCCAGGACACACGAAATTACTATAACTTCGGTGTTGGAGGTTCAAACTCCCTCAAACTACATTCGTGTAGCAACAGCCCCCCCCTGCAGACATTCAGATTGTTTTAAGAAATGGGCGTGGCATAATAACTGACTAGCGCCCCCTAAAGTGCAGCCCCGGCACTACGATTGGCCGACATGTACAAAAATCGACAGGGACATGTGTCTTTTCATAACAAACAAATGAGTCTCTTGGATAGGTATGCTCGACCAAACAGGAAGCCCGCCATTTTGACTTTAGTGGCCATTTTGGCCATATTCCACATTTATACTTTGATCTACTTGTCACAGGGCTTTTATCTGTTCAACTTCAAATTGAGATGAGTGTCATCACAACAAGACGGAGATCAAAACTAACTCAAAGATCGATTTTTCGTCACACGGTGTGACCGTGGCGTGGCGTCAAAGTTTGATTACACGCCATCAAAACACGAGGTTCTGTATCTCGGACATGCATGGACCAATCGAGTCCAAACTAGACATGTAAGACAAGTGTCCCGGCCTGATGACAGCTACACAGAAATTATGACTTAAAATCACAGCGCCCCCTGGTGGCTACAGGAAGTGACATGTTTTATACTTTGATGCACTGCTCCTGGCTGCTTTACAATAAACAGCTCAAAAGAGCTCAGTCAAGTCATTTCACCATGGTCAGAATTGTGACATTTCCTCAAACCGTGTAAACATTGAGGTGCGGCGAAGGATCATCCTTCGCCAAAGGAGACGATGTTGTCATAACTCCAGTGTGCATTGTCCCATCACCGCCAAACTTCTGTCACATGATTATAGTCCAAGCCTGAACAGCTCCATGTGTCAATATTTCCTCAGTGTCATAGCGCCACCTACTGATTCGCCATGACACAGGAAGTACTTTGTAAATCAACTCTGCATTATCCAACCGGCTCCAAACTGCTGACCTATGATCACAATCTTGACCTGAACACATCCATATATTAATATTAGTTCAGGGTCATAGCGCCACCTACTGATCAGTGTGACAATTAAGTTGTTGTAACATTGTCCGATTGACACAAAATTGCTCACGCTACATCAGAGCCCCTACTTGAAGAGATATATCAGTCTGTAGGTAATAATAGTGATGGCGCCACCTACTGGCAACAGGAAGTAAGCTTTGTTTTACAACTATCATTCGATTTACATAAAATGTTCACAGTGTGTTGTGCAATTGACGGCGTGGATCGCAATGAGCAATTAGCAGGCAAGGATCGACGTCGCTCGACGGACGCAGGAAGTGAAGCGTTTGTCCTCGCCGCAGTGCGCAAAACGCGTGCAACGCGGAGACGTGCGCTTGGTCATTGATCGCTCTCTCCACCGACCGCAACAGGCTTCAACGTGCGGGTGCTCGGGCCCGTCAGTGCTACAACGTAGCCCTAGTGTTTATATTTATATTGTAGCGTCCCTCAATGATGAGCTAAGCGTCTGGAACTGGTCTCACCAACCATGTATTCACATCCCAGGTACCACAGGCTACAATGGGCCGTAGCCTGAGTACAAACAATAGAATATTAGCAAATGAATAGCATCCATTGTCTGTATCGACAGACTCCACATTCGCTGTGTCAGCACTCGGACTGTAAACCCAGATCGTTACAATATTTAAAAACAAAACAAAATAAACTACTTACCTGACAGAAGGATTATAACATCGTCGTCTTCCAAGCGCTCCATGTTTATGACGTAGCTTTGTTTTAAATGGACCGGAAAGTTAAAAAAAACTTTATTTACGACATTCACACGACAGGTCCGCTCACGCATGCGCACTCGGGCCCGCCTCGGTATGAATGTAGTTGCGGGGACTTCTTAGATCCTTCGAATTAGAGGTGTAATCTATCATCAAATATTAATATCAAATAACGTGAATAACGTTCACGCTCACTGAACGACGCAACGCACGGACGATGATTCAAACAGCACGCTACGACGTGGTTTACGGCATGGCAGCGTTCACAGCAACCACCATAGCAACGATAAAAACGTTACATTACTACGATTTTTCTGGCGAGATCTGAAAAATATTCGTGATAACTAATAAAATATAGATCGTAAGCATGAACTGGCTGAAGATTGTGGAAGCAAAGAGCATATTTCTCGCTAGAAATGGTGTCAGAATGTATTTTAATGCCCAAACTATATTATAAAATGACATTTTTATCTGAAAATACAAGGAATGTCCGCCATGTTTTCGTTTTCGCAGACGGGAACTTGAGAGTCACGTGACGTGGGCATAGGCCAATGCAAAACAATGGGCAGACAAAAACGTAGGTATCTCACAATCTGAGAGGCCAAATTGTGAGAATACTACGTTTTTCCAAGTGGACCAACGTAGGTGGTGTACGTTTTCTGATGAGACTGGGTTGTCCTAGATGATGGCGCTGTAGCGACATATGTGGCCTCCAGTGACAGTGGCTCTTATGTATGGTGACCTCATGAGAGTTGATGCACTTGCCTGCATCCCTCTGCCACATGGTTTTCCCCTGATTCATCTCAACCACGATGCATTTCTGGTTTGTGCGTTTCCCCATCAAGGCGAGAAGAACTCCACCCTCGTTAGGGAAATGCATAATGTTTGTATGTCAGCATGCTGTGTGCTTATTTAAAAAGCACATAAACCAGCTGCACACACACACACACAAGGTCAGATGGCAAGGCCCTTTTCATTGGCTGATCATTAATGCAGGAGCTTGTGTTTCTCCTGGCGGTGAATCGATAACGCTTTAGACAGCACGCAGCGCTTTAAGTTGGACGGCCTATAAAAAAAGGCCAGCGTGAGCTTTAGCCCACGACCGGCTGGGATGACGGATGGACGAGGCCATGGCGTTTATTTGATGATGTGATAGATGATGTGATCAAATGGAGCTTAGAGAGAAACCGTCCAGCGTGTCTTTGGACAGGTCGTGCACTTCGGCCAGAGGGGTGCATTATTTTGCATACCTTCAGTAGCTGCCGGCGTGTTGCCCTTCAATCCTCTTTTTTCTCATTTGCTCCGCTTTTAAAATGACCCCGACTCCATCGGCTGCTCGGCCAACACATCATTACCTGGGGGGGGGGGATTCTCCGCTTCTCCTCTCCAAACCCTCCTCTGCTGCCACTCATTTGAAGTTCTCAAGGTTTTCGCTAAACAACATTGATTGACTTCTCACTGACTTTGCACCGGGCTTGTTATCAGGCTCAATGTGCTGACTGCAGCTCACATTCCTCATGTAACAACTCAGCCCCTCTGCACTTCTGCATTAGCACTTTAAAGCACATCTGTCGGGGCTGCCAGGGCAATTACTGCTGGAGATACCGCGATCTCGCATTGGAGATTTTTTCCCAATCACCGACGGAAAATGAGGCTGGAATTTTTAAAACGAGGGAACTAATGATGGAACCGGAATGATTTTTTAGGTTTAAAAAAAGAGAAAAATCTCCCCGCATGGAGGGAATACATCAGCTGGTATGAATCCAATGCGCTGTTTGTACTGACCCACATTTCCTGTTGGTTTGCCTTGGAGGACTTGGCTTTGTTTTCAGGGTTGCATCTCTCTCCGTCTGGCCATTTCAAACAAAGTGGGCTCTTTTTTTTTTTTTTTTAAACAAAGCCATATGCTGCACTGGAGTCTTATCTTTTCCCATCATTCAGAAACATGAATACAGGCTCAGTGTTCTCTGTTGCAGCTCTCAGGGTGAAGAGCTACAGCTGAGGAAGAGGATTTCAGGATTTGATTTTTCACATTTGCATCAAGTATGAAATAGATCAAAATAAGTGTCAAAAATCCTAAAGGATGATTTAGGTTCATTACAGTTTGCATTGAAACTACCTTGTATCAGTATATGGACTGTGTATAAAGATGGATGACATGGCTGCAAGCTCTTAATACTACTTCCTCCATGTTAGCAGACTGGACATGGACCAACCTAAAAAGTGAAAGTTCACGTTATAAGTGTTAATGTGTCAGATAAGTTTGGTTTTATTTAGTTATTCGATGCTTTAAAAAACGGGGTCACACATAATGATTGACGGCTGAGACTTGACTCGTGATTGGTTGAGCGGTTGTATCGTTGGGACCTCGACCCACGATCACTATCACAGATTATAGATCCAAGATGGTGGCAGCTACCTTTAGTGACATGACAGCTCTGTTAAAGTGAAGCCATAATAGCTTGATCGCCCCCTGCTGGTTGGCTGCAGTATAATTCGTGTTAGCAGATGGGACATTGGCCAAACTAAAAAGTGAAGTATCATCGTGACCTCGATCCTGCGGCTCCACTCCACGACCACTGTTGCGCAGACTCTGGCTTCAAATGAAGTCAAAAGAGCAAAGCACCTATACCCAGGATATTTTAGCTTCATTTTTGTGCAACGGGGGGGAAGTGGAGACGCGTCGTCCATCTTTGTATTCAGTCTGTGCTCTTGACTGATGGCACTGAGTTAAAGTTTTAAGCTTTATCAGGATATAACCAGCAGCATCAGCACAGTTGCGGAGTGCAGCCATGGATCTTAGACGCTCCGTCACTGCTGGGAAAACTCTGAACCTTGTTTTGTGGCACATGCACTCAATGCTTTTCTCTCTGTAAAATGCCTTTTATGTTTTTTGGGGGTTGGTGCATCTGCAAAGAAACTTTCCGGAAAGAGTCTAATCATTGGAATTGTCTGAACACATTCTGTGACCTGAATAGGAATATTAAAGCCAGCCAGCTCCTAAATTAGAAACTGTTCTCACATCTCAGGACACATTAATATTAATCGAACTCTGGTCATGAAGAAAAACCATAAAGAAAACCACCGGCTGTATAAGTCCAGAGTCATATTTTCGATCTGGATAATTAGCAGCAAACAATTACACAGAATTATTGTTAATTGCGTATTCTGACCGAAAATTTTGACTTTTTAATTGGTACTATTCATGCGTTGCAATATTCATTACAGGGAATCAAAACTTAAAGGCAGAAAGTTTCTGCTCGGTCCCGCTGCTGTGAACGTGCAAACTTTTTTCATTCTTGTGGGAAAGTTTTTTAATTTGTTCGTAAAAATACGTTTTCAATCCCAGTTATAATGAAATACACTGGATGTTACCTGTTCTCCACTTCAGAGCTTTTCATCCTCTCACAGCCTCTTTTTTTGGGTTAAATTTGAACCATTTACCGTTTGGTTCAGTATGAAAAATCATAAACATGTTTACAGATGCAGCAGGCAGCTACTCCCAGCAAACAAAAAAAGTCAAGCACCAAACTGCAGACAGAAAATGATGCTGAGGAAAGTTGCTCATGTAACAGCTGCAGATATTTTTCTGAAGGATTAATGGGAAACCAAAATTGAGTAAAAATGGCCGGAGATAATGACTTCTGAATCTACTGAAATTACACTGACATCAACCGTATTCACTCATTAGAGTGACTGGTTCCAGCCTCTTCAACACATTCAGCCATGCAGAGTGCAGCAGGCTGATGTTTATCTGATCCCTCACCACATAATCAGTGCGGGTGATGAAGAGCCGAGAATTACAACATGATTTAGAGTTTTTATTAAGAGAATAAAGCCTCGGTCTTGTTGGAAGTCCTTTCAGGGGAGTACTCTGTGCGTTTGTGGATAGTCAGCTGATTAGCTCGATTAACTGTGGTTGTAGTAACTAAAATGCTAAAACCCCTGCACTGGAAAAAGGGTATTTAATCACATCTGGATTATATTGAGGTATAAAGTATTTGCTATCATATTAAAAATTAACAAGGCCGTCATTAGTTAGCGTTTTGTCTTTCTTGCTCTTGTTTCTCTGCCCTTAAAGAAGCAAAAAAAAGGTTATTACAGCTTTAAATTGGACCAAACCTAAGGTGTTTGCAGACACAAAAGTTTGTCGTACTCCTATGAAGAACACAGCAGGAGTATATCCAGGTTTGGGTAAAGAGCAGGACGAAGAACAGCAGCGTTGGTTATTGCAAAAAGTTTCAAATCTCGTCTTTCCATGTTGACGTCTTTGTCGGCGTCATCGAAGTGTATGGCAGGTTTTTGTCATCACCGAGAGTTTTGTGTTTACCCATGTAAGAAACATCATTAACACGCCCGCTCGCTCGCTGAGTGGTTTCTGGACTGTTGTATTCTCACCTGAACTCACTCAGACATTTCACAGGCATTTTACTCGGGGGCTGGCGGAAAAGGTTCTGGAAAATGTCCGGAGCGACTGACTCGTATATATTTGCATTCGCACGTACAGCTGCTCTGGAAAACATCTGGACTTTGGTGCAGGTCTCAAAGCAGCACAAGTGTCATGACTGTAAAAGTGAAGATGGTCTTATTTACCTGACATAGCTATTAGAAGATAATTATGTTTTCTTCTAGAAAGTTCAACACAGATATAAATGGAACAACCGTTATATGGGAGCGTTAACAAAAAGGTGGGAAAAGGTAGTTTGATATCTTGGGTGTGACTGAAAACTTGGCAGCACGGAGTCTTTGCATCGTAATTTCAAACAAGCCTCCTGAGTCGTCAGAGCGCCGAAGGAGACAGCTGCCAATTCAAAGTGCCTGGCGTCCCCGCTGTGATGGATGAGCCTGTCTCGTTCTCTCACCTCACTCGTGTAATTGAGGCTTCACTTGATGTCACACCACATGGTTGTGGTCATAAAGGAGAAAACACTGCACTGCACATAAAGGCACAACTGGTGAAAACAGAAATTTAACCGTTGTATTAGTGGAACCCAGAGTTTTGATCTCAGGTTGAAATCCTTCAGTGGTTAAAGAACAGTAGGTCTATAGAATGTATAGACACATGACAGCTACAGCTCCCCTGAAGTGAAGCCAAATCATCTTCATCGCCCCCTGGTGGCTGGCTGTAGTACAGGTCATAAGCCCTGCCTCCTCCATGTTAGCAGATTAAACACGTGTGAAACTAAAAATCTTTCCCAAAGAGGATTTCCTTCATTTTATATAGTTCTTGTCTTACTGACGTATGTTCAAGTGTCTCTTGTCTTCTGGTTTTCATCGCTTCTCGCTTCATCTTGTGTGGATGTGCATTCGTTTACATTCTGACAGCTGAGACCGACTTGTGATTGGTCGACCGTGTGTATCGACGGGCCCTTGTTACTGCAGCTCCACATTCTGATCACTAGTGCGTAAACTCTGGACCCTAATTACGTCAAAAGCACAAGCTGGCAGTGGAAGTGGAGTTGTGTCTTTATTTATATATTCTTTATTTACAGTTTTAGAACTAGACTTTTCATTGGACTTTTCTCCAGAAAGTTAATAGAAGAAGTCGTACCTGTGACACGATGCAGTCGAGCACTTACAGCATTTTAAAATGAGCATGGATCTTTAATGATATGCCTCCATCGAGCCAAATCAGCTGAATGTTTTGTCGTGTCGGCCTGATTTTACCCCGACTTTCATCCACAAGAGCCAGATGATCTTCATAAATGGAGCGAATGGGAGATAATGCTCAGTCTTCCATATGCTGTTGGCGGAGGAGATTGCCAAAACACAATAAAACATGAATTTACACCAAACCCTAAGTGCTACAGTTCGAAACTATGGCTTTTAAATCCCTCCATCTGTTTGCATATGCATTCAACACGAGCTACATGTATATCAGCGAGCTGAGTGCATTTTGATATAAATGAAGTTTGAAGGCTCATAGTATTCCTGCCCGGCTCGAACACATTTCGCCTGATAGCTGAATGTTTAATATTTAATATATAACACAGTCTGGCGATCTGTGAACACAAACTGTAATATATATGAGCAAACACGCAGCAGGCAGCAGAGCGGGTTCAGCCGCTCGGTGAAGCAGAGGACGTTTGTCTGGATAAAGGAGCCGAGGACAACTTGACACCAACCCTCCATGTCTGCCGCCCTGCTTCTCTTCCCCTCAGATTGTGTTGGGGGGTGGATGAAGATGACTGGAGAGTGTGTGTGGATGAGATGAAGTGTTCATGTTAGAGAGTGTGTGCGACCAGCAGAGCAACAAGGAACCATCTCTGTGTGAACGTGCGTCGCTGTGTGAGATATTTTTCTATACGTAGCGGCAGAAACGGTCCGTCAGCTGAAGACTGTATTTCTGTAGAATCTGACTTAATTAGAAAATATGAAGCAAAACGTTACAACACTGGTTTTGGTTGGAATTTTATATCTTTAAAATAATCTTTACTCCTCTTGGTAATCACCCATTTCCTGTTGGTGATGCCACAGTTATATGTTTCTATATTAAGACTCAGGAACATTCATTATCACTCAAATTAACACATTCATGTATGACGTCTGTGCCAAAGTTTGCAGCCACATTTCCGAAAAAAGGAAATGCAATTGCATTTTTCCAGTTCTGCTATGAAAATATGAATTGTTCCAATGAGAAGAACTGTTAGAAGTCTCCAGTTGCCTTTAAACCATTGCACATTAAGATGGCGCAACAAGGTGATGTAATAACAGAACATCAGTCAGTAAAACAATTGTAAAACTGTTTGTCTATAAAGCCCAAATTAAAAATGTGGATGGAAACACACTGTGTGATATTGAATCACATCAGAACTGGGAATCACACAAATGTTCTCCCAGTTTAAAAAAAGGTCCAATTCAAGTTTGCAGGAGCAAAGATATCCTGACTCTTTATGGGTCAACCGACAAAAACACTAAATCCCATTTTCCTACTTTCCAGTAATACAGCTCATTAGCATCTATTTGTTAGCTCCTCTCTCTACCTGCTAAAAGTTCATGTCTCCAGTTTGCGATGCAGATTTTCTGTTATGAGTTTGTATTCTCCGAGCAGATAAACTCAGATGAAATCATCATAATCAGGGTAATTTTCTGAGAGTTGAGGAAACTCCTCCAGTTCACACAGAAACACAGCAGCTCCATGATGAGTAAACTGAAGTTAATGTTAAGTTAAAGTTAAGTTAAGGTGGAGTTTCCCTTTAAAGGAGACGTATTCAGCTCATTGATCATTGAAAATGTTTACGTGCTCTAACGTTTAGAAAACACATCACGATCCTCACACTGTCCATCGCTGCAGCTCCTCTCTTCAGCCTCTGTCTGAAACACTTAACCTCCTGTCTCATTAAGGCCCGCCTCCTGATGAAGCCCAGTGGGCTCTGATTGGCCAGCTGACCCACTCTGATGTGATTGGTCAGTCGCCTCGAGCACAAGTAGGAAATGTTGTTTTGCTTTACCTGGATTTCAGGTACAAATTATTGTTAATTGTTATTTTATACTTGTTACACAACAAATGGTCGTGATCCATTACGAGTAGCAGAGACGGGTAAAGAGGAAATGATGGAGTTGAAAGGCGTCTACAAGAAAATGTCCTTATAACTTGTCCATTTCTCTGGGATGGAACCACGTTGGAAACATTTCGGATGAATCAGAAAACTACGATTGTCTCCAGATGTGATTTTTGATTGACATATGGACCAGTTCAAACATTGAATCCCATACACACTCTTCTCTGTCCACACTGGCTCACACACACTGTGATAATGGAGACGACTGTCCTCACTGTCCTCACTGTTCTGTCCAAACAACCAACTAATGGCTCTGTGCACAAAGTGTAGAGTCACAAAATGAGGACATTATTATACAACACATGAATATGCTGCCAAAGATGAATCCATTCACACAGAATCTGCATTAGCGATAATTAAAAACGTCACCGCGATGCACTGATGTACACTAATTGTTATTTCGGAGGACAGTGATTCATACACTATCCGCATGTGCAGTTCATTTGCTTGGGTTTGTAATTGTTGTTTTTCTTGCTAAACTGATTAAATAGGCTGCATATAATTAATTGACTCCCCATAATAATCACATTAATATGACTCAAGTATTTAGTCATTGTCGAATCGGAGGTTTTTGTTTAAAACAAAAAAGGAGGAAGAGAAAGAAAACACTTGTTTCAGGACCAGTCATCCTGGAACTGAGGCAAAGCGGCGGCAGCAGAGATCCGTGCACCGCGCTGGTTTATTTAAAGCATCTGTGGTAATTAAAATACGTTGCTTCAGGCGGCATTCGTAAAGTTAATCACTTTCATACAGACAAAAATCACAAATTTGCCTCAGAATCACACAAGATTTATCACTGACCTGCTTCGTCCTCTTTGAGCTCATGCGTAAAGCGGCAGCACAGTTTCAGTTCAAATGCTAACTTGGCTAATTTAGCCTCCAGTTGTGCTCATTATTTTACAAAATACAAGATTTATGTGGCAGCTATTTTAACTTTTTGTCCAAAATCCTGACTCATTCTATCTTAATCTACATCTCAGATGGTAAATGAACTGTATTTCTAAAGGTCTTTTCTGGTTTTATCGCCCATTAACTGCTACTTTATGCTGTTTTATTCGTCCGGGACCATTTGGAAGAAACTGTGGAGGAGCCACAGATCGAACAGACTTTCTGATTAGTAGACCACCCACTCCTCCTCTGTGTGAAGACGACATAAACACCACCTCAGTCTGTCTGTCCATCTGTTTCAGGGCCACATTTAGATTCCAAGAATAAATTCGTAATATTTCAATTTCAATTTTAGGCTACGTGCCATTTTCAGACTCGGAGGAAAAAGTCTCTTGTTAAGGAGGAAATGTTAAAGTATAAAGTTCCATCTGAACGATATTCAAAAGGATGTTGTTGTTTGAGTTCGGAGAGTTTTGCATCCAGATGGAGTCAAACTCCGGCAGTTCGAGTTCTCCTTGCTGCTCATTTCCTTGTTTTCTTGATTCCTGTAAAATAACGATCTCATTCTCATGAGAGTAAAACTTTCTTCTCGTAATTTTACGACCTTATAAATCTTATTCTTGTAATATTCTGACTTTATTATCGAAATATCTCATTATTTTTGTCTTCAACGTTGCCCTAACACTCCACTGTTGATTTCAACTGCACAATATGCACAAAGTCAAACTGCTGAACAGCGGATGCAGATTGGACGACACCCAAACAGTTCAGGACACTCACAGACATATGAAGACGAATATGACAAATCCATCCAGCAGGACACAGTGTGTGGAGGAGCCCATGTGTCGAGCGTCACAGCCTCTGTTCCGTGGCTGTCGTCGAGGAGGATCAAAGCGCTCGCTCCCTTCCAGTGAGATTTCAACTCGCAGCTCAGTGAGGGATTAGGCCAGCCTTGAATTTAAAGGGGTGGGGGGGGGGATTTTAGCCTACAGGGGGTGGCATGTTTCTATTTATGGCACGAGCTGCATAAAGTGAAAGCTCTGTCTCTCGCAGGCATTCACTGGAGTCTCGGCCCTGTTTTGTAAAAGAAAACTGCGGTGCAAATATTGATCGACAGTTATTTTACTTCCCGAGCATGTGTGTGTTTCATTTATTCCACAGCTTAAAGAAAAAAAAGAGTCCAGAGACGAGCTTTTACTCACTAAGCATCTTCTTTACTTTTCCAGATTCCCCCCCAAAACTATTTTTAGGTCAGCGAGAGCGAATCCGATGCGCTGATGGTGAAATCTGTGAGGATGTGTCTTTATAATTAATGGACGCCACGCTGCGTCGCTGTCTCTGACTGTCGTCTTGTGTGAAACGCAGGTGTCACTGAGATCACTGAGGCCCGGGGCCGCGTGGCACATCCACCAATCACACCGGGGCTTAGCGCAGATCGACCAATTACACACCAGCTGTGTACACAAGGGGCAGTGGAGAGTGGGGGGGGGGGGAGAAACATTGAGAGACAGAAATCTGTGCGGAGTCGTTTTGACAGGGATGGCATGTTGCCCATTTTCTATTAATAGAGGAATATGTAAAGTTGAGTCTCTCTCTCTCTCTCTCTCTCTCTCTCAAATATTCACTTTTTACCATCAAACTTTATTCATGCGGCGAGCCACTGGAGCAGGATTTAAATTACATGAAGCTGGCCTCAACTGAAACGTCTCTCCCTCTAATCCTATTAATACTAACGTTAATATTAATAATACTCATGCAAACTTGGATGAAACCAGATCAGAGTGTATAAGTCTTATTTGAGTCAGTTCCGGTACTTCTCACAAACAGCCAGTGTAGAACTTCTTTTCTATACATTAGTTGAAGGGGCCATGTTGAATGGCCAACCCCCCCCCCCCCCCCCCCCCCTTGGTATAAAGTCCGTAGAATGTCCGAAGGAGCCGACGTGAAAACACAGCATGAGATTCTCCCCGCGAGCGAGGGGGCGAGTTGATAACGAACACGCTACGGACACAAAAATGAAAAAGTGGAGCCATACACGTAGATTTCAGGATAGTTTTCGTACATTTGTGTGTTGATGTGAACGCGTCCGAGCGGAGAATCTCCTGCTGCGTTGTTCACGTGCGAAAGAAAAACTCCGGAGAAGGTTCGAACCCAATTCTCCAGAGGTAATGCTGAAAACGGTTTTGAACGGGTTGCCATGTATCTTAGTTCAGTCAATCACATTCAACTGAGGATGAACCCTTGATTTTTCATCCATCACCACCAGGTCGCAATATGTATTTGTCCAGTACTTTGATTTATGATCAGAAACCTGCCAGACGACTGTTGTACAATCGAGAAACAAAAACAGAAGAAGTAATAACACACACTCACTTCTTTCTGTATATAAATACATTCTTATGGCTGTTGAGGTATTGTCCCTTGTTCTCGGATTTCTCCAGCTTGCAGCTATAGGGTATATCCTGCTCTTAAAAAATAAATTGATTATTCTCCCTTCACTAAAACTTAATTTGTGAGGATGTGTTTATGTGTTCTTGTCTCTGTGAAGTGCTGAATATATCTGTGCATGTTTTTACTGGATATTTCATTGGGTTTTTCCTGCAGCCTCTAATTTGAATCACCTGCTCGGTCTGTACTAATAATGAGGTTATATATCCTGCAAGTCTATAAATATCTTTTTTCATTTTTCACTAAGGTATACGATATTAATAAGTATAATTCAGATTTAAGTTCACCTGTTGACAGCTCTCATGTCTGGCCTGTGAGTGTATGAGTCATTTCTGCTGCTGCACGTCTCACTTGCTCATGATACTGTCTGTTCCCAGTGATCCCAGTTTATAATACGTGAAGGTTATTAAATGAGCTAACCCCTGAAAGGCATTTTCTACATTCCTATAAGGTAATTTTCTAATTCCCATTTAAAAGTCCCGTTTAAAAATGCATGCGGTTGCCACTGCTTCACCAGATAAATAAGCACTTAATGAAATGGTAATTAATATTTAATTGTCTCATTGTGCATTATTAAAGCCCTAATGAGACGGTTAGGCGCTTCTCATTGATTTGGCTAATTAACGGTGTTGGTTTAGACTTGGAGGTAACTCCTCATTTGTTCACTTTATACACTTCTATTCACCGACACTCACACACGGATCAGACAGTGTTTCAGCGATTTAAAATAAAAGCACTGATGATGTCCAATTCATTCGGAGCCCGTTGTAAATATTTTTTGATTTAAACTCATTCCTTCTGTGGAGCGGCACTAAATATTTATAATTACACCGACTGTAAAGCCATTAATTAGGCTAATTAATCTCGAATCAGACTCTGGTGTAAGGGTTAATCAGCTGGTATAAATAAAACAGCCCACGCACTCCTGTTTGTGTGCAGATGAAAAGGTATTTGTGTTGCAGGGTGTTTGTGTTTGTGTGTCTCTCTCACAGCAGTGATCTGGATACTGGAGGTGTTTGCTGGTGTATTGATCTTTAACAACATCTATTTTATCTAAATATGTTTAATTATAGGGAGAAGTCAGAGATCATGTCCTCTGAAAATCAATTTTAAATCATGATTAAATTACAATTCCCTCAAATTCAAATACTGTTAATGATAAAAATGCAAAAGCTAAATAATCATTGAGTGAAACAAAGCAGGAAAGTTAGAGAAGAGGGAAAATGTAGAAGATGTTTAAGTTTAATTTAAAGCTGCAATAATTCAGTATCAACAGTGTGTCATGATTGGGAGACTTTTTGTGTTTAGATTTGTCTTTGTTTGCATTTTGAGTTCTTTGTTTCCCGTCTATTTTGAAGACACTTTCCCCCAAGTGTCTTTGTCCTGTTTCCCCTCCTTATTGTTATAAACGATCAAAAAGACAGTTCAAAGAATATTTTAATTCACATTAAATCAGGGAATGTTTAAAAAAGGTTTGTTTTAAGAAGAGACTTAAAAGAAATGCCTGAATCAGCCGTCCTGATCGCTCCAGACCCTCCGAGCTCTGTCCTTTCTACTTTTTAATTATACTATTAATTTGGCTGGTTTTACAAATCATGGCCCGTCTGCTCTGAATATTATGTTTCATCAGTCTATTGTGATTTCACATCTTTCAGACCTTCAGTCAAGTGGATGAAAAGGCCCCAGGGCCCCCTGTCTCTGAATGGAGGGGGGGGGGGGCACTGTGAGCTGTGGACGTCAGAGGAAGGTGTTTTAATCTGCGATGTCAGATTGATACATGGCTCGGCTGTAAGCGAAGGTAGGCAGGACACACCCATCTGTCCTGAAGGGCGTCCTGAACCCTCAGCTATTGTATCGCTAACAGGGCGGAGGCGCCTTCCGTCCGTGTGATGTCACAAGACCTGCCCTTCACCGCCTGGGCAATCATTTAGAAAATAACAGTATGTCGGTTCAACCCTGAGCCACGAAGCGGTGGTGGAAATGAAAACATGATGCGCGGCCTTGTGGCTCGAAGGCTCAGTTCGGTGATCGTGGGTCTTGTTTTATTGCTCAATCTTGAAACAGCCAATCATTGGTCCTCCAGCTCCTGTTGAGCCAATGAGGTTAAGCTTATTTTTGTTTTGTCCTCAGATCTTCTCACATTAATGCTGTTCAATCTAACTAAAGAGTGAAGCGTCAGAACCATATGATATTTATAAAGATGGACGAGACAATGCCCCCTGGTGGCTGGCTGCAGTATGGCTCAGAAACCCCGACCTTAGAGTGTAGGTTTGGTTTTAATGACTTATTTGATGTTATAAACATGAGGTGAAACATTATGATTAACAGCTAAGACTCACTCTTGGTGACCACGCTCAAAAACCTGCTGCACTTGAGAGATATGAGATGGAACAAATGGTACAAAGACGACCACATGGACAATCCACACATTTGGACTATTTCTTTGAAGCTGTGCACATGAACACTTCACAACATGGAGGAGAAACGTCCCCTGATCCCTCCGACCACACGAAGCTCCGTCAGGTCCCATCAGGAACGTGTTTGTGCGACACATGGAACCTCTGTGGTTTTGCCTCCCAGTTGCGCAGTTTGATGTTGTTATCAAGATTTACCTCCGCCTGACGTGAAATAAGATATTTATGAGTAGCCACTTCCATCTGTCTGAGGAGTGATGATTTGTCTTCAAATTGATTTCCCCGAGGTTCCTCCTCAATATTTTTACTTTTCCTGTTTTAGTTTTTCAATTCACCTTCTCCGACAGCTTGAGAACCTCAGTTAACGTCAGCCTGTTAAACCCAATGACACGCTGTAGTTTATGATATTATATATATGTCTATAAAAATGGACTAGACCTTCTCTTTCTTCTCCCTGATTATTAACTTTAAATGTTTCACAGCCAATAAAATCAATAACACATTACCTTCTGTGCACACATTTCTAGAAGCACAAAACAACATATTGACATTTTAAGGAATCTGGGGCTCTGTCTGCTCTTATTGTGAGTTTATTTAATTAAAGGCACCTGCAAAATGACCATGTCCAGACTTAACAAGGTCTAATTAACCATCACATACAGCGTAAATCTTCAATGTGCAGATTCATTAAGATTAGTGGCAAAAACTAGGGTTTTTCAGTTGGAATCAACCTGCATCATACAAGTACAGTTACATTATTTACTACTGTAGTTTGTAAGTGTCATTGTGATCAGTTTATAGACGAGGAGCTGTTGGTGCTGAACCTGATTACAAAAGATTTTTCTTAGAAAGACCATTTCATTAGAATTACACTGCATTACGTTGAAATAGCCTGGACCTGATTTTATGATATTTATGCTCTGCAGAGCGCGGCAGGAAATAAATAAACCATTTAAAATGTTCACTTTAAAAGTGTGAAATGGTCTAATTGGCATAATTTAATGTGCTCTGCAGTTTATTGGGCACTCTTGTAATTTGTGGACCCGAGCATGGACACACCGGAGACCCTGTGGACTCCTGGGAACACAAACATTTTCACTGCCGTCCAACAGCACATTTCTCCACTTGTATTGTGGAAAAGCACCATTAGTCAATATTAGTCAAACAGCCAAACACACATAGTTAAAGCTGCATTTGAATAATTAGATAAGGCAACATTATTTTTCCTCTGCATTTGGAATAGGAGGCCTGCCCGTTGTTGTTTGTGCAGCTCAGCTCACTTTAATAGGACTAACAACCCTGATAGACCGAAACTGGGAATGTAATGCGAAACAATTCATCATGCAATAGAGCCGGCCTGTCACTGAATGTAATCTATTGACCACAGCACAGTAGAATTTGATTCTCTTAGGGAAACACATTGCTCTCCCTGTTAGAATAAACATACGTGCTGCTCTGTGTGTGTGGAGCCGGCTGATATGCTTCTTACTGTTCCGCTGTGAGAGGGATGTATTCAGAGATGAACTGCGGTGCACAGCGAGCTCATAGAGCGGCCCTGCTTAAACTGTCACAAATATTTATGGTGTCAAATTTATCGTATATATATATCGGCAATCTCTCAAAAGGAACAGGCTCGCCGTGATTCAGGTTTTCCCTCATTTGCATCACTTTAGATGCAGGAAGTGGAGAAAATATAAGGTCTCTCATTATCATCCAGCACAGAGAAGCCCTTAAATAAATTACTAAGATTATAGTGTTTCTGTTGAAGCTGTTACATAAGTGTTACGGTACAAATTAACTGTATTATTTGAGATTGCAATTAGATTGTGTTTCTTTTCATTTTGTTCATTTATTTTTTTCCATTATGTGATAAATTGAAATAGTGTTTGGCTTAACCATTTCAGATTTTCTAAGTTAAAAATTTCAAATTTAATACTTTATATTATCACGAGGTACCACAAAATGAAAGACCAAATAAAGGAGCAATCTTTAATCATCTTTATCATCATTAGACGCAAACATCCTGGTTGTGTTTGAGGGAATAAACAAACCCAGGGTGAGAGAGATGTAATGGATTCTACTGTACAGTTCTAATTGGTTTAATGGGTGTTAATGGTTCTGTTAGCTTGTTATGAAGGTGACATGTGAAGGTCTTCTGGAAGGTTCTCTGCTGTCATACAGAAATCACACGTTCCTTGTCATGTCAAGTCAGTGACAAGCATCTCAGTGTGTTTCTAATTCTGGAGCAGGACTATTTTCACAATCAGGCCTTCAATATGATCAGGAGGATAAAGCAGAGTATCGTCAGTGTAACGGTGGATAAAAGCTGAGATGAGCTCTTCTAGTTTAACAAAACTACATCCTAGGGCACTGAAAATAATACTTGTGATGAGTTAATGTCCCGTTATATTGAAAATACAATGTTTGGTGGTTTTCAGTTGGATTTTGGTCTCTTTCACAAACAGTTGATTCTCTCACGACAGTCAGTCAGTTCACTACTTTCAATAAGATAATTGTTATCGATGTGAAATGAGTTGTTAATCTGATGAAACTGAATTTGAATTCAAATTTGAAGAAACCCAAAGGAACTGTTCTTTATAAATATCATCATCATCATCAGATATCCTGGTTTAACTTTGACCTTCTTGCCCTCGGTAAGTGTACTCAGGTTTTCCTCTGCAAAAATGATTATTGGCTCGTTCACTTCAGATTTTAAGAGGTTGTTAACTGTCTTTGTTTCTCACCCTGTTGGACTCGTGGCGCTGCACACTGGTGCAATGTCTCTGTGTTTATTCAACCCAATGACTTTGCTATTGGAACATTGTGCTCTCTAAACAGAAATAACGACAAAAACTACAATAAATAAGTCCCAAGCTGTGATAAACTGTTATTTTCTTTTGAAAGTGGAGGTCATATTGAACAAATAGCAGAGGCACCCACTCTGATCTACACCTTTCATTACCCTCGGTGCTCGGCCTTCAGCTCACGTCACGGCTGTTACCAGTGTTTGTCCCCTGCAGGTTCTCCGTGTTCTCCCGGAGCCCGATCGAAGCCTCTGGTGATGGAGCTGGGAAATTAGAGAAGAGCAGAGAGGAGGAGGAGGAGGAGGAGGAGGAGGAGGAGGAGAAGAAGAAGAAGAGAGTGGGGGGGGGAAGGAGGTCTCTGAAGAAAACCCAGTGACAGCAGCTTTAATCACAAGCGCGCAGGCATTTGTTCTGTCAGCAGAAAAAAAGAGCGTCAGCGGGGAAGCGTGTTGTCAGAACGAGGCTGATATGAGCGTCCTCGCCTCTGTGGACAGGAGTGTGAATGCTGGGGTGTGTAAAGGTGAGGAACACTGCAGTGAATGGCAGCCACAACACACACTCACTCACACACACATGCAGTACCTGGACACATGGGAGGACTTGTCTCATCAATGTGGATGAAGCCCACAGCGGGGGTCCCATGTCTCCTCTTCACTTCCCTCATCATCCTCCCATCCTTCTCCTCCTGCTTCCAGTGATTTGGGCAGAATTGGGGGCGTTCACTCACCTGGTGGACGATACTGATGGATGCAGGTCGACCTCCCCGCCGATCTCACACAGAAAATAACAGAGGGAGGGAGAAGAGTGCAGCTTTGTCTCGTGTGGTCATGACTCTCTGTTATACTGTCCAGCTGTCAAGAAAGTAAAGTGTGAGGTTATTGAGGCACGTGTGTGTTTGATGCCGTGTGGACTCGGTTAAAGAACTGTTAAATAATACTCTCAAATTTACTAAAGGAAATGATTGGAAAGTTTTTCCTTGTGTCAAACTTTATCTACTTATCTGCCCTCGTGTGATGGACCTGTAATGTTGTCACTACAGACGTTTTGATCTCATTTAGATCAGAGTCTGTATCTATGATCAGCCTTGACCAAAGAAATGAGGCGAACATCTGACAGATGGACTTTGCCGTCTTTAGACGAGACTATAGAAATGGACTTAGACTCTGGACATAGTCTTGACAGTGAAGCCAATGCAGAAGTGCTTGAAACCTGTATTCTCTTGACTGACCAGTAGAAGGCGACTCCACTGGTTGTTCAATAGAAGTCTGTATGAAAATTACTCAAACGAAATAACTCTCTAGTTTCAAGTCTTCTTCAAAACAGTCTGATGTTCATTTGTTAAACTATTGTGCCATTTAGAGTCCAACAGACCATAAAGCCTGCATGCATCAGGGCGTGTGATTGACAGCTTGTACTGTCCAATGGCTGCAGGTTGCAGGTGGGCGTGCACTGTCCAAAAACCAAGATGGTGCTGAACAAAATGTCAACCTGGAGGCTTCAAAATGGCAGCTCTCAAACTGCCGGTGTGACGCCACTCGCCCTAGATCTCCTCTTGTGTGTCTGAAAATGCTAATGCGACAAATTGGTTATTGTTAGATTTCCACACGGAGGTTTTTTTGCGTTGCCACGTGTCTGATTCCAGGAATCAGGGAGAGGTGGTCGCAAACAAACAGGTCGACTCATTTACAGAAGTCACTTAGTTTTTATAGGTCAGATTCTCTGCAGCGCATAATGACTCATGGCCCGTGAGTCACACGCAGCCAAACAGCTGATAATGGGGGCTTTCATTCTTCCCGGCCCACCTCTGCCACTCGGAGAGGAGCTTACGGAGGGGTGCAAAAAGCCAGGAGTTCATCGCCACGGATTATTCTCCCTAATGGTTAAGACCTTCTGCAGCGGCAGCAGCCAAGCGCATTGCAGGCACTCCACATTTTATATTCATGAGAGGAGCAGAAAGACGGAGGAAAAGAAAGGATGAGGGGGGGAAAGAACGACTGAGGGGAAAAAAGAAAGAGTGAAAAGACTGAGCAGGAAGGACTCATCCCCCCCCCCCCCCCACACTCCCCACACTCCACCATTCATGCTTCAAAGAGCCTCCAGTTGCCAAAGAAAGCAGAGCTATCAGCCTTGTGTGTGTGTGTGTGTGTGTGTCTGTGGTGAATCGATGAAGCATCAGATCATTGAGGATCTGTCAGATCTCATGTAGTGTATGTTAAGGAAGTGGGAGGATGTATCTGAGGGCGAGTTGGGGGCTTGTGCCAATCAATATATCCCCCGAACACAATCTGCATCAATCTGCTGGAAACAAAGGACTTCATTTAAATGTGTTTGTTCGTGTCTTAAAAGTCATTTAAATTTATAATGTTGCTGGAGACGTTTGTTCGCTTCGGGTTGTTTACATCGTTGCACACAGGGAACAGGGCGGCAGTGATTCAGTTCAGCAGTAAAACTTTATTTCTTTGCCTCAAATGTTTCGTGCCAACGTGGTGAGATCACAACATCAGTGGGAGACGAAGAAATGGGAATAAGAAAGCAACAGAAAGGCGCTGAGGCTTCATCCATATGTTTTTTGTTTTAAAAAGACTTTTTCAAACTAAAACGATCTGAGCAGTTTGACTCTGGATCAGTTTTAATCCCTGTTTTGAAAGTTTCCTGTTCCCCTGCCACCCTCAAGGTGGTTTATCTAATGGACGGATGAATTTACCTTAATCCTCTGTGATCTGAGTAATTCCTCATCCCACATCTCATCTTGTGCTTCAGTACAAACCCACACATCTGGCAGGGTTTGGATATTTTACAGTTTAACCCCAAATGTGAAGCCAAAGCGTGTTGATCCATCTGGTGGCTCCTCCATGTTATTGGATGGGATGTGGGCCAAACTAAAAAATTATTCGTATCTCACATCGTCCATCTTTATGTACAATCTATGTTTAAGCATAAAATTTGATATGAATATCTATAAATAAAAAGAAAACACAAAAAATCAGCATCTTTTATCTGCACAGTTTATTTTGTATAATAAAAGTTTCAATATTAGAAAACATAAACGCAGATACAAACATGACTGAAAGGTTCATATCGGCCTCATCAATACCATATTTCTTTGAAAATTCTTGCTGTGTTTCAGCGTTAACACATCAGCTGAAGAGGAGAGGGACTCTCTTCCTTCAAGAAAGCAGATACAAAAAAGTCCAAACATCATTAGTCTGTGAGAAGAGATGAATAAAGAGTCTGGTTTTAATCTTTAACAAGTGGCTGACACAGGAGAGAGCTGCACATTTAAGGATTTTAATGGAGCCAGTGGAGACAAACGATTCAACAAGCACCTGCTCAGGTATCACCCCCTCACTGCTTTCTATATAAACTTTGAATATAATATCAGGGAGGACGTGGGGAGTTCAGAGGCTCCTGCAGGGGGAAGGTGAGTAATGTAGTTCAACTAATGAACAAAAAAATGCTCTTATTGATCGGCGTCTTTCTAATGTACCCACCGGCACAGGGAAGTGAAAAGACTAAACCTGTTTACCCCTGCAGGCTACACAGCAAGAACAGAAATCAATTAGTGCACTGAACAGAAGATATTTTATAGTTACTCTGCAGCGGGAACAGGAGCAAGCAGCTACATTAGCTACATGTGTATGTTCCTTCAGTGTCAGCCTCACTTTCCCACAGCCACCAGCCATTCCTTATGACGCAGGCCAAGTGCAGCAGCTCTCCCCTCTCATACCCCCAGGATGGTGGATATATATGTATGATTTGTGCAAGTGTACATGCACGTGTGTATGTGTGTGTGTGTGTGTGAGCGTCTGTATGTGTGTGCATGAACGGGTGAAGCAATACATGAATGCCTGTGTGCTGATGTGTGTTATGTGTAATCATGGTGGCTGCTGCAGGCTGGATTATTCTGTGCTGTACGGAGGAAACAGTCCCGGTGCTTTATGATAAATACCCTTTTGTTGCTGCCAGCCACCACCAACCCCCCATAACACACACATGCACACACACATGCACACACACACACACGTACACAACATCCAGGTTGGCCTCCTGGCAGATCTCACACACATGACATTTGCTGCAGTGAAATTCATTTGTTTTGCACTGCAGCCTATATCCTCACCAACCTGCACACACTCGTCCACTGGAGGCTCCGGGGCAGAGGCTGGCTTCTCAGGGAGGGAGTTATTCAACTTTGATATATTTGGAAAGAAAAGGTAAAAAAAAGAACACACACACACACACACACACACACACACACACACACACACACACACACACACACACAGAGGCAAGGCAAGGGCATATTGCTCTGGGTACTGGTGAGGTAATGACGTGTTATTGTCCAAGTTGTGTTTTACACTTAAACATAAAAAATAAACAAGTAGTTAATGAAACTAAGAAGAAGGATTGTTCAGATCCAGAAAGTTATTCATGATCATTTTATCTATTGATGCTCACAGCAGAATTATCCTCTTTAATATTACAAATTTTAGAAGAGTACTTCTTGCTTACATTAGTTTGAGAATGACATCTTTGAAATCATTGCCATTTAAAAAAATAAAAGATTTTATAAAGAGCAGAACAAAGTAAGGTAAGATGATTAAAAAAGGTAAAAGGAATAAAAAGGATAAATCTGTGAAAAAAAAAACATGAAATAATACAAATAATTGAGAGAAAAATGTAAAATAATAAAAGATTTATAAGTTTTAGTTTGAAAATGTCTTTTCAAACTAAAACGATCCCGTCCTCATGAACACGTCGTCAACAGGTCGTCTTTTGCATCTTGCATCATTGTTTTTGGGATTCGGTTTTGAAAAGTTTGGAAACGGCTTCCTGGGTATTATCAGTCCAAAGACCTGTACTCTGATATATACATGATATTTACATTTACTTCAGGTTAGTCAGTATTTTCAGGTTGATTTGCAGAAGTTGATTTTTAAATCCAGGATGCACGAGATGAGAGCGGAAGCCGTAGCTGTGGACGAGCGTCTGCCGGCTCTGACCCTGTCGTAGAAACCACTGCTCCTCTCTGAAACAACCTGTGAGTCAGACCCAGCGTCGGAGAGCTGTTCCCCGGGGCGGCTGCAGGGCCTCATATCCCCTCTGTCTCCTCCTGTCGCTTCCTGTTTCCTTCATTTTCCTCACCCCGCCTCCCCCCTCCTGTCTTGTCCTGCTGGGTGCTGGGTTTTGCTTATTGTCTGGGACTGTAAAATCTCTCTCCCTTAACTCTTTCCTAACCCTCCCCCCCCCCCCCCCCCCCCCCTCCATTTGCCGCCCCGGCTGTGGAAATCAATAACACGGCTTCCCACGACCTCAGCCATTTAATGTGACATTTGATCCAGTCGTGGGTTATTTATGTGGAGGAGATACAAATGAATTCTTTCTCCCTCCCTCCCTCCCCCCCCTTCCTCTGTTCTGCTGGTCACACACACACACACACACACACACACACACACCCCCCCCCCCCCCCCCTCTCCAGTGGAAGTTATGTAAGCCTCTCTGATACACCGTGTAGCCGTGCCCACAGGACCCCATTTACAGCCGATTGGTGACACTGCCGACTCATTGCCTGAGCCGCGGTCGAGATCCCCATCCCGGGTTCTATGACTAATGTGGTGCATGACTGGTCACATGCGTCCTGCTCCCACGTATGTATAACGTAAGGCAATTGGCACTTTAGGTGGGGCAGCACACAGTTTAGATGAAGTCACAGTAAACTGCGTTGACTCAGCCGGCGTTACGATGATGTCAGATTGTCCCTGCCTGGGTTTGTGATGCTTGTTATTACACACAGGACGGGCTGGAGTGTATTTGACTGAGGAAAGACGTCCTTGACTTTATGTTTGTGTCTTTATGAGCCGACACAACGATGTGAGGGACCTCAGGAATCAGGCTCTTTCTTGATGTTGTTGTTTTACAATTTCAGTCAAGCTGGAAGCATTTTACTAGAACACGTATTTTCATTTATTCGTAAAGGTAGATATATATATATATATTGAATAATATTTGTACACACTTATGCCTATAGTGTCCGTGAGGTGACACGTAATATGTGTTTTATTGTGTGTTGGTGTGGACAAGGATAAAAACTGATACGGAGCCAAAACGCTTGTGTGGACAGAGATCGTCTTTGTTTGACGTGTTTTTTTAAATGAACACGTAGTTATAAGGATGAAGCCTGAAACTGGACCAGCAGTGTTTCCACACTTCTCAGTTTTAGTGGCTCCTGATCAGTGTGAACGTTCTGTAGTAAAGTTGTGTTTCAAAAGGAAAAGTCTGGATTTCGCCTGACTCGGTGCCTGATGGACTTCAACAGTTCAAGTTATTGCTCTACTGGTCAAAAGTGACTTTTATCTATATACTTATATTTGATTTATGATGAATTACCTGCAAAAACAAATCCCATCAGCCTGAACTTTACTTTGTGTTGAGGCTCCTCAGTGGTGCTGCTCAAAACCTGTAAACACACATTGATGATGCAGTTTCTCTTCAGGTGCTGCTCCACAACATTGTTACTCTGTCTGTAAACTAAAACTAAGAGTATTCTGACTGATTTACAGTTTTAAAATGTTTGTAGTTTACGCTCAGGTATCTCCGCACTGTGTAGATTTTAGTTTTCTAAACCTTTAAGATAGTATTTATTTCCCACGAACGTCCACCGTCCTCTGACACACTCTTATTTCAGTCCTGTCTTCTACAGTTCACAGACGGGAAATTGTTCGCCGGTCAAATAAATGAAACAAATGTGAAACGCTGCTCCGCGTCGCACAGGCCCAAGAGTCTGTGATTCGATTACAGAACCATAACATGGGGCAGATTCTGATGAAGCGATACCATAATGTGACTCAGCAGAATCTGTGAGTCTTTGCAGATAAGAGGGACCACGGCTGCTCCTCTAATCTTCTCATAATGGATAATATTATTTGCTGGTTAGTTCAAGTGGTGTTTTGTGTTTTTACATTGATGTGAGGACCCTTTGATCCCAAAAATAAAGATTGGCTGAAGTTATATTTGAAAATACAAGGGGATATGAGTTCTGCAGACTTTTATATGCAAGAATAAAAGTCCTTCAGGATATAATATCTGATATTGCTTTACAATATTCATTTGTTAGACAAGGTAAGTTTATTTCCACAGCGAGGGAATTCAAAGTGCTTTACACGAGATCTTAAATGTTTCATGACACAAGACAATACAAGAAGAAGCATTTAGAAAGAAGTAAAGAGATGATTTTGCTTATAAATTGAAGAAATAAATAAGAAAATAAAATAATAACAAATACAAAATTAAAACTAACTGTGCAGTGTAAGAAATGTGTAGTAATTTCTTGTACTTGTAGTGTCTACATCGTTATTACACTTTTTAACATCAGCATTATTTCAAGGTCACAGATTGGATTATAACAGTTTCATGTGTCATATTTTCTCTGTAGACTCACTCATGCTTTAAAATCCTCATTTCATTTCATTTTCAACACCATAACTAATTGGGAAGTTTACAGTGACGGAGTATTTTGTTGGTAAAACTGCAGTTTTGGTGTTTCTGACTGTCACTGTGTTTCTTTCCTCCCTGTTTTCTCTACATGTTATTTTTCCAGAGCTGAATGTTCTGTCGAATTCCATCAAACAATGTTGTCAAGTTGCGGAATTTCTTCAAGTTGAATTTTAGATCAGCTGTGTTTATGTTCTTGAATCAGACTTTCAACTCCCTCACATCCGAGCCTGACGTGATTAAAGTGGATGTCGACTGATCGCTGCTGACGTTGTGAATAAAACCACAGGAGAAGAGGAGGATTTACAACAAACGACCGCATCTGTATTTGCAAAATCTGTAAACGCTGAAAACAGACGACAAAGGATTTGGAGGAGAAACACATAGAAACAACAGGAGGAGGGTTTGGTTTGTTCCTCAACTGCAGGTTCGTACAAATGGCTTTTGTTCTATTTCTCATTACACAAGATAAAATAATCTTGTGCGAATCTCGGGGCAACACATGATGCATCAGGGATCGATAAAAGACGATTTTCTCCTTGATGAAAAGGACGTTCAAACTTTCCAATTCAACTCATCTGAATAAGCTTTCAGTTACTTTTTGAGCCTAGAATTTAATTCACTCCTGATAGAATTTAAAGTTAATATTTAGGTGATATCCACTTCTCAGGCTGCCTCCTCTTACTGAACAATACAACTGTAAAACTGTAAAACGACTTTAAGACAGACTCGTGGTCTTGGCAGATGAATTTGTTGAGAGGAAACTTCACTATGAAGAAGAGAGCTGCTGGTGAATCTGTTCTTTCTTTAGCAAAACATTTTATTCTTTCCTTTTTTTCACTCTTCAGTTCTGGAAATGGTCAAAATCGTTTTTTATACTTTTCAACCCAGCTTAAGTAAAACTGGACGTCAAGAGCTGGAAATTGAATTCTCAAGAAGAAGGTGGATGGATTCGGTCTCACACACACACACACACACACACACACACACACACACACACACACACACACAGTGTGCGTTCAGGGTTCCCCAGCAGCAGAGGAACTCTCCCTGATGTGAGCAGGAAAAACCTACTGCAGGCTCCCATCTGTTCTACTCCAGAGTGATGGCAGAGATCCATCACACTCACACACTCACACTCACACACGCACACACACACACACACACTCACACACGCACACACACACACACACACACACACACACACACACACACACACACACACACACACACACACATTGTTTCCTGGACACTTAGTCCAAATACTTCCCTTTAACCAATAACCAAAGACTGTAAACAAAGATTGACGACATGGCAGCTCCCAAAAGTGAAACCAAATCATTTATCACACGGATGTTTGTCCAAGAGTTTATTTCTCTGATAAGTTTGGCTTTAAAGATTTATTTGATGCTATAAACATTGGCTGAGACGTCGTGATTGACAGCTGAGACTGACTTGTGATTGGTCGAGTGCAACGTCTGATTCACACTGAGCAAGAAAAGAGAGAGAAACCCGACTATGTCATTTTACAGTGTTGCATTATGGGTTATACGTAGTGTTATGAGGTTATGAAGTGTTTCCAGATTCTGTAAACCCCCATGTTTCATTCTTTCATTACTCTGCACTACACTCAACAGTCCGTAATAGTGACCATTATATTTTGACACTTACAATTTTCAATCATCTGTCACAGGTGCAGAGCTGCATCACTGTAATTTTAATCACATCTTCAGACCTTGCACATCCCACGGACACTTCTGATGTTTCTCCGTTGTATGAATTTTCCAGGACTCGAAAAAGTGGATGAATCTCAAGCTCAAGGTTCAGACGGTTTGAATAAAATGGTGGAAGGGAAACTGCAGAGCACCGCGAAGGAGCAGCGGTGGTTCAGAACACGGTTGTTTCTCAGAGGTTGTTTTTCGTTTCTTCATGTGCTCGGAGTTGAGTGACGGCGGCGTAATGTAACACTGCTCCGATACAAGAACCATGATTTCCCCCTGAAAATCAATTCCACTCGCAAACGTACACATCTGCTACAAGCTGCTCATCCATCCCATAACCTGACAGCTGCTCCATGTTATTATGTCCACTTCATTTATGTCTATGAAGTATCCATTAAATCAGCCCCTTTATGTATAGGCAATAAAAAGGCAATGCAAACTCATTACAGAGCCAGAATCAGCAGTGATCAATAATCCAGTTCAGTTTGTTACTGAAATGTTTCCTGAAATATTCACATCTTTACCATCAATAAACAGGGTTTACTTTTGTATGTCAGCAAATCATAATCTGCCTAAAATCAATATTCAGCTTTGTTTTAACTGATCGCAAAATCATAACCTTTCAGATCAGAGTTTTTTGCAGGAACCATGAATACATCTACAATCAACGGTAAAAAGTGTACAGTGAAAATATGTAAAGTGACTTGAGCTAATGTAAGTTATGATTTGGTGCTATACAAATAAAGTTGAATTGAATTGGTCAGATTTGAGTTTGTCCGACTTATGGTTATTAATTCTGACAAAGCTACAAACGTCTGGAGATGAAATAATCCATCAAGCAGCAGGGAAACTATGGTCTGTGAAATATATTAGCTTGTAAGTTAAGGCTGAATAGTTTTAACGCCACATAAAACATTACACAGTGCTTTCTGTTAATGGTTTAAAAACTATAAAGCATATTGATACGTGCATCTTTAACTCCTACGTATTGACTGTAAGAAAACTGGACTGGCTTCATGGAAGAAAGAAAACTAATTGTATCAGAGCTTTGAGAGAACTGAGTAAAAACACAGGATACACAGGCCCTCGACCAATCAGGAGTCGACTTTATGAAGTTGTTGCTGCATAAAGTCTTACAGCACCAGACACCTACAGTTTTTCTTTTAACTTAGTATATTATTACACAAGTAATTTTAGTTTTACTCGAGTATTATCTTAAAAGCTGTATTAACTGTATGTTTAAGTAAGTACATTTTCTTAAGACCTGTTTTTATTGTCAGAAACTGTCAAGATGAATAATAACAGAAGAATATGAAATAATCTCTTCTTTATTCACATGGATTATTTCATCATTGTCCAGTTTGCGTTTCTGTTACTTGCCAGGAACAGAAACAGGAAATGACATTGAACTGTCATCAGGGACTCAAGTTCTGTCCAATCACAAACAAATAGTGTTTTCCAAACCGTGAGAAACAACCTGGTTAGAAAATAATAACTTCTTGGTTGAGGTGAGTGAACGGCCGTGGTCGTGTTTGAATAGAAACCAGTGTTGACTGAAGCTTCAGCAGAAAAACAAATCATGCAGCCATGTTGTTTTCCTCCTCTGAGGAAGTCTGCAGTGTCCATCAGAAACAAGCTCAGACCTTCAAACAGCTTTGGATTCGTCTGAAGTCTCACCGGTTGGTTTTATACACAAAAGACAAACAAATAAAAAAATCGGGAAAACACTAACATCTCACCTGTTGCACCAGAACCTCTGCTAACTTTATTTATTGGTTGATTTTTGTATATATCAGTCCACCTTTACTAAACCTCTCCTGTTGCATCAGTGAGAACGACGTCTCATTACGACCATTTCATTGTTGAAAGCAAAAAAATGATACATGACGTCACACTGTTGTCTCATCTATATCATTTAGTCTCGTGTTGGAAAAACTGCCTCCACAGTAAATTATACAGAGGAACAGGAGCTGTGTGATGCACTGAAAATAAAGATTGCAGTCATGTGTCTGCAGTTTTGGTATCGTTGCTCAAGACTCTTCATTTTATTAATCATTTTCCATGTGTGTGTGTTTTGAATGTGTTTCAGTCACTTTGCTCCAGCATGAAAATCCTCACGTAGAAACGTGAACTTCACTGCAGATCACAATCATTTTCATAATTCATGATGCCGGCTTGTATCTTTGTTTTAAATGATTATACTTGCACCGTTTATTCAGAGTGGATCTTCAAAGGCGTCGCAGACAAGCCGCATCACGACTCGGCACAAACATAAGAGAAGCAGACAGGATGTTTTTCTACTCCAACAAGTAGAATGTGAATTCGACAAAAAGGAAATAGTTTCAAGGACTAAATCTTCAGAGGTTTCTCTTTATCGACATGAATGCAGACTTGCATTGTCTTGTTCACTACATCCTGTTTCATAACCTGAGAAATACTGGAGGTAACTTTTGTTCTTATAGGCAGCTGCTACAATTGGATGAAACACACAGCGTGAACTTGACTGTCTGGTTTGAATTTAGGAGACGTCTTGTTGTGAGGGAGCAGAAGAAAATCCTGAGAAAACTGGAAGGTATTTTTCCTTCACTCTCCACCTTTATGTTGATGGAGGGTTGGTCAGTTACCATGTTTTTGTCTGTGCTTGTTTGTGTGTTCGTTGTTTAGTTCTCAGGATTATGTAAAAACTACAGGACAGATCTTCACGCAACTTGGTGGAAGGATGAAGTCGAGGAAGCTGGTCGGGTTCAGGGGGCAGATACAGACATTTGTATCACTTTTTAACCGTGTTAAGAGGACTGACAGTTATGAGTGAGTGAAGTTTGGTGCAGCTTGATTGAATTTATGGGGACTGTTGGGCCTTGTATGTGCTCATCTTATTGCAACCCCAGAATTCAGAGTTGGATTTTGGTGTCACTGTGCATGAAGGAGACTGAACACCTCTACACCTTTGCATTGCATTTCTCAGTCTGTTCACCAAGTTAAATGTAGGAATAGTTTTCAGAATCGCAGGTAGTGGATAGGATGTGTACATTTCAGTAAAGTAGAGGTAGGTAAAGAAATACTGTAGTTCCAGGACGTACTGTGAATTACATTTTTACACTTCTATTCTTCAATAAAGTAAATTTATTCCGGCACTTTCCTCAGACCAAAGTCAGTGTTTCACAGAATTTAAATAACACCAGAATAAACAAGGCAATTAAAAAGTGAAAAACTAGCTACATCCGTGTAAATGAGATACAGTCTGTTATTTGATGAGCAGTAATGAAAACAACGAATATTCAGCATAACGTCAAACCTCCTTTTAAATATGATATATGTGTTTGAATTCAGCAAAAATCCAACATCATCCAGAATCCAGTCATTTTTCTTCTGTCCATAGTAACTCAGTTAAGATCTTTCAGCACCACGGACAGCTCCAGGCCTGTAAACACAGTAAAGTTCAGACGCTCCACAAAACTTTTTTTCTTTTTTGCTTAATGGCTGAAATAATAAACCCGTCAGGTGCATTTCTTTAGACGCAGCTCAGTAATTACATTTCCTCATTTTAACATGAAGGAACAGTTATATACGTTTGCCAGAAAGGATTAGTCAGCTGCTTCTTAATTGATTTTTTTCATTTCTTGTTATTTTATCCTCATGTAGAGAAAAAAATATCCAGTCAGATATTTTTTTTCTTTTTCTCTGTGTTCACGTTGTTCTACGACAGTAAATACAAGAAATGTGAAAAGTGCAGATATCTGAAATCCGCCGTAGATGAACTGCTGCAGTTGTATTCTACAGCCTCGGACTGTTAGACAAAGCAACATTGCACTTTTTTTTTCCTCATCATCTCCTAAGTGCAACTAAAGCAAATATTTTCAGAGGCGTGGATAAGGTGGAAATTCCAACAACTGCAGTTTGAACGTGTGAGCTGCCTAACAGTGCGTGCAGGAGTGTTGCTTCTTGCAGCTGTGGTGCACAGTGAGGGACCGTTTTCTGCTGTACAGCAAAAGAAAAGAAAACTCAGCACAGACACAACTGTGTGGTGATAACACAAAAAAGAGTGTTTGTTGCCCGTATGGAATCTCTACTGCAGAATTACATTAGCAATGGCTTCATGATATAATATTGAAAGACCGATGAGCGTGTTCGCTTGGAACGATTCAGTTTCTCGAAATGTTAGCAGCTAATTTCTCAAAGGGTGTAAATAAAACAAATCTTTATTGATCTCTGCAGGAAATCAGACCTTTGCTGCCACAAATACAAAAGCACATAAAGCACAGTTCTGTCTTCAAGCTAAGGAACAAGGTCTGTTCATCAATACTTATTTCACTTTCAATTAATTTCTCCATTCATAATTTTATTTACTAGAGCATCGCCCCATTCTGAACATGACTGTTTGATGTAAAGTTCTGTTCTCTTGTGTCGATGCTCCGGAGTCTTATCCAGAATTATTCCTCGTCAAACACTGATAACACAATATTACTTTTTATTGTTTGTGTGCTGGATGTTGTGTGCAGAGCTTTTTAATAAAAGTCTATGGTGCAGAGCGAAGATATACAACGTTGTGTTCATCCTACCTGGTTTATCTGCAATGAAGATGTTTTGTCAATGTTTTTCATAAAATTAAACAGAATTGACTTTGTTACTGTTCATGTTTGTGGTTTATATATAATTTCAGATGATTTACTTAACTGCTGTTATTTCTATCATACACTGCATGTCGGCTAAATCGTTTTTTAGACCCAAGACCACACCTTTTCAAAATAAAAGCCCTGTAATTCTGCTCTTTATAAAGAATTGAAGCAATAAAGCTAACATTGTGCTTTGCCAAACCGGAAGTGATTCCATGACGCCCGTGAATGCCAGTGAACAATCAAATTATCAAAATGATCTGGCTGAACAGATATTATTTGCCGTAGGCTGTTGTAGTTTATCTGAGGACGTAGAAGAAGATTCAACTCTGTCCACAGACTGAAGACAAACTGCTCCAGACTGCACTGACTGCTACAGAGCTTTGTCCCTGTTTATTCATATGAAACATATCACGTGTCCAACTGGCACCAAACTCAACACGGCAGTTCCTTAACAATACACATGACACGTGTGAAGAAGAGAAGATGGACGATTCTTCAGATGTATACAAGCCACATACAAACAAACATAGAGTTTTGCAATTATTAGATAGAAGATGAATGTTCGAGTGAAAAATCCACATTTACAGTTTTCCACAGCTCGAGGTGAAGCCTTCATGTGTCTTCAAACCTCTTTACCTTTGTTGAATTACCTTTTCAACATCTTGTTTCTTTGAGGTTTATTTTTAACTGGATTCAGAACGGGATTCCATCAATAACATTTTAAGATGTTAAAGAATAAAACACTTGTCTTGTCACTGACTGAATATTAATCTTTATTTACTCTCATTGTTGATCCTCTGTTGAACAGAAGTCCTTTCTTGGTTACGCAGCCGTTTTTCACACAGACAAAACCAAATTCTGCTTCTTGCACAGTTTCCATTGTCTCACACATCATTACTCATTTTCAAGTGTTTTTACCTGAGGCATCTACAAACTTGAAAATCAGCAGATCTCGATGCGTCTGCAGCTGTTTTTACTTTAACTGCATCGCACCAGGGAGACGCGCTCACACTTCCTTATTGTCTCATTAACACAGCTTTCCATTTCTCCGCAGAGGATCCGCACAAAACGTCTAAATGACTTTATTCAGATAAATAAATAAATATTTTTGGGAGATTTCAGTCGAGAACGTGAAGCGATACCGCTGACTAAAATGATCCATTGTTATCCAACGGAGCTTTTGGAGCAAGGGGAACTTTCTGTCATTGGAAACCATCAGGGCACAAAAAACATGCTGGTTTCATGTTTCTGCTTCATTCCCACTCGAATTTCTAACAGCACAAAAGTCACAATGATAAAAATCAGAACGCTGAAATATTCTGAAAACAATTTTGGTTTGTTTTTGTGCCATTTTAAACACACTTTAAACAAAAAGGCACTTTTTAAATTGTCCTGGAGGTGTTCTCATTTTACTGAAACTGTTTTAGGGGAAATAAACGTTTTGTATTTCTTTTTTTCTTCTGCACCAAAATTCAGTGCAGAACGAAGCTCACATTTTCCCTCTTAATACCAGATATAAGTAGTTCAGGACCAGAGTTAGGTTATTCAGGCTTGAATTTATGATATATTTAAATATTTTTTGAAAATATACAGCTCAAAAAACACATTTAATTATCTCATTATCTCGTTAAGCCACTGGTGGCCCCTGATTTTTCTAATCAGGGGCCACCATTTACACAGAGGAGCCAATTATATGTCCAACATCCCTGCACAGTTATTGGTTCAGGAAGATGCACATTTAAGTCATTGAAATAAAGCACAGTGTGAACTTAATATGACAAAAATGTCATATTGTTAGTAAGTCACTAGTTTATTTAAAAGAAGAGAATATTACTGACAGGACAGGGGCACTTCAGGGGCCGATCAGATTTCAGCTGGGGCCAGAGCCCCCTTGGCCCTGCCTCTGGAAGCGCCCCTGCTGTAATCTCTGTCAGCTTTCTATAATGAAAATGATGACATTTATAGATGTTATTAACGATTAAAGATCATTGTAATCCTGTTAATCTGTGCAGTTTGTTTGCTTTCATACTCAGAAGCGTTTAAACACGAGGACCAGGGGCTAAAAGAGTCATTTTTCCCTTAACTACAGCTGCAAATATGAAATATAATACATGTGTTTTGTCACATGTGGACGTTTCGCTGTGGAGCGAGCTGCGGGGACCCGGCTCCGGACGCGCTGACGCCCCTCCTGCCTCGCTGCTGCTGCCCGGGTCGCGTAAAGAGGAGAAAAAGGCGCATGTGTGGATGTGATGCGAGTTGAGCCGCATCCAGACGCACTGGCCGCCGCTGGCTAATGCCCCCCCCCCCTCTACTCCCTCTCTCCCTCTCTCCCTCTCTCCCCTCCACTCCACAACCCACCACCACCACCACCACCCCCACTCCCCCTCATCATCTTGGTGGTGGTGTGCGCAAAAACCTCCAGCGCCGGACGGACGGACGCAGCTTTGACGGCAGCGAACACGCGCGGCTCTGCGGGAGGGGAACCATCCAGGAGACAGAGAGAACAGCCACCGGAGGAGCAGACATGGATATTTAACGGACACATACAAATCATTCTTTTTGTGTTTTTGTGGGGGTTTTTTTCCTCCGACCCCGTGATGTTGCTTTTGCCCCGGGCGTGTTAATGAACCCTGCTCCCTCGATGTCTCTCATCAGTTTATAACCGAAACAAAATGAGGATTTCTTCTGGCGACTGGTTCCTGTTGATGTTCTCGGGCTTGTGGGGGCTGACGATGGGAGCTTTCCCGAGCAGCGTTCAGATCGGTGAGTGTGAGCCGTGGATGGATGATGGGAGCGGGGGGCTGTGGACTGTCCTGTGTCCCCGGCACTACTCAAAGTGGACACTGCTCATTTCTATTTGTCTTTTCTCCTCTTTTGAAATCACACTCATGCAGGATGTGCGTGTCTGACACTCTCACATGCGTGCACACACACACACATGCCTAATGCGCGTTGTATCTGCAGGCTAGAGTGTGTATCCCGGTGCAATCCGCCACTGCAGCAGATCAGAGCAGCAAAGTGTGTGTGCGTGTGTGTGTGCGTGTGTGTGTGTGTGTGTTCCCTGTGCAGGCTGCCTGTGCATTGACTGCTGTTAACACTCTCGCAGACCCAGGTCCTGGCTCTTCCATGCACGCTCCCACAGGCCTTACACACAGCATCAGTTTCCTCCTCTTCTTCCTCTTCTTCTTCTTCTTCTTCTTTTCTTCTTCTTCTTCTATTTGCATCCAACAACTTCACAGTGTTTGTCATTGGAGGGAATAAAGGTGAAGGATGGGCGGCTGGTTTCACTGCTGGAGGAGGCACAGTGACTTGATTTAAGGGCAGGGAATGAGAACAGGAGCAAACTGTGACCTCCAGTTGTTGATCATCACAGCCCCCTGTGCCCCCCCCCCCCTGAAAAATCAATGATGAGAGAAGCAGCCACTCATGCTTTCCCCTGTAAAAAAAAAAAAATCAAACGTCTGAAATATTTTTATTTCTGGAATGAAATCTTGACTCGTCAGTGGGTTTACCCTCCACTGCACCCCCCCGGCTCGTGCACAGCGGAGCCGAGGCACATCAGAATCGAGTCAGGCTGATGAAAAATGACAAGCTGTTCAAATGATTCCCCTTGTCCTTTTATATCAATGTGATACTCGAATCCTCCCCGGTCCCTCCAGCGGGGTCAGAGGTCAGGGTCTGTTACAGAACAGCACCCCCCGGAACTGAGGACACTTGAGCTGCTGGGCGGGGATTTAAAAGTACATGTGTGCAGCTGCCGTGCCATCGTGTCCGACGTTCTACTGATCGTTCGCTGCTGATTTAGGCGAAAAGAAAAACTGGTGTGGAAGCATTTTAGCTCGCTGCCATTTCAAATACAGCTGCCTCATTCATTTTATTATAATTATAACCAGGTCTCATTATTGTTGGGCTGCCAGGATCGTTGCCTGACAGCCAAACATTGATCCACTCGCTGTGTCGTCACACGCTGACCTCTGAGGGTAGAAATCCGCACTGTGCCAGTGTGTCCCGAACCCATCAGACCTCGTTTCACACTTTACATTTACAGTTGGGAGCAGCAGCCTCTCACGTCTCTGCAGTCAACACTCGGCCTGTTTCAAATAATTGTGGCTGAAAAATCAACACTGATTATCACCGGGAAATTTGCTGTGCAGACGAGCGTGCAGCACGAAAAACAAGAGCACAAACACAGACATGGCAAACAGGCTGCGCCTCAGATTATCTCACCAACATGTGAACATGCACAGAGACGACGTTCCATTCATTCTGTTCAGGGTCAACAGCAAAGAGCAGAATGAAATAAATATAAACATTCCCAGACACATTTTAGTCTATTAGCAAATTCACCTTTAACATGAACCAGGCTTTGGAAAAATTACATTTTCTGAAAGAGCCTGAAGCTTTTGTCTCTTATAAAGATGATATATATATATATATATGTTTGTTAGATCTTTAGGTCGTTTTCCAGCATTAACACTGACCTTGTCAGGACCATAGACCTCATGGGAACCAAAGCTCGGTCCTACAGAGGCAAGATGCAAATTTTTAGCCTGTAGTTTAGTTTTGGGGTGAATTGTGGTTTGGTTAATGTTTGGCCTTGGTATGAAATGATCCTGGTTAAGGTTAGAGATAAGGTTTTGGTTATAGGCTGTTCACAATGAATGGAAGTCAATGCAAAGTCCTAATAAGGATAGCTCTGCAGACTTTATGTGTGTGTGGGGGGGTGTACTTATATCTTTGTGAGGTCCAGCTTGACTATCAGACCTTGTGGATCGAGGACATTTTGGCTGATTCTTACGTCTCATGGCTGAAAGAATTACACATTATTCACCAATTTGACCAAACAAAAGCAGCAGCACACATATGAATTAGGTTTTTCCAAATTAAAGTCAATTAAATCAATTGTCTTGATATAAATAGTTAATCTTGATCTGAGGAAGCTTGATTAAATCGTGTTGCATTTTCCTTCTACCTCTGCCAAGAAGCTTATGTTTTCATTGTTGTTTGTCTGTGTGGTCGATTGTTTGCTCGTCTGGTTTTTTCTACTGAACGGATTTCCACGAAAGTTGGACCAAAAAAAGATCCCATTCAGTTCTGGACTGACAAAGAGGCAGATTCAGGGTGTTGACGTTTCCATTTTCCCCAATTTCCCAGGGAATCATTTGTGTATCTTGATGAAAAAATTAAGCTCATTAAGACGGCTGATATCGCTGACTGTGAAATTTGCTGCAGCTTTATTGAATTCAAGGAGAATGTATGAGCTCTAGTGTGTTAGAAGTAGGTTTGTCTTAGGGTTATGGGTAAAGGTTGGGTTTAGGCAATTAGCTGTGATGGTTATGGTTATGGTTAGGGGGTTAGGGGATACAGGGTCCAACACCACTGCTGCTAATTGGTGAGGCCACATACATGTTGTCCTACAAGAATAAAACTGTTGCATGATACAAAGTCAACAAACAGCTTTACCTTCTGTTCCTCACGTTACCGTCTATGACGTAGAACCCAAACATCTTCCACACGCTTTAGTGTCTTAACAGTTCGATTATGAACTTATCCCCCTATGTTCCAATTAATGTTGGAATCGGTTAAATTACTGAGGCCAGGTACGTCAGCTCCATCCACACCAGACTCTTGTTTTGGTCAAACCCATATGGCATCATTTTGTTTCCAGTAAGAAAATAGATTAAATCCTCTTGTCCTGGAAATTAATTAAATAAGTCTGAAATGTGCCGAGGGCATCCCCCCTGAGTGGGAGCCAACATGGACAAACTGTTCACACCGTTCTTTAACACTTCCCGTGAGCATTTGGTAGCAAGTGTGAGTCAATGGGACATTTAACCATCACACTGAAAACGATGTGAAAATCCTCCATTAGCGCTGTGGACGTGTGGGTTTGTGTGAGCGCGCTTCATTAAAGAGTCGAATATTCAGAAGTTTACCTTTTTTTTTAAAGAGGTCAGGCATGAAAAGAACACAGTGGCATTTTGCTTTAAATGACATTTACAGTCTCATCCCGAGAAACTCGAGCCTCCAGTTAGATTTTGAAATGTGAAACAAACTGCTCTCAACTTCAAACCCCTCTGACATTTTCACCACCGAGAGCAGCTCGGCCCAGATGTACGGACCAGGAGAGAAAAGGAAGAAAAGGAAACCAAGAGCACAGACTCGTATGAAACTCTGACTCTCTTTGGAGTCAGTCAGTTTAATATCAGTGATTTTCCCTTCCTGCATTAAGTTGAAATGAAGGTGGTTTGCATGTTAAACAGACTTCACCCTTCACACGGCCTAGTGGTGCTTGACAGGCTATGAGATGCTATAAGGCTGAAGTGACAGCAGTAGGATATTGGAAAAGGGATTTATCAGAACAATAGTGGACTTTCATTACATTTCATATATTGTCCAGTCACTTGTATCCACGTATAATATGATGGAGGTTCTTCTGTGACCATTAAAACAAAGCACATGCTTTACCAAGGTTTTCTTTCCACCTTGTGAAGATGCACCTCCTGTGATGGACCCTAACTCGGCCCCGGAGATTATTGGAATAATCCTGTTTAAATCGATCCTAAATAAAAACTATAATAGTTATAGGATTTATCCTTTTTCAGCGGAAAGCAAAGTCATCTGTCTTCCACCAAAGTTTCATTACATGTGACCAAAAATGTGGTTTAGTGTTGTGGTGATAGCAGAGAAAAATGGACACTAAAACCAAAAAATACACCTGGTTCAAATAACATTGTGAAGTGTTAAGAAATGTTTTTATTTTTAATACTTTGCAGTTTAGGTCACTAACCCCGCCTCCTCCATTTTAGCAGATGGGACTTGAACCAAACTAAAAAGCCAAAGTACATGTGTTAGTTGTTATCACACTGTTGTTTGTTCAAATGTTCATTTTAAGTTTGATTTAATTAGTTATTTGATGCTATGAAAATGTAGTGAAACGCTGAATGACTCACGAGGATGTGGAGAGGTGTCGTCCATCTTTATTTAGAGTCTATGTTTTTACCAAATTATAATATTGCCATCTTTATTATAATATTAACTGCCTAAATTTGACCGTACCAAGAAACATTAAGGCCTACATAAATAATGCTTCTAAATATTCTCCTATAGACACTTTCATTACTCTTATATTCTTAAATATCTATGATCAAATGGATATATTTTATATCTGGATCTCAGCTTTTTTCAGTAAATGAACCTTGCTCAGACGTGTCCTTGCACCTAAGTGAGGACACACTGAAGCTTATATGATCCTTGTGAGCGAACACTCACTGTAATTCCAGTCTTTGCCTTACAGGCAGTGACAGAAAGCGTCTGTGGTTCAGTTGTTCTCTCCTGTCAGGACGTCAGGGAGGCTCCAGGTGCTCTGCAGCCGGATGATGTATAAGAATCACACTTGTGATGAGTTTCATTCTCATGACGACGATATTCAAACATACAGTGATGATTAATAACTCGACCATGAAATGAATGAAGCGGGTAATGAGAGTGTCCGTTTTTTGTAAGTACACGGGAATTAAACCCACAACCAGCTGAACTCACCATGTTCCCCAGCTTCATCTCTCCAGGCTCATCCAGTGCTTGAAATTATGAAGTTTTCACAAAACAACAGAACCATATTGCAGTTTAGCAAAACATGATTGTCACCACACTCAAAGTGAACAATCAGCGTTTTGGTCTAACCCTGGATTGTGTACGTGTTCCATAACGTCTCAATCTCACATTCTCAGATTGTGGTGAGATTGCTTCTGTGGTTTTCTTCCTCTGTGCAAGTCAACAATAATTGAACCGTCTGTGTTGAGGTTAAACAAGTGGATGAGAGAGAGAGAGAGAGAGAGAGAGAGTGTGAGGTGGTTTCTTCCTCCTCCTCCTCCTCCTCACTCGTTCAGGCTCCTTATCAGACCTGTGTTTCTCCTCTGCTCAGGTGGTCTGTTCATCAGAAACACCGATCAGGAGTACACCGCCTTCCGTCTGGCGATCTTCCTGCACAACACCAGCCCGAACGCCTCGGAAGCCCCGTTCAACCTGGTGCCTCACGTGGACAACATCGAGACGGCCAACAGCTTCGCCGTCACCAACGCCTGTAAGTCCATCCCCTGTTGTCTTCGTCTTCGTGTTTGTGATGGTTTGGGTCCATGTGTGCTGGTTGAAACAGTGTCTATGAATGTGGAGAATGGCAAAAAAAGACAAATAACTGTGGGACTGGGAAAATTTGCCAGTTATTTAACTCCACTTCAACCTTACCGTGCTTGGTTGGACGGCTCTATGAACGTGAATGAAACAGAAACCACAGAAACTTTGAGATCTGACTGTCTGCGTGGACAGTAAAAACATTATGGACCATAGCATGTGGCAAATAGCCCTGCACACACCGAGTTAGAGATTTCTGATGTTAATATGAGAAGTGTAAAAGAAATTTGGCTCATTATGAAACTGTGGCAGGGCACATTAGAATATGGCAGGCTGCCACAGTCTAGATAATGAATTGTAAACATGGCTGTTTGTTTACGGATGAAGTAATAAGATGTAGGTGTATTTTTTAACTTTGGAGAAGAGGAGGTTTCCCTTTGCTTCCTGCCCTTATGCTAAGCTAGGCTAACCACATCCTGACTCCATCTTTGTATCCAACACACAGGTATGGGATTGATCTCAGTCCTTTAACGTCAAACCCAGACAGAATGAACATAATGTCCAAAGAAACTTAAATGAGCATTAAATTATTGTTCATTTAACAGCTGCATGTTGTCTTGTTTAGTGTGTGTGTGTGTGTGGGGGGGGGGCTGCATGCACATATAGCACATGTATATAAGTGTGTTTGTGTGTTTGTGTCTGTGAGCATCGGCTGGTTCACATCTGATCCGAGCAAAGCTGCACACACACACATGCATGAACACAGACAGGCAACAATCACACACATTGCAGTGGTTAAATCTTCTAATGGTAGTGGGTGTGTGTTTTAGTGTGTGTCTGTTTGTGTCTGAGTGTGTGTGTGTGTGAGCGAGCAGGGGGGGGGGGGGGGTGGGGGCTCCTGCAAAGACCATAAAACACTGCAGCCTGATGTCTTCTGCTATCTCTAGTGTGATCTGGTGTTAGAAAAATCAATGGCTAAATTAAGCAGAGAATGAAGTGCTGTTGTGTTTGTTTGGTAATGGACGGTGTGTGTGTGTGTGTGTGTGTGTGTGTGTGTGTGTGTGTGTGTGTGTGTGTGTGTGTGTGTGTGTGTGCACGCGTGTGTGTGATGTCACCATGAGACAGACTGGGACATTTTCTCATTTTGTGATCACATGAGGATAATAAGTGTCTCATAAAGTCTTGCATTTTAATTCAGCCAATTTCCCTCCTTAAATTTATCCTTGACCTTCAAATTTCACAAGAGGTTTTCAATGTAACATTAGAATTCAGAGAGACGCAGACGGAGAACATGTTTAACCAATTTCCACTCATCTTAACAACTATACAGATTTACTTTAGTTTTTACATCTCTGACTAACTATTCTTCTTCCTCTCGTCCGAATGAATTTGACTCATCTGTCCCTTTTACCTCCCTTAGTTTCTTTTCCTCTGAGTTACGATGACAAATCCGATTAATACATATCTTCTATTTGATTGTTGTAGTATTTCATTCAAGCTCTGTTAGAGTTTCTTGAATCACAGCTCTTCTCTATGGCTGCACCATCACACACAGAGATTTCACTTTCTGCAACGTTATCCAGTCGATATCGTGGGGAAACCTTGAAAGTTTGGAAACTTATGCTTTTATAAGCAAAATTGACGTATCTGCGAGCTCTCGGTTATAAACGACCTCCAAGATGAAGTTACCGTAGATGAAGTCGCATTGATCTCTGTGGGGAAATGAGTGGTGCCAGCAGCAGATAGAAGAATAATGCAGCGGGAAAATAGAAAAGTAGGTTATGAGTGCAAGGATAGAATATACGATGAGCAATCAAAACTGTTGCAGCATGTATATGTACATATGTACTGTGACAAATAGAGCAACATATTTAAGGTGGACTGCAGGAAAGGACATCAATATTAATGTGGTCCTAGTTTAGAAATACCCTCATATTAATATGTTCGAACAATGGTTCAGATCGAAGCCAGTATTTAGTGTTTGAGTATTTTTTCTCAGGTATTGAAGTGAAGACTGGTATAATAAAAGTTGTAAAATATAGTTTTCTCTTGTATTTTTACCTACAAGGTCACAGACGTTTTAAGTCATTGTGTCACTACCGACCCTGAGACGAGGCGGTGAGACAGGAAACGGCCGTTAGCAATAAGAAGAGAGCGCCCTGTAGTCGAGGGCGGCGTCTAAACTGTATATTTCCAGGGAACAGAAGGAACTATGGGATTTTTCTCCTCTAGTCTAATGGCTGCACAGTCACAGGAAGCGAGACTGCAGCCCATTGATTGGCCGAGCCAAATCAGAGCAGAATTACATGAGCCAATCAATGGCTCTGATAGCTCAGGGCCAGCGGGAAATCTGAGATCGAAGCACATCGCTTGTTTTCAACCCCCCCCCCCCCTACTCCCTCCCCAGTTTTACATTTCCCTGTGTCTTTTTATCTTTTTCCCTCTCAGTTCCTGCTTCGCCGCGTTATCAAAGGCCCTGAGATAATGGTTATGAATTGGCGATATTGCTGTGTGACGTTTAAGGGCAGAGTATACATTTGGGGAAAGGGAGATGAGAGACGGAGCTCATTTGTAAAAAGAGATTAGGCCATTCAGCCGCTCGCCGCGCCTCTGTCAGGGAGGCTGATGGGAATAATTGCAGGGAGGACGGGGACAAATGGCGTCGTATGTTCCCTTTGTCAGTCATAATCATTCCGTGGACCCAGACCCTGTGATAAATCTGCTGCACTTTTTTTTTTTTGATTAACTGTAGCTGTTAATTATTCACAGAGGAAGGTTAGCGGTGTTACTACTAATAAAAATTATCTCGTTGGTTATCTCACACCTCTGAAAGGCCCCACAGTCTGCAGTTTGAGCGTCAGTATCAATTAAAAGATGACACATAGGTGTAATTTCCATTAACACTGGTCGAGACATTTGTTAGTCTGCTTCTCAGCGGGGGTTTGAAGGTATTTATGGAGACGTATGAAGATTACACGTCTTTCACAAAACAGATATTCCAAGATTTGTTGATGCATTAACAATTTTTTTCTCTAAAACATTGAGCAGATTCTTAAATATCATGTTTTACCCTTGATGAGCTTTCAAAAAAGAATGAAATTTATTAAAGAAACTAAACATGTTTTCACGTGTCATGAAAAACACATCACTGTCTTCCAGCGTAACTTTGATTCCAGTATAGGAGGTCATGTCATATTCTAAATTGTAGATATGTGGATAATACTTTATAGTTGAATGAGTCCATGTTAATTAACACGTGGCCTCTTTTAGAATCCAGATAACAAAGTGCTCCACCAGGCAGCAGTTAAAACAAATGAGTCATAAAATCATCAGATTTAATTAAAACAAATTAAAATGCATCAGGAAACGCTTTCTGATAACTGGGACTGAAAAGAAACGACTGAGTCAGCCGACCTGAGACTGTAAATACACTGAGTGCCCCCCCCCCACCCCCCCACCCCCTGGTTTTCATTAAAAACAAATGACAGGAAACAGGAAGAGAAAACAACCAGCAGTGAATCATTAGCCGTGTCTCCAACGCCTGACGACCTGATGCACTGTCTCCAGTAACTAATGAAAACACGTCAATAATCCGTGATACTCTGTCGGACATGTTGCTCCATTAAGATGAACACGCCCACTGGTAATTTACACTGACCCGCTGCAGCAGATGCTCACCAGAGCAGCACATGAACATTATTCCACAGCTTCTTGGTTTTTTTTGGTGAACTCAACCCGAGCCTGACGTTTTTTTGCCCGATTTCAGGATTGAAGTGTAAAAAATGATGCCGATCCAATGTGACCAAACCCGAATATCAATTTTTGGCATCCACACGCTACTGTGAGTTACTGAACCTTAACAAATAGAGTTAACAACAACATATTTGTGAGCTTTCTGAGAGATGTACATCTTCTGTAGGGACCAATGTAGCAGTCGAGCGTAACAAATAACAAGTTAAAGGTTTATTTCTGACAAATTCCAATAGGATGCATGGAGTTAATGTAAAAAAGGTACATTTCTTTTTTCTACTTGTGTCTTATTTGTGGTACTTGCGACAGAAGGGAAGCAGGATTTGTTCTCGTTCATCCGTTAAACCGACGTCTGACACACGAGAGGATCAGATTTGATTTGCTGCGTTTTGAACGAGGTCGTCGGGTCCAAACTGTGACACAGTTGTTCCAGATGTGGCCGGAGGAGGAACGTCACCTGTGGGAAGTCATGTGTTTCAGCGTCAACCCCCAATGACGCATCACTTGCATTTAATTCAACTGACGCTGACTTTTTCCCTTTTTGCAGCGCGCTCATAATGAGTCCTGTGTGCAGACTGTTTGCAGATTTCAACCTTTTTGTTCAGCAATTATTTTGGGTAAATTTGATATTAAGCAAGAAAATCCCTGTGTGTCACATGTGCAGTAAAATGAGCCAAAGCGACAGACTGTCTTGTTTATTATGAAGCATTGAGCCAACATGGGGATGATTTCATGGATCTCTGCCTGGCTGTCAAGGTGCCATTGCTGGTGATGTGAGCAAGTTCAGGACAGTCGGTGAGTCTGTGTTGTGTGTGTTTGTGTGTGTGTGTTTGTGTGTTTGTTCCTCGGATGTGAGGATTCGTCCTCTGTGAACTCTGGAAGTCAATGAGACCATCTGACAACAACCTGTGTACGAGGGCGGAGTTCAACTTCACCTGTGAAACTTAAAAGACAACTAGAGGCATTGTAACCAAAGTAATACTTAATATCCTGTGATGTCTCCACTGAGGATGTTTTACCTCGACTATGAGTTTCCAGGAATCATCTCTGATCTCACAATGAAGTGAAATGAAAATGAGGAGAACAACTGAAAGGAGAAGTGTTGTTCCTTGATGACACGTTGAGTTTACTCCTCTGGATCTACTTAGAGGAACAGTTCACGAGCTGAGCATGAATCAGTAGGAGGTCACCTCCAGGCTCGTTGTTCAGCATATTTCATAAAACACAAACACAGTCATAAAATAGATCCACATGTTGGTCTCCGTGTTCCCAAATCTACTGCTGAAGGTTGGAAAATGTAAAAGTCACACTAATGACACCAAGTAGAACCCGACCTCAGCCACATATCAATCACCACAGTCACGTTTCTTTGTCAGAAGAGTTTGACAATATCTCAGGAATCATACATAGGACAATATATTGGATTTGGAAATGTTTCACTCCCTTTTGGGTCGATTACCTTTGCCAATGAGGTCATCTCTTCATCCCCGTGCATTTATATTTATATTGGCTTGTTTGACTGAAAGCAGGATTACACACATTACCACGGAACTAGGTGGAAGGATGTGTTATGGGCAGATCCAGGAATATCTTTTTTCCCACTTTCTTTAACATTGTGAGATAGTGATTTTGATGAGAATTTCCCAGGGAGTAATTCATGGATCTTGATGAAAAAAAATCAGGCACATTTAGGGGACTGATATCTATGTGTGTGTGAAATTTTGTGCAGCTTGATTGGATTTAAAGGGACTGTTGAGCCTCGGCGGAGGTACGTGCTCTGCTTCTAGTTTTAAAAGCATTTGAACCAATGACCTGCAGTGAATGAGCAGATTATTTTAGTGTTTTTTAATTTGAAAAAGCCAAAATGAGATCCACCAAAAGTCACGTATATTGATTCCATAAGTTTGGAAAGACAATGTGGAGATGGTTTAATAAATGAGCAGATTAAACTGAGAATCAAACGTAGTGAGCAGCATAACGATGAAGGAGCTGGAAAATAGGATATTGAATAATTCCACCTCTGGGCGATGGAGAAAGGGGGTTTTGATCGCTGTGTGTAATCAAGGTCCACAGTTTGTAGGGAAGTGAGTATCAGATCTGCTTTGCTTTCATTATAAACTCCAGATTAAATGAGTATTAACTACCATGAAGGAATAAAACGAAATGAAAACTGATCCCTTTGCAGTATAGCAGCAGACTTCTCCGCGGTGCGTCTACGTGTGTGTTTTCCTCTGCGGTTCATTCACCCAGCTGATCCTCACTCCTCTGTTTCATGGTAACCTCTTAACCGTGCAGCCAGACAAAGGTTGAAAAAGAAGCGTGGGGGGTGGTACAGGGGGTTAATTTGACCTCCTACGTGCCGCCCCTGCCTTCGCCTTCATTGAAACAGTGACACCTTAATCTGCATTGAGTCATTTATATTCAGCGTGGCACTCTGACTCACTCCAGATCCAGATAGCGAGCAGCCTGTGCTCTTATATGCACTCATGCCGCATAGGAGACGCCGTGTTTCTCGCTGCAGCTCGCACGTGAACACATGCCTTCCTTCCCCGTCCGTCCTTGAGGACGACAGAGCTCTCCCATTTGAGGTTTCTACGCGTGCCCGTGTGTGTGTCTGCGGGCACGCACGCAAATAATCTGGCTGCGCTGCATGTTAGTCCTCTTTAAGTCTATTATCTCTCCCTCCATGGGCTCCATTCAGAGGGGCTCTTTGCTCTGTAGTGCTGCCCTTTAAATGGCTGCCCGTGCCCCTCATTTGTCTGAGGATTCTTCTTCTGAAGCGGGAGGGGGAATATACAGGCCTTTTGGGCTATGCACATATATATATACGTGTATGTGTGTGTAATGGCTGGTGTTGGGAGAAAAAAGGGATGGGGGGGAAAGGGGGGGGGGGCTGCTAATGAGAGATTAATGTGCCGGAGCAGGGAGGAAGATGGAGGAGGGAGGGGTGAGGAGATGTGGGGGGTAAAAAGAAGAGAGGACGAAAGGGGAAAAGGGAATTTCTGTTAAGATTCATTATCGTGGTGAAAGGTAAAAATGTAAGATGTGAGTAACCTGCTCCCGTGGATCTGAGCTGTTTTCATGTCCTCACAAGGCGGAAGATGACTTTTCTTTCTTCTTCTTTTCCATCGGTAACTCGTCCCTGGAATGTGTGTGTGTGTGTGTGTGTGTGTGTGTGTGACGGCAGCATGTTAGTCAGAGGACGAGGTTGAGCGCAGTCAAGACGTTCTGATGAAAAGTGCCCTCTGCATCACCGTGTGTGTTGCAGGCAAAATGCAAGGACGTCCAACAAAAGAGTCGACTCTGCAGTAAGAGGAACGGCTCCGTCCTCTCGTCCCTCACGTCACAGGCTGCAGAGGTGGCAGCTGTCAAGGTTTCTACACCAGTGGAAACCACAGACATACAACATATCATTAGACATGTTCATTTACTGTAATAGTAAAAAGACAAGTTAACATCTTAGAGGTAATTTTAAAGTATCCACATGTATTAAATGTCTGAATGAGCCATTTTGGATTCTTGCCTCCACAATCAAATGAGGTTTACTGTAGTTTTCATCTTTGCGTTGCACCCAACAAAATCCCAACAGTCCTTAAATGAAAGCAGAAATATTATCTGTAATTAGCAGCACAGAAGTGATGCCTTAGTGTACAAGTACAGAACCTTATATATAATTGAAATGCCGATTTTATCCACGACTCTTTACCTCCCAGCACCTCCTCCCTCCTGACCTGTGCACGTGTGTCAGAGGAGGTCACACAGGTCAACAGAGACTTGTGATCAGAAACAGTTTTCCCCACAGAATTAGATTCTATATGTGTCGGGTGAGCGATTAGACCTGATTATTGTGAACATGTGCACCTGAATGACACAGAGAGTGCAACAATCAGCTGCCTGCAGAGGGCAATCAATAATAATCATAATAATAATGGTAGTCGTAAAAGTAATGATAATAATACACTTGACTTGTACAGCACTTTTCATACAAGAAATGCAGCTCAAGGTGCTTAACATACAATAAAGATAAAAATAGAAACATGTTCAAATGTAATTCAAATAAGAAGAGAACAGATTTTAAGAAACATAGGAACATGTTAAAATGACATTAAAAAAAGAAAGAAAAGAAATATAAGAAATGCATAAATATATAAAAGAAAGAAAGTGATAAAACAGATATAAAAGTGCAGGAGTGCGGACGATTGTAAGATCTAGTCAAAGGCTGAAGAAAAGCGAAAATGTTTAACGTCAGTGGATGTTGCGCCGGGCAAAGAGCGCTGCTCACAAGCAACGGCACCGAAACACCAAATTAAAGATCGTTATTATCAGAAGTGTAAAAAGAAATTCACATCATTATGCATAGAGACAAATTAGACGATGACGGGCCGCCACAGTCTGATTAATGAGAATCAGTGCAGTGTTAAAAGTGAAAGTGATTCTTCAGATGCTGTTTTCTTTATTGAACTGTTACTCGTCTGTCGAGCAGCAGAGTTAAAAATTACTTTCTAACCATTTTCAGCTTCGTGTAAATCAACAGTTCTTGTTTGGACGTCTTGTGAGATCAGGAGAAGCTTCTTGTGAATCACAAACTTCAAAATGTTTTTATATAAAAAAATATATACGTAAATGGAGATAATTGCGAAAGGGCTCACTTAGAGTTTCTGGCCTTCAAGGGTGGGACCCAAAAAACGTTTGACTGATATTTATCCGTGTTGGGAAGAAAATATTGCTCATGTTTATCAGACATCATTAAAAGAGGCTCATGATGAATATGATCGTCTCTGAACTCAACCAGAGGATTAATGCTTTGAGTCTGAATGTGGAAATATCATAAAACGGCCTGTTGACTGAAGCAGCAGCTTCTGGAACTCAAAGTAATTTTAGAGACACATGCTCAGCACACATTTGTAAACACTCGCCCTCTATGTAGAGAACTATATTTTATCTTCTGTTGTTTTCTTAATGAAAAACAGCAGAAGTGTCTTAAAGCTGCAGTGAAACTCTCCAGCTGCTTCCATATTAACGTCCTCTCTCATTTGTCGTGAAGTATCGGACGTTGAGACGCCATCAGGGCTGTGAAGCGGCCTCACCACCTTCCTGCTCAATTAAAAATCTATTTCAGGATGCGAGGATGTTCTGATGGATTTTCTCCAAACTAGGACGGGAAGTTGTGCCTCTTAATCATTTAAAGATTTCTTTTTTTTTATTTATTTTAGTCTTTTTTTAAATGCATCTTTTTGCAGAGTCACTGAGGGAGAATAAAAGAGTTCCCAGCACGTGGTAAACAAGTGCGTAATTAGTCGTAAGGTAGCTTTTGTCGTTATTAGGGACGATTTTCCTCTGTGTAATATGACATCTTTTATTTATTCTTGTTTCATGATTAAAGAAAAAGTCAGGAGGGACTAGAATTTTTATTTAAAGGTAATTTGCCGAGCTCACCTTTGTTAACCTTCACCTGAGGAAGACGGTTTGTCCACGTCTTCTTCTGCAGATAATTTCCAGCCAGCACCTGCAGAGAGTTTGATGACGCCTGCTGGTGATTGCCTGGACATTAAAACCTCACATAAAATCTAATTAGTCAAGCAAAAATCATGGTAAGGTGAAGTGCACTGTCATTTTTTAACGGTCGAAGAGTCTCACTCTCTCTCTCTCTCCTTCGATAATGTTGTTTTATAATTTATCGATGGTGTCGTTACTCTAACGGCTGAGACTAAAACGTAAAGGGCTGGATGGTGCTGAGAGTAAACACCTTCGTGAATGTGTCCGCCGACCTTTGGAGAAGGTGGAGAGATGCAGCGTTGTTTAAACCCGAGGTTAACAGTGCTCATATTGAAATTCATGGTGCTGCACCTATTGTTTATCTATCTAATAATTCCAGAAATGTCTACATGGAACACATATCTCCATGACATGTGTATTGTTGAGGGCAAAAGGAAGTAAAGAGTTGAATTTGGAGGAATTTTGGACATTTAATAGTTGAATAAAATAAATAAACCAAACTTTGAATTAACCAGTGAACAGAACTTTGTGCAGCAGCCGCTCTTCACTTGCTGTTGCTCACTTCTACAGTTTCAAATCTGCAACAGCATCAAACGAACAGCTCATAACAAACAGCTCAATCCCTGGATCCGCTCTCACCTTCACATTCCAGATCAATCACAGTGTGAAACTGGTGTGAATGTCATTACAAATTACATTATGAATATGTCGGACACGGGGCCTTCTAACCTGATGACGGGGGGGTGGGGGATGTTCCCAAAGTTATTGGATCGTTTCACAAGCAGAGGAGGCAGCTGAGGTTTGACATGAGAGTCGACTTTCCTGGGATTTTGTCCCGATGGTGGCGCTGGAGGAAATGGTTCATCCTCTGGGGAGTAGGAATGTGCTGAGTGGAGTTAGCAGCTTCCTGCTCGTTGTAGTTCTTGGATCGAAAGTGAAATATGAAGGATAAAACAAACTATCTATCAATGAAATCCTAAATATTTAAACCAACTTCCAGTGGATTCAGGTAAATAGATTGAGCAGAATCATGGAATAGTTGTGTTTGACCTTTGATAGAATGCATATTATGCAGTTTGATTTAATCACATAGTCTTTATTGAGTTTGTCTGTTTGTAGGAATCCACCTGAGTGTCCCGCTGTATAATCTCTTATTTTCTCACACAAAAATGTAAAAACCAACAAACATCTGCACATAAAACGGTTCAAAAGCTTCTTCTGTGCAAAGCTGCGACCTTCCAACAACCGTATCAGTCATCTGCTAATATCAACACTGTTCATGCAACATTAACGCTAATGAAACCCTGACGGATCGAGGAGAATTGCTCCGCGAGACAGAGATGCCCGGAATATCTAAAGAGACTGAGGGAAATAACAGCAGGTCTGCTCTGGGATCGCAGCGGATAAGTCGTGTGAATTCACAGATGGGTTTTAACAGGAACACACTCTGGCCAGGGGAGTTGTCCTCACATGCTGCAGGACGCTGTTACAGCTCACATACGTACTGCACGCAGGACGAGGCGCTATCACGTCTTTTTAAACCACAGGAAGTAGCTGCAGCGCTGCGATCCTCAGAGGTTCCTTTGGTTCTGTAGAGGAAGTCGACCTAAGAGACGCAAGGACGTGTAAAAAGTTAAAAGACCTTCACGATGAAAGAGATCGATGAAAATAAATGTAAGCAGTCTCGTAACTCAGGACATTTTGACTTCATTTCTTCATTCATGTCTTTATCTTATTCTGAAGAGGTTCTTTATACTTTTAAACTCCCACAATGAAACTTTTGAAAGAAGGAATGACGAGTTAAATTCAACACTTTCCTCAATGTCTCATCTCAGTTTTTATTTTCCGTGTACTTCTCTTCTTAGTTCGTATTGTCCAGCACTTTGTGGTTGTTTAAAATATGCTTTATGATATTTATGATGTTGAAATCTATGAGTTTAGACATTTTTTTGTCGATTATGCAGAACTTCCTTTAAATGTATTTGTTATAAAAAGTCGTGTGTAGGATTGTTTGGTCAGCGGAATCCCTCCTATGTCTAAAAAAAGATTACTTTCCAACGAGTATGATTCCAGCTTTAATTCTCCTCTTTGGTTCATGTACTCTACATGTTCTTGCTTTAATGAAACAGTGAAACCTGAAGTCTCAGCAGTTCTTTCCTCCCACATAATGAGATAATTCAGCATCATCAGCCTGATGTCAGGACCCCATGTGCTGCTCTGAAGAGCGTGAACACAAACACGTCTGCAGCTGTAATGAGTGGGCGTGTCTATACAATGAGCAGGTCTCTCTTTAATGGTTTGTGTTTCCAGTGAGAGTTGAGGAGCTCTGATGGAGAAACCCTTCGAGGGGCCGTGTTCATTAGCCGCTGGCTTCATTAGTTGGAGGTCAAAGGGTCAAACTCCCAGTGAGTGGCCCCAGGAGGAGGAGAGGGGGGGGGGGGGTCCTGACCGGACTTCCCTCTGGCACACGTCGACGACCTTTTCACCTTTGACCCCCCACCTCCTCCATGACGATCGAGACGAGCCAGATGGTGTCGCTCAATCCGGAGCTGACGTTTGTACGACTTCATTTTGAGAAAATCATCAGGAAAGATCCAGCTCAGATCAAAACATAGAATCTGAATGTAACATCCTCACGTTGTTTCTGCTCCGTCCTGCTTCACGTGTCGGTTTCCCGTCTTAGAAAGTCATCTTTTTCTCGTCTTTGGTTAAACAGCCGCAGTCGTCGTGCCATCATTCCTCCTCAGTCATTTTTCGGTGTGTTATATTATTCCACAGATATGTTTTGCACATCCATTGTCAGCCGTCACACATTCCCACTGTCGCCTGTAACTCGGCATTCACACATTCACACTTCAGTGAGGCAGCACTTGTAAACGCTGTAAAGGCAGAAAGTGACAGTCGGATCACAGTCGCCCTCGTTGCACAATAACAGAAAACATTTGTTTGTTTTTTTTAAATCAATTTTTTACTTTCCTCTGGAAATCGCTTTGCACATTATGTCTGGCTGCGTTTCTGTATATCCTTGTTTTTTCTATTTGCAGTTTTCCTGTCGTGATTTTCTTTTATTTACAGCTTTTTACTCTAACTGGTGTCGTCAAACTGGGGAAGCTGTTCTCTCCATTGCTTGTGTTATTAAACATATTTTGTTCATAAGTTTACATCACTTTTGATTATTTAATCAGGTTGTCACAGTGAGATCGAGATCTTTTTTCAGGAGAGACCCAAGAAGAAAACAATATTCATAGTCAGACAACTACACATTTATGAACAACACATGTAAAAGTCATAATTAAACTCTCAAGAGTCATTAAAGTCAAGTTTCAAAATGTTTATATACGGAGAATCATGTTTTGACCAAAAAGGATTCTACCTATTAAAGTGGCTGTGTTGAGTTTTCTTGAAAAAAACACAAATTAGGTCGTTTTTAAATATAAGTTATGTCCATAAGTAGATGTTATTTTTATATTTTTATTTAAAAAAAAATGTTTACATGACTGTCGTCCAGTGGTTAGCATCAGCAGCTAGAAGGTTCTGGGTTCAAGCCCCATGGTGTTTCACTGTGGAGTTCTCTCTCTCTGCTTCCTCTCACAGTCCAAACACATGCAGCCTGCGTTAATTGGAGACTCTAAATGCCCGTAGGTGTGAATGGTTGTTTGTCTCTATCTGTGATGGACTGTCAACATGTCCGTCCCTCGCCCAGTGTCAGCTGGGACTGGCTCCACCCCCCCCCCCCCCCTTCGACCTGTAAAAGGAAAAGCAGTATAGCTAATGGATTGATGGACATTCTTTAAATCCTTGTTCGCTGGACAGTCCTCTTCCGTGTCTTAGTTGACAGGAGTTATCGGCACCAACTGTTGATCAGTGTAAAAGGTGACATGACTGATACTGTGACACCAAAATTAGAAGGACGCCCATGAACCTGTTAAAAAACAGGGCTATTGACTCCTCCTCCATTGCCAGTAGAGGAGTTTACCCCCCAGTGAATCACGTTTGACATCACAAACATCGCTGTCTTGCATCTTGTCTGATACGAGGACAAAAATCTCCACAGTCCAGAACTCCAACTTAAAGAAATGAGCACGTTCACCTGGGTTTCATGTTTCTATCACTGCCAATCTGAGCCTTTAAAAACCATTGTCTGCTGATTGTGTCCATTCTCATTGCAGACAAAAGCCAGATATAAGCGGAAACGTGCACAAAAATGTTTTTTTTCATGAGCTTGTGTCCGTTTGTGTTCATGATACAAACTAAAACACTTTATCAAAACTCCACATATTTTCTGCTAGAAGCTTTTTACTTCTAACATTTAGGGTTTAATAAAAAGAACATGGATACAGGTCTGGAGATACATCGATAAGCTACGTCTCTAAAGGCAGACGTACGATAAATGATGAAATACAGCTCCCACCCTCCACACTAACACACAGACACACACACGCACACACACACACACACACACACACACACACACAAACACACACACGACCTTTCACCCTGTGCTACTACTGCTTTGTCTAATGATGGAACTATTATTAGAGGGGATCATTACTAGTTATCAATGCGTGTGAGTGTGTGTGTGTGTGTGTTTGTGTTATTGTGCTGTTGTGTGGCCTCACCATTTCGACTCTCTCCAGCAGGCTAAGAGAGAAGAGCCTGTGATTGCAGCGTGATTGGCCAATTATTGCACTTTCATCACACCAGATACACCGTCTCCCCGTGGTTGCTGGTCATGGGGGGGGGGGGGGGGGGGGGGGGGGGGGGGGAGTGGATGAGCCGATTCCGAGGAGTTGTGTTTTTTTTTTGCTGCTGTGTATAGAAGCTTAATAACTCTCAAACGATGGGGCTGATGAGTGTGATTCAGCTCGGGACGCTCACGGCGCGAGAAGCCAACAGAGAGGAAGTTGTTCTGGCAAACTAAGGACCTGAAGAGGGTCAGATTGTAAAATAAGCTTCTACACAATGAAGTAATGAAACCTGCTGCTCGTCACACAAACACAAATGTAGTGATTGTGGAGATTAACTACTCATCAAACCACTTGTTTACTCTAATTCCCAACAATCAAAACTGATTCAACAGACAAATGCACAAGGGTTTGAGGTTAGCACATCCAAAGTTTCCATAGTTACCACTGGCAAATCAACCCTGGCTCCTATAAATTACATTTTCATATGTATATAATTGGCATTGAGGTTTTATAGAAAATGTAAAAACTCAGAGAAGAGGCTCTTGTGCTGTTCTTTATCGACAGAGGTGGATTTACCCCGTCGGGACATTTTCCAAACCAACCACTTAGCCGTCATCTTTGAAGTTGACGTCCTCTTGTAAAACATCTTCACCTTGAAAAACCAACAAACACAAAACAACCAAACTTGAAAGATGAGATTTATGAACGCTGTAATGTCGATTTGTAACGGGAAGCGTCCGTGAGTGTCCTTCACGCTGCGGATGAAACGGGGCGAGGGGGGGATTGTGGTCTAGGTTAAATATGAAAATAAAAAACAAATTAAATTAATTGAATCATGCCTCCGAGCGTGTCCAGTGTTTAAACTCAAACCACAATTGTTTCTCAGCCAAAGAGGTTTAGGAGTAAAAACCATAGGAGACTGCATCAGGTGCATCTTCTACACATGATGTTTTCCTCATGTTTTTCATACAAGTTCTTTTTCCACTGGTCAAAAAACCCACTGACATTTGGCTTTTGTCTGCACTGGGAATGAAAATATTCTGTGTTCACTCTCTGGTCAAATGTCTCTGCAGCAGACACAGGTTTTCTATCACCTCCGGCTCCGATAGGCAGTGACGGAAACATGACAGCCGCACCAACGCGTTAATTTCTTTTCACTCATCATTTTGGCAGTTTTATCTGGCTCAGTGTGTTAACATGCATTGGACTCCTGGGCTTTGGCACATTGATAGACAAGAAGGTTTGTTTGTATGTCTTTGGAACAACGTGCAAACAAATTAAGGATTGTCTACAGATGTGTAGTCACTGTCAGCCATTCTCCACTGATACGTCACCTGGTTGGGTGGGCAACACATGTACTTAGGCCTGAGTCCTCTGCAGCGGCTCTGACTCGGCTCTGACTCGGCTCTGACTCTTCCCTTTGCTCGTCTTCCCTGCTCTCGTTCCCCATTTCCCACAGACTCAAGTCCATCGATAAAGGGATAAACTCAATTCTATTCTGATCTATTTTAACAAAAGAGAAACTGTAACTCACGTGCGTGTACGAGCGTCACATGAGTAAAACCTGGCTATGTTATAATAGCAGTAGCTAGAAGCAGGAGAGTCATTCGCAGTAGCTACAAGCGTTTCACCCCATAACATTTTCCCCTCCTGCAGTAATGTTGCTGTGGGTTATACAATACCGATGCCTCCTTCTCTCTCTGTGCACACAGATGCACATTCACACAGCTGACGTCAGGGCTTATTTTCTGAGACAGCTTGCAGTGGATTTGCAGAGCGAGCAGGGAATCGGCTTGTTTATGCGGCGCCCTTGACATTTCCCAGCTCCTCACTTCCGCTCAGTCGAATCAAAACTCACATTATTGAACTGAGGTCCTGCAGCCCACCACCACCACCACTCGTCCAACCTCCCCCCCTTTGCCCCGCCGCACGCCGCTCGTGATAATGAACCGCCCTTGAATCCTGACTGGGGATCTTAAACCCCTCCTCTCCTCTCCTCCAGATATTTCCACATGACACTGCATGACTGGGACCAATGAGATGTTTGATTCTGCAGGAGAAACAAAGGAGGAGATGGAGGTGAAGAGAGGGGATGAGAGGAAGGATGGAGGGGAGGGAGGGAGAGGAGGGAGAGGAGAAGGATCGGGTGGGAGAAAGGAAAAGCATGTTTGACAGTGATTTCTTGTGTTATTGGGGATAAATGGAAATGCAAATCACTGCAGGGAGAAAGACAGAATGGAAACAAAGAAAGGAAGAAGAGAAGGAAGAGAATGGCGAAAGAAAGAAAGAGACTGGCGAAAGAGGAAGGAATTGGAGGAAGGAAGTAAGAAAGAGAGGAAGGAAGAAAACAAATGATGTCAGGAAGGATGGACAGAATGAAGGAAAGACAGAAGTAAAAAGATAATGGTGTAAGAAAGAAAGAGAATGAAGCAAGGAAGGAAATGATGAAGGAAAGAAAGATAATGGAAGGAAGAAAGAAAGATAATGGAAGGAAAATGGCTAAAATTGCTGTATTTGTGTTCTCACCTGGACAAACTGGGAACGATTCAGTGTTGTAGCTGAGGCCTGAGAGGAAGAAAAACAAAATGTGCAGATACCAGGTCTCTACTTGACTATAATCCTGCTGAGTGCAGTTGTTTGCAAAATTCATTCTGTGTTGTTGGCGTCTGTCAGAGACAAGAAGGTGAGAAACACATTTGTTTTGCAACAGTAAGATTTTAAAATTTCACGATGCCGGTGTGAAAGGACGTCGCTGCAGCTGGATTCAGATTTTTTTCTTTTGTGCTTTAATAGTAAATCATCTCCACTTTCAGGCCTCAGTGCAGATATTAAATATGAAAAGCTCTACACTTCTCGTGCTGTGGGCTCGGGCTTGTTTACTAATATGACGCCGAGTGAATAGAAAAATGGCAGAAATCATTTCTCTCCGACAGTTTATCAGTTTAAAATGCATCCAGCCTTAAAATCAACCTGACATTCGCCCCCCCCAAACATTTTCACATCATCAGAGGACAGCGCGAGGAGGGCGACTGCAACCAGGCAGGTTCCATTTGTGCACTGATGCGGGAGAAGCTGTGTCTATAAACATTACAGTTCAGGCTTATTATGAAGTTTTATCGGAAAGATTTAAAGTTATCATCCTTATGATGGCTACAGGTGTGGACGTTTGACAGGTTTCAAAGCTCGATATATAGAAAAACTTCAGGATTTATGATGCAACATTGTTTTAAATGAGACATTCTGCTCATATTCAGGTTCATAACTTTCATTTGGGTTATAACTTGAGGATTCACCTGCTGTGATGTTCAGAAAACACATGACTGTCCTCCGACTGTCCACTGCTGCAGCTCCTCCTTTCAGCCTCTGTCTCAAACAGTCCCGGTAAAGCCCAGTCTGGCTTGACGTCACTGTCTGACTATCATTTTTCTCTAACCTTCACTGAACACAACTCAAAGCAGACACTACACAGCAGGACCAGAGAGTTTGGCAAAAAAAATATGAGTTTATATGTGACGATACCTTTGTTATGTTAATAGAAAACACAATAAATTTCCCCTTAAAATGCATTTGCTGTTGCACATTAGTTGTTTGGAATATTTAGGAGACAGGGTTGTAAGAATTTGTGTGTGTGTGGTACACGGGTACGCAGTTTGAATCCTGTTCTAAAAAGGCACATGATGCACTTTGTCAACATATAAAAGGGATTTTTAATGAAATGATCAAAAAGCTTCTTCTTCTTCCCTGTGGGAAATAAAAATACTTTGTATAAACCTGGGTAATTTTAAAGTTTTTGGAAATGTTGTGTAAAGAAATTCAGGGTCATCGTACGACTGACTGACTCAGTGTTGACTCACAACCTGCAGTAACTCTTTGGTTGCTCTCGCCCTCTTCCTCCCTCCGTCTCTACGTCATGACTTCCCCTCCTTTTTCTATCCGTCGCCCACACACCCCCCCCCCCCACAGACCCCCACACTCGCCCATCATTCACACCCCTCCGTGCATCCAGGCCTCCTCCCCGAGTTATTTCCCGTCTCCGTGGGGAGCTGAGGGTTGGTTAATGAGGCAGATAGGCCAGATGATGCACCTCCTGGTGAAGAACATCCAAAGTTCCTCAAACCTGCGTTATGCAACACCCCCGGCCCACGTGAGATGAAAGCAGCTTGAAGCGGCGTCTTTGCAATTTGTGTGTCAGCAACCTCCCTTTGTACACACCGTTCTGCACTCCAAGTGAAATTTGGTAATTTGTCAGCCTGGAAGCTGTTGTCATATTATTTTTTTTTTTGTTGTTTCATCACAGAAATCGTTTCAAAGTCTGTGAGTTGAGGCGAACGCTTGTAGTCCCCTGGAAATCCAAAATACCATTTTTTACAGCAGCTAGCCGCAGGTAGACTCTCCTTTTATCACACAGCGGCAGTCAGTGGAAATATGTGCCTTGTCGGTTTTGCATTTCGGGAACATGCAGATAAGAACCGTTTGCTCTCATTTAACTTTTCTACTGCTTCGCCACAAGTCCAGCATGTGGACAGGCTGTAATGGAAGTGAGCCACCATGCGTGAATCTAATATGTGTTCACACAATCGTGTCAGACTCGTAACTGTGAGATTCTGTCCGTGTAAATAGCTCATGATTGTTTACTGCCAATGCACAGTATCTGTAACTCGTAGTCGTACACATAACGTGTGATTTGAAATACATTCGTTTTTCCGAGGCCACACTCGCTTTGTTTGAGACATTTTCCTTGAGGTACAGTTATTCTAGAAAGCTGTGAGACATTTGTGCTTCTTGCTAAGACCACAGTTGTTCTCTCTGCTGCGAAATCTGCAAATATCTACGTGAGATCATGTGTCAACCCACCGAGCCGTCACCCATTGGTTTGTGAACTGCCGTTTGGAAGCCTCCAGTTTGGCGTTTTGTCCAGGAACTCCCTCATTGGCTTCTCTTTACAGACCCGGAGTCCACGTCCATTTTATATACTGTCTGTGGATGTGTTGAGTATTTAGTGTGTCAGCTCTAAATCAAGCTAATGTGGCTGGAAACAGTCCTGGTTCTACTTAGAGGGTTTTCACACCTCCAGGTCCAGATCATGGCCCAAACCGAGGTTCAACTCTTTAAACAATCTGTCCTTTTTCTCTCACTATTGTTTGATACGGTCTCACCTTCCTGAAATTGGTCCAAAAGTCCAATTTATCCCCCAAAAAATGTTTCACACTGCAATCAGACCAAACATGGTTTGTTTGATCCACACCACCACCTCTTTTTGTCAGACTAAATTTTACTCAGTGGGTCTGAACCATGGACTTTGGATTGGGACCAAACTGAAAAGTCCAACGGTCCAGATCAAACAAGGTTCATGTCTCCTCTTGGAATTCTGCCTTTCACATTAGTCATAGTCCATAAACAGCTTGTGTGGGTGCCAGTGTGTTTTATGTCTGATCGGTCTCAGACTATAAAATGCCCTAAACCCTGATGATGTGCGTCCTTGTTAGATGTTTTTGACAGACTTCGGTGTGTGTTTCCACGACTGATGGGACCGAAAGATAATAGACACGTGAACACGGAGCAGGAGGAGGAGGAGGAGGAGGAGGAGTGTGCTCGGGGGATGGAGAGATTTTCTGATGTCGTTTGACACTCTCCTAATATGAAATGTAAACACACACACCTGCACACACACCTACAGGGTCTCTCCCATTGATGTTGATGGGTTGCAATAAGGGAATAGAGTTGTGTTGTTACTGCACAAAACTAGGCAGCTCAATATCACACCGACTCCAGGCAGGTGTCCCACACTTGAAGTTTCTGTTTATTCCAAGACCTCAAGAAAAATGGGAGAACTTTAATGATGTCTGCAGGGAAATTGGTTGCTACAGCAGCGAAGTAAAAAACAGGACACAGTGTTTATGAAGGGAAGTTTAATAAGTCAGCAAATGCTTTTAAAACACGTTTTTTGGACCTACAGGATTACATATGGTCAGAAAACTATTAGAAGCTATTAAAGCTATTAGAATACTATGCCTTTACGTCCTGAGTTTAGGGTTCATGCATTATTTACAACGACCCTCTCAACCTGAACCATGACATCAGGATCAGATCACTTAAATTGATCCATATCTGCAGAATCCAGATCCACTTTCAACCCTTTGTTTGTCGTTCCTGCCTCGGGAGCAGCAGCTGTTAGAAGAGCAGTCACACGAAGCAGCTTCACCACAGATAAAGGATAATAATACACAGCAGTCAACAGTTCTAATTAATTAAATCCACAGTAACAGCCAGCTCACCCGCTGACGCTCGCAGCCGACTCTTAGTCTCTATTTCAGTGACAGTTTGCGGATGCGTCACGACTCCGACTGGCTGCTGAACTTCAATCGTTTGTTCGCGGAGATGAAGAAACGCTGTTCTGCCAAAACAGATGCAAACCAACATTCCCAAACACGACAGGCCCAGATACGACAACAACGGAGGGAAAGTTGTGTGTGTAGTGTGTGCAGTGAGAAATCTGGGTTTGAACATGTTGTGTTGTTTTCAGTGGCTGAGTCATCGTGTGTTTCTTCCTGGGTCAGCGGTAAACCTCCAGGATGCTTCTCATCCTCTGTGTCCTTTCATTTTGGATTCATTCTTCAAAGATTTAGATTTTACTTCAAACGCACTTGACGGATACAAAAAGGAAAATATTGAGAAAGACCCAGTTCTCTCTCTCCAGTTTGTCTCGATTGAGTCGATAACCATAAGTGAGAAGTCAGGATGGGAACATGGAGTTAAAACAGATTTATTTTTAAGTTTTGACTTGAATCTTATTTAAGAGGAAGAAACTGAAAGACCAATAAATTACAGAAATTCATTTTTAAATGAATTTAAATTGGTTAGAAAAGTCAACACTTTTATTTTGAAATCATCCCTTAATCATTCAATTGCGATGACTTTAATTTTAATTTGATTTATTAAACAAAACCTGACCAATCAGTGAATTGAAAATAACTTTTCAAAAACCGCTGTGTCAAAATCCAGAATGAAAAATTGATCAAATGACATAGTAACAAAATATGAATGTAGCAGCCCTGAGGTTAAAATATTAAACACACTATTGGTTTCCTGTCGTGCCATCGTCGTTTATTTCTGTTTCCCTTTGTACTTTGAAAGAATATATGAAATACAGCAAAGCCAGAAGGCAAATAAATCCAGAAAAGACTGGATTTAGATGGATGTTGTACTGGGATTTGAGTCCTAGTGCAGTTTACACAGGTTCAGTTCCAACTCAGCTCTTTTTTGTCTTTTGTCTTCGTCCTTTCTCTCTCCTCATTTCACTGTCCTCTCAAGAATGGCAAAAAATCCCCAAATATCTTTAAAATTGTTCTAAATATAGTTTTTCAAGATAATTTTGGCACAGTTTTGATTCCAGCAGCTTTGTGAGGCTCCTTGGGCACAGTGGTACTTTGAGATAAATGATAATTAGCATTGAAATTATAGCTAAAACTGATGGAAATGTAATTAGTTTAGCAAATATTTTTGCCTCAAGCCAAATCTTTCAATTTGGTGATTTAGAAATTGCATGGTAGTCCATCCAATTGTTTGTCAAGACATTCGAATAAAATACGTAAAGACCAACTTGCCGGGGAAGCTAGAAGAATTGTTGTGAGGATACGACATGAGGGTTCATCCTATGGGGACCATGAATGTCTTTATACAACTTAATTGCAAATGGATGGACATTGAGGAAGTTTACTTCGAGTATGGTTAAGAATTATAAAGACATTCATGGACATCTCTCTTTGCCAGATCTCCAAAACCTCCAAAGTAAAAATCCTTCGTTTTAGTGACAATCAACACAAACACGAGCTCCTGCCAGACTCTAACTTCTCATGAAACCTCATTGCTCTTCATTTAACCCGGTCTGAGCTGCACGGTGAAGAAGTACAAGCTCTGCAGAACATCAATTTCAACGCAGTGTGAGCCACCTCTGTTAGTCTGTGCAGCTAAAGGAGCAAGGGAGTGTAGGGGGGGATATGAGAAGATAAATCCTGGGCCCAAATGGTGTTGATAACGCTTGTTACCGGCCGTAATGAGGTCAGAGTCGCCGCTGTCGGCCTCAGATGGAGATTTATACCGAAATGAAGAGGTCCAGCTGTCTTCCACTGCACATACCAATAAAGACGGATCTCCTCGAGCAACTGGGAGCATGAAGGGTGACGGGCGTGATGGAGGAGGCCGGTGGTCCGATAGAGTGGTGAGATAAACATGCGGCGGCATTAGTGGAGCGTGGGTGACTCTTTGGACGGTGAACCGTACCCACACTCGGCTCCTGTTGTTTCCGATGATTGGCCGTCGAGCGTCTTACTGTGCTTCAACATTGTGGAGAATTCATATAATGTGTTGCTCTCTGTCTGACCAGCAGTGATGGGAGACGCTTGATTGCGGCAGGAAAATCACACTTTGCTCCGACTCTCCTGTTTCCTTTCGTAGCAGCCGTTTGATGAGTCGACCACAAACGACGGCGTCGACTCGAGATCGACTTGAAATCCGTCAAAAAAATGCTGTAAAGTGCAGCTCTTTATCAGCAGATACAGGTTGAATAATTTGAATGCAGTCGATAATGCAGATGGTAGAAATGTTCCAGTGCCGAGACCAACATCGACTGCAGAAAGTGCGGATGGGGGAACATGAAGCAGCTGCACAACAGATGACACCTTCCACTGTCAGATGTTAGGACAGATGTGGTCAAGATATAGAATTTAATAAACTAATGATTGTATTTTCCTCACAGCTGCACATTATTCTAGTAATACAATTTTCAAAAAGTAAATATTTAAAATGGCATAAAAAGGACAGAATGAGATGTTTAGGGCACAAAACACAAAGTTTAAGACTTGGACCTAATTTTGGACTTGCTGGTTTTGATTTGGTCTTGATTCAGGACATATTTCACATCTGGGACTTAACGACTTTGTGTCCCACATCTGTATTTAACTCCAGGTTTATCTAGCAAGTGCAAATTATAACAGACAAACTGCGAACAGCCTGAAGTAGCAGCACATTTCACCAGAGCTCAGAATGAGACCCTTGGGAAGCAGAGGGAGGCTCAGGCTGCAATTTTCTGTCCCGGACGGGGCTCACTAGAAAATCTGCAGATTCAGTTTTTTGTGTATGAGCCCGACCCGAGCCAGATGTTATCCCTGATGGTACGTGCAGTGTAAGAAGTGGATGGCCCAGCCAACGTGACTGAAACTGACCCGAAACCGAATATCATTTCCCCCTGACAGGTCCCGAAAAGCTCACGTCTTGTAGAGCTGTATCAGTGGTTAGGATTAAAATTAAGAAACTAAGATGTTAAACTATAAAATGGGGTGTGCTCAATTTCAGTGCCTAATAAATGACGACAGGATGACAACTGCATCTGGATCACAAAACACCTGCAGAAAGAGTTGGAGAAGGTCGTGACAACATCCATGATCTGTGCTTTTCGTTCTCTTGAGTCAGTGCCTCAGTTTAAACCTCTTCTTGTTATGCCAAAGTTTCTTTAACCACATGTTTTATACATTTTGAATTATGCTCATCGGTCACAACCCTCTTGACAGTTGGAGGAGTATTAGCTGCCCTGTGGTTGCTGGGCATTAGTTTAGGGTCATCAAGCCGCAGGTGGGCGTCAGGCCATTTTGTGGGACTGGATTATTTTTGCGAAAGTGAAGTGCAGAATTCTCTCCCAAATGAAATACCACAGTAGCAGTTTATGAGTCTGGCCCCCAATCATCTGATGTATGAATCTCCCTCTGTCGGGGGCCAGCAGGGAGGCTCCTTGGAAGTGGAAAGCAATTAAACACACAGGCTGAACCGATTCACTGCTCCGAGCTTCACTGAAGTGTAACAGCAGCAGAAGGAGGAGCGCAGACCAAAGGAGCGGCGTTACCCACCACCATATCATCTCCTCTCCACAGCCAGACAGAGAGTACATTTAGCTGCAGAACAAATGCAGAGCGAAGAAAGGAGCGGTTCTGCAGGGAGCAGACTCGTACAAAGTGACCTGGGAGCAGAGAAAACTGGAGAAAAGAGAGACAAAGAGCCGAAAGCACTGGGGATAACAGATGGTGTGTACACTATCTGGTTTGGAACTGAGCCCGATTCACCCGTGAGGATAGAAGGTGATATTTTACCAGGTTCCTCTGGCTCAGCTACAAAGTCTTCTGTCGTTAGTTTGCTGTAAAAGCTGCTCTCAGACATGCAATGAACTCCGGACATCCTCCGGACATTCTCTGGAGAGGCTGTATGTGTCCGAGTGAGAGCTTCCGGACTTTCTGCAGACTTTCTCCGCCTGGCCTCCTCGTATAAAGTCTGCAGAAACTCCGGAGCAGCCGAGGTGAGAACACAGCAGGAGGTCCTCCGCAGGATTCTCCGCGAGTGAGTGGGAGGGTTGATGAGGTTTCTATCACGCAAAAATATCTGCGGAGGAAAAAGTGGAGACACACAAATGGAAGACAGCTGCAGAGATGTCTGTGCTGCTGTGAACGCGTCTGATCGAAGAATCTCCTGCTGCGTTGTTCATGCGGAAAACTCTGGAGAAAGTCCCGACCCAAATCTCTGGATATCCTCCGGAGGTCATGTCTGAAAACTGCATGAATCCGACCAGCAGAGGATTAGTTCTCTGTGCAGCCACCAACTTTATCTGGGTAATAACAATGTGCTGGGTGTGACAAGATTTCACATTTTTCTATGTAATCAACTGAAAATCTTCTAATAATTAAATCGGCCATGTGATAGTACATAAATTGAGGAAAAGCTAATTTGCCTTAATATTCTCGCATGAAGGCTGAAGCTTAAAACTGCATCACTGGCAAACACCATCTGGATGCTCAGAGGAGCACGGACACACACACACACACACACACACACACACACACACACACACACACACACACACACACACACACACACACACACTTGAAGAGTAATTGTCTCTGTAAGACGAGAAGACGTTTTGCTTCCTGGGGTTTTAAACTTACAACCGTGGAGCTGTAAGTGCTCAGTCCTCCTGCTCCAACTCCCTTCCACTGTTACTGTCGTTAAATATGTAGTGAATGTAAACTTAGACGCCGTGCATTATTAAAACTTATGAATAACCCAGACCCTGTGTTGCATTTACATGCCTCTCGACACAACATGAATTGTTTCCTCAGCACAAATCACTGCACAATCAAAGCAGAAGCTCTCACCTTGAAAATGAGACGCTGCCCAGTGTTGAGACAAGGATATATTATGTACATATATATGTGTAGTTCATTATTCTTTTATTTTTTAGGTGCAGGATACACAGAGAAGCCATTTGGCAATTTATTGTAAGCAAATTGTGCGTTTTTTGTATTTCTGCCCGTATCTCTAGAGTGTAACTAACCCAACTCGACCCGAACCCGACCCGAGCTCGAGGTTTTGGTCATTTACAAGCTGGACTGTATGAGCACGGTCTGACCTCTCGTGTCCTGATGGGCTCAGGTCGAGTCACGTCCAGAGACATTTAACATCCTACACATACTTATAGATGAACAAATCCAGAAGAGTATCACTGGTCCAGCAGGAGATTGTCGAGCGGAGCCCGTTGAGCAGCAGGAGGCAGGAAATGAAGTTTGAATCCCGCTGTGGAAATCGTGTGTTTTAGTTTACAGCATCGACACGGGCGTCGGCCCTTATCACCAAAAGCACCAAAAGCTAAGTTTCACTGAATCACTGAATTTAATTTTGTTAAGCCAACACATGCAGACTCTCACACACACACACACACACACACACACACACACACACACACACACACACACACACACACACACACACACACACACACTTCCTGTTGGGTCCTGTGGTCAGACTCCCATCTGGTTGCAAGTTGTCGTGTGGTGTTTAAATGGAGGCATGCTTTCCAAGAACCATGACTCAGTCACAACTCTCTCTCTCTCTCTCTCTCTCTCTCTCTCTCTCTCTCTCTCTCTCTCTCTCGCTCTCCCTCTCATTCACACCGGTGCTTGCTCGCCCTCTCATGTGGTTGTGCACCTCCTCTCTCTCTCTGCGGTTCCCCTCTAACCTCCTAAGTTTGTTCGTCTCAGAGGTTCACACCGATAATCAAAGCCCATTGTTTGCCTGCCATGACAGCGAGGCCGGTATTGTAGGTATTGCGTTCACCTTTGTGGGTCTGTGTGTGTGTGTGTGTGTGTGTGTGTGTGTGTGTGTGTGTGTGTGTGTGTGTGTGTGTGTGAGTGTGTGTGTGTGTGTGTGTGTGTGTGTGTGTGTGTGTGTGAGTGTGTGTCATCCTGACGACAGCTACAGAGGCGGACAAAAGTTCTTCTGTTTCAATTAAAGAGGCTTTTTCATTTTCCGCATTTCTTCCTCTCGTCTTTGTCGTCATGTGTGTTTAAGTTTCTGTTTCTTCCATTTACACACTGGGGCATTAATAATGTGTGTGTGTGTGTGTGTGTGTGTGTGTGTGCGCCTGAAGGTCACTGTTGGTTTTTTGTTGTCTTTTTCATCCACTCCGTGACCTTCTCTGTTCACCACCCAGGGGTAAAAAACATTTCATTACTAAATTAATCACTTTCTGTGCACATTCCCTTTTTTTTAATGAGTTTCTTCTTTGTGCTTTGTGTTTCTTGAGGTGCTGTTTCTGCAGCTCTCTGGTTGTGTGTCGACTTAAAGAGACATTTCTCCTTTTTTCAGATTAATTTTTTTATGTTTGTTAGTATTTGATTCTGATCTCATGTTGGAAGGGAACGTTTTTTCCGCCTCAGGAGAAATCGGGTGAAACTCTCGCTGGCAGTTTTTCTGTTTGTTTGACATAAGCTGATAAAAAAAAGCAGCAAATGGGGAAAGATGGGATTGCATCATGTCGTACAAGCGTTCATTTAACTCTCCCTCGCCGCAGTGGGAGCCTCCCTGGCTGCCATTGTTGTCATTGAGACGATGACCTTGTTTCTGACCTTGTTATTGGCTCCCTCATCTTATTGCGTCTCGTTTGTTACGTAAATCCATAAGCACCCCCCGCAGCTTTACATACGTCACTAAGATATACATAATTTACAGAAAGCCTTTACTTCATTTTCCTCCTCTTTTTCTCCTTTTGATAAGAGGCAGCGGAGAGATTGCAGCTCCTCCTCTGTAGCACATTCCCTGGCAATCCACGCTTCTTTACTTTAAGTTGTAAATAACCGCCCGCCCTCCCTCCCCCAGCTCCCCCAGCTCCCCTCCCCTCTCCCATGCCTTCGCCGGGTAACTCTGCAAAATATATTGTGTGCTTTTTGATATTTTCTGCTTGTCTGAGCTGCTTTCAGCGCCTTCTAAAAATAGGACAAATGTCTCTACAGTGGTTAGTGCAAGGTAGCGGCAGGACAGGACGTGTCAGCTGTGCGGCAGCAGTGGCGGGAGCGGGCCGCGCTCCTGTGGAAGGAGACAAGACATTTTCTAATTATTCACATTATGCTGCAGCGCTAAGGCTTCACACTATTTAAGAGCAACTGTGCAATCAACAGAAGTGGAATTTATCTTAAAACGTCAGTTGTTCAAACTGTGTCAGTTCATTTCTGTGATTTTGTTTTGTCTGTTTCCCTTTTGGGCAAAGGCACAGACTGTAAATAAAGATGGACCCCTGATGAAAGACTAAAAACTAAAATGTCAAAATACATTATATTTTACATTATATTATTATATATTATGTGATGTTAAAGAAACAAGTAGTCATATTATAAACTTGATTATTTTGTGAGGAAAAAGATTTGTATTTAAAGCTGTGGATGTGGACACTTTAAATATCCACCAATTTAAAATGGTTGTTAAAAGCCATTATGTATAAGATGGTGATGTTAAAAACCATTAAGAGGAAAAAGTTAAAGGGAAAAGTTGACTCTCTTTACTGTGGCTCCACATCATGACCTCCACCTCAATCCACTTTGTGGATATACCCGTGGCTTTATTTTTGTGGAGGAAGCGGAGACGTGTCATCCATCTTAGATGCTTTTTATACTCACCACTGACTCCATGGTAGAGACCCTTATCCACACCCCCCCCACACACACACACACACCCCCCACCCCCCACCCCCCCGACTGCGATGGAGTCCAGTGCTCAGCGAAGGTCCTGGACACACTCCAGTGAGTCCAGAGGGTTCCCGCCTGCACCGAGCCCTGGCAGCATATCAGCCTCCACCCTAATCCACCTCCACTGGCTTCCAGTCAAGTCCCACATCATTAACAATATCTTAGTCTTCACCTTTAAATCCCTCCATCACCTGGACCCCGGTACTGGTCTGACCTCCTCCACCCAGAGACCTAATCCAGAAACTTGGGGTCTGGGATCTGCAATGTCATGTGTTCAGAACATCTTTTCACTATTAGATTACATCTCCAGCAAGTACAGATATATTTTTTATTTCATTTACTACCTCTATACTACATTTATATTATTATTATTAAAACAGAAGGTTTTGACCTGTTGAAGGTTAATGTGTCATCCTCATTCCCCACGTGTGGGTGGTATAAAAGATGAAATAACATAAGGACGTCATCTATATCCTGCTGCTAACGAGGTAAACACTTAATTCATCAGCACCATCCTCCTCTTTCTCGTTACCCTCTGAGATGAAGGCTTCTCTAATTCCTTAAGAAAAAAAAGGAGTCACTTGATTTGCATGACTAAGACCGTCATGAATGGAAGTAGAGACTGTGACGTAATGTAAAACACAGAGTGAGGAGGAAGGTTGAATCATGAATCTGCAGTGTCGGAGGGGAGGAAACATGCTCGTCTCGATTCTGGTTCGTTACGGAGGACTGAGATATCACTGTCTGCACCTCCCTCCCTCCCTCTCTCTCTCCCTCTCTCTCTCTCTCTCTCTCTCTCTCTCTCTCTCTCTCTCTCTCTCTCTCTCTGTGTCCTGTCCTCTTTCGGCCCTGACCCTTTTCATCCCCTCGTCCCTCCTTTTCCTGACTCACAGCTTTGATTTACCCCCACTACACACTTCATGCCATGAATATTCATCTGTTTGTTTGCCTAAATCCCATCTCACACTGTTTGCTCAGTAGCTCTTATAAGACAGAGTCCAATATGTGTGCGTGTGTTTGTGTGTATGTGGGTGCACGTGGGTGTGTGTGCGTGTTCCCTGGGACTTCCATGCGTCTCTGAGGATGAGCGGATCTGACAGCATCAGCCGAAAAAGAACTGTTGTCCTCAGACCCAGAATCTCCCAGTTCCGTTAGGTTGTATCTGCGTGCTTCCATGTTGGTGTGTGTGTGTGTGTGTGTCTGTCTCTGTTTGTTTGTGTGTGTGTGTGTGTGTGTGTGTGTGTGTGTGTGTGTGTGTGTGTGTGTGTGTGTGTGCGTGTGTGTGTGTGTGTGTGGGAGGATACGCCGTCTCAAAGAGCATTGAAGCAGAGTGTTTCTTCAACCAGTGTGCTTCCTCTGTCTGAATGCCGTTTCCCATGATGCCTCAGTATGTGTGCGCACACGCGTGTGCCCGCTCATGTGTGCGCTTCCATGACCTAAAACAGATTAACGATAATGTTCTTCTGTGGGTTAGCCAGTCAGGGGCCCCGGGGTGCAGCTCTGAGCTGGGCCCCGGGGCTGACAGCAGACCAGCAGCCACCTGACTGAGTGGGGCAGGGGGAGGCCTCGTGGTGCAGCTCTTCCCCGAGGCTCAGGCTGTGCTTTCTGACCATCCACTGAGTCATAAACCATTAGCTAACATGCTAACACCCATCCTCCAAGGCTGATGCAGAGATAACACAGACGAGCCTGGAACAGGAGACGGGGAATATTCCTCCTATCGAGGGAGATTTCAATCAGATCGTTCACTGGCCACATTCAATATTGAACATGTAGATTTGTAATTTTATTCGTGTCTTATTATTTAGTTGTTGTTTTGATTTTAATACTGTTATTTCTAGTTGTTTGACTGATGTAAAGCACTTAATTAACACTTATCAGTATAATGCGATGGAACTGCGTCTCTTCTTGAGGTGTCTGATGTCAGATGGTAGTGATGATGCTGATGATGATGCTCACAGCTGCTTTTAGCCAAATCAACTTGCTGGAACAGATTCACAACTTTAAATAATATCATGCCTGGTTTCCAGAGACAGTAATTCTAAGTAGTTCTTATCAAACTCAGCAGTCAACTGAACCCACACACACAAAATGGCTAATTGGTGATGTTTGTTATGAAAACTGGAAATTTCTTGTGGTATCCGTCAGTGTTTTTGGAAATCGGCTCTGAGACACGTCTTTGAGACACTATGGAACGATTTGACTTCGTCTGGTTGAAGCAGCTCAGTGGCAGGAACTAAGCAGTCCCACAAAATTCTGGAAAACGAATGCTGATTCCAAATTTCACGGTTTTCTCCTTCAATAGTTATGGATTTCAGTCAGACCCACAAAATGCCAACTTGTTTTTGGCGGTAGATGAATAATCGGCAGCACTCGTCACATGTGTATACACATCTATATCACTAAATCCAGCCGGCTTCATCCTAAAGAGATCTTGAAACTCAGATTTCATATTAGTCTTAATTTGCTGTTGGACTTGAGCTTTTTTCCCTACAATTGTTTATATTTTGCCAAATTTCAGCCTATACTACAACTACCTCTCAGCTACTGAAGATGATGTGATGGTTCTTAGTTCTTACTGTGAAAAGAGCATCGTTATGACTTATAACCACGTGAACTTTTATTCTTGACACGGATATAACGATGTTTGTGGACACGTAAAGTCAAACTGAGTCTAAAAATATGTGTAACATTTCTCTGTGGGTCACGATTCTGAGAGGGACGACACATTTCTCTGTGGGTCACGATTCTGAGAGGGACGACACATTTCCACTCAAATTGCGTCTTGTGTCCGTCGTTCTGTGACCCCTTCCACTCGTGTGTGTGTGTGTGTGTGTGTGTGTGTGTGTGTGTGTGTGTGTGTGTGTGTGTGTGTGTGTGTGTGTGTGTGTGTGTGTGTGTGTGAGCACCTCGCTGCTGGAAAACGACTTGCGATAATGAACACTGTCATCTTGGTTATTTCTGTAACTGCTGACATTTCAAAGAATGCAGAGAGGATATTACATTATCAAAACTATGAAAATTTTCAATCAACGACACATTTCTGTTCTAAACAGATGATTTATTTAATTACCTCCACTAAGGTAATTACTCCAATGAACATTTTCATCGATTTCTCCGAGAATGATTCATGGATCTTGATTAAAAAAAAAACTCTAGGGAACTGATTTCTATGCGTTTGTGCAATTTGGTGCAGATGTAGTTAAATTAAAGTGGTTTCATAAGGGGACTGTTGGGCCATGGTGGAGGTGTGTGATCTCTTTTATTCCATTATACAATACAGCATTTTAAAATATCCCTTTTCGACATTGTTTTAAATGTTAAATGTTGCAAAATTAAATTTAAAGTCACAGTTAACATGAAAACGAACAGTGAAACATGATTATCAATATTTAGAGTTTTTCAAAGACGACTAATTCAAATTAGATGATAACATTAGGTGCGTCCCCTCCTCTGTGATGTGTCTGTATTCTCTTGCTAACATGTTGTTTACATAAGTAAGGATTTCGTCTCTCAGTATTTGTGACTTATGCAGAGCTGTGCACGTGAAATGAACGACGGCAGCTGCCGGGGGACACGAGCGACGTCTCTGTCGGAACGAAACCAAACGACTACATTGGCCGAGTCACCTGTGGAGCAGAGAGATGTGAGGCAGCTGCTGTAAATCAGGCCGAGCAGATATGAAGCGGCGGCAGTGGGGATCGTCAGGGGAGCTGTACCGCAGCTTATTGGGTTTTTCTCGCTGACACGCTCACACGAGTGCGGCCTCCAGCTGCAGGCGAGGAACGCACCGAGGCTGCCGAGGCATCGTATTTAAAATCACGAGAACATTGGCTCTACATTTATGGAGACTTCAGAA